>NC_141694.1:909648325-910183325 GCF_964263255.1 Lissotriton vulgaris
AATTCCCCTGCACTTATCCTTGAGTACTTAACCACATCGCTGCTGCACATTTTCCCCTCCGGTGCTGAAGTATTCAGATTTTCATAGTTTCATGACGAGCTCAGCTCGTCATCAGCACAGCTCCACTGTGCCTCATGACGAGCTGAGCTCGTCATGAGCATGGAAGGGGTTAAAGAAAATGAGCAAGAACTACCCCCATGGATGTCTGTGTCCAAGGGAGATGCAGCGGATGACAAAAAGAAAGCTCGTTTTAAAGCTGAATGCACTTGAGGATGGTCTTCCTAGTCTGAAATTTACAGATAGCACAATTTACAGCTATGAATCAAGTGAATGCTCCCATCCTGTCTGAGGACGTCAGAATGAGCTTTCTAGATGGTGCTGCGGTTAGATTTGACATCAAATGGTCTCCAATCACCTCCAAAGGAAAAGTAGGGAAGGTTGCCTGGGTTGAGTTGTGCATAACTGAGAAGAAATGCTACTTGTTCCATATCTCCTGTATGTCAGTCTTCCCCAAGGACTTGAAAAGACTGCTATAAGATGAAACTAAAAAAAACATTTTTTTAAAAAGCTGGCGTTGAAGGAGACCAGTGGTAGATATTATGCGACTTTGACATCAGGTTGAAGAGTTTCATTGAGTTAAGTGATTTGCAAACCAAAAGCTGAAGTGTAAAGAAAGGTGGAGTCTATATGGATTGATTAAGCACCTCTTCCAGAAGAAGATTTTGAAGGAAGATGGTGTTCATTGTAGTAACTGGGACCAGGTTCCACTCCGTGATGACCAGAAATTTTAAGCTGTTACCGATGCTTACGTTAGGCTTCTGATTTATAAGACACTTGAAAACATGATCAACTAGGAATCAACCATACGGCCCAAAGAAAGGAACAGAACAAAAACAATCAGAGAGATAAAAAAAATCTGCGAGGACATAAAGAGAAGATTTAACCTATATGGCTACTCTGCAAGAAAAGAGGTGTAGTGGAGCATAGCGTAATGTAAAAACATGAACTGTATACATTTTATATTGGCATCACTTCATACGAGTTTGTAGCATTGTTTATCTTTGATTACTTCCAAACTGGTAAATGTGATATTGAGGAGTGTGAAACAAACTCTCCTTCACTTTAAAGGGCTTACCGATGAGAACAGAATTACTTTTCTTCACTAAGTGACACACGGTTGGAGTGTTTTGGGGCAGCATCATTGCAGAACTTTGGTTCTGGGGCTCGGACTACTTCCCCTAGAGGCCCGTGCTGCCGGAGCAAGTCCTGCCATCACACTAAAAGCACTGGGAGCTTAATGCGGTGCAGGATGTGCCCAGGCATGGCCCGGGCAAAGACTTGGGCAATCTGAGCCTGTCCACGGCTGACCGAGGCTGAGCTGGACCCACTCTCTAAGCTCTTCAGCACATTGCATGGGTGCACTGTGGCATGTTGAGGTATAGACAGCTGGCTTCTCCTAGGACAGGTCAATGACCTAGAGGTATTTATTTTTATCTTTTACCATTGTATGTAAAGATTATTAGGGAGGTCACATCTCTATCCAAGGAGACTGAATTGGAATTAGAACATGGCTGGCTTGGCGTTGGTCCTGGGCAGAAAGAAAGTTGGGTGCAGCTGGCCTGCAAACACTCCATCAGTAAAAACTACATCCATAGATTGCATGCTGGAACACGCTGTCAATGTTATCAGCAATGAAATTGCTCTGACAGAGCGGAGGCTTTCTTTGAATCTTGGTGGAGATAGTGGGGCGATAGTTGATTTTTTACCCCCCCCCCCCCCCCATTCCCCCTGGTAACTACTTCAGCTCCTCCCTCAAATGATATCGACCTTACCACTGACCATGGATCAAACACTGGTTGTAATGATATCTCACACTCCGACCCTCCTAATTTGCCAAGTAACAAGGATGTACATCCCGAGCCAACAAGGAAATGCAAACTTGGCAGAGGGTGTAAGCAAATGTTTAGCTCTGATCCTTCTCCCTCCGTTGCTCCGCAAGAGCGCGAGACTGAAGTAGCACACAGCCCTTCAGTCCCTCTCTTACCACTGCATGAGATGAACTGGCTCACTAACACAATGCGTAAACTATTGACATGCCAATTAGAGTCCTTCTTCGGGATGCTTTGTGTTATGCTTAGTTCAGATCTCACAGCTGTATTCTATTAAAGCCAAACTGAGTCCTCCCTCATCCAAAGTTGAACATTTTTCCTCCCATATAGGCACCCATATTAATGGTTCTATTCGGCCTAGCAGCACAATGTTAGAAAGTAGCGTTCCTTCGGCAGACGGCAGTCCATTAACACCCGTTCATTACAGCAGTTCGACCCCTACGGATAAGTTGCGCCAAGCTCACATAATGAGCAGGGAGTAGATCCATCACATATTTCAGCGCCAATAGCTACTCAATCACCAAAGGGCCTTGGGGAAAATGTTCAAACATCGCAACCTTCTATCTCATTACATATTTTAGTCTTCCCCCTGCTGCTTTCCCTTATGCGGTTGTGTTGATGAGAGTACCCTCTTTAAGGAAAGACCAGCATGAGTCATATGATGAATTATTTAATAAATCCCCAGACTGGCTAGTCCGTCACAGAGGAATGTCTTTTCTCCATGCAAGAGATATTTTGTTTGCATGGAGATGTGCATGGATAGGGCACAACCGGCCAGATGCTCCAGGAGAGTATTGTGGTAAATTTTAGGTCCCCATGGCTGGTACATCAATTGTTATTCAACCCCATGAGCAGTTTTTTTGCAAAGCAGCCCCATTATTATGGTGCCTTTAGGGTACTTTTATAGACATCCTGTCTCTCTGAGGCAGCTACTGAATCATATTTATTCAGGTCCCCCGCAGAGAGGCCAGGGTACTTACTCTCTCACTTATCCAGGGGATGAGCTATTGTCTCCTGCCCACTCTAATGTAACAGGAAAAGCTAAAATACCAGCTAGTGCTGGCACAGCTGGCTCCCTAGACCTGTTGATTAGTTCTACAAATGTTTGCACTATGCCATAGCTAACAGATACGATGTGCTTTCCAATTTGGATTGACCAGAGGGGAAAATTGACCATGTACCGCCTGTTGTCCTAATTGTCATACAGCACCAGGTTTAGACACCTCAATCCAACACTAGTCGGAGCGGATCCAGCTCTATACTTAGCTGGAATGTAGCTGGTCGAAAGGAGAAAACTGATAATTTGGATTGGCAGGCATTTGTTTCAAAGCATGACATAACAGCTTTGCAGCTCACTGACGCAGCACATTTTGGAGGCTATGCCTGCTACTCCCACCCATTGACCAGGAGTCGGGCCATGGGAGGTCTAGCTACCTGGGTTACTTTAAGCCTCCACGTACAGGTGACAATAATTAAATCTGACTTGGCATCCTTCTTAGTGTTAAAAATACATTATCATATGACAAATGTTGCCTTCTATCTGATAATTGTTTATCCACTTTACTAATTTATTTAATTTTTTACCTAAATTACAAACCCAAGTAGCAAACAAACAAATACAACTTTTTTCGCAACAAGTTTAACGCTAAGTTGAATGGGAGCAGGCCCTCAGAGGGTCAATAGGAGAATGCTATAGCACACAATGCAAGGGGGTGGAGCTCCATAAGCATCTTGATGCTCATGGCTTGGTTGATTTACTTGAGTCACTAGGAGTGGGCAGTACTATGGTACCCTCTTTAAGAGGGGGTGGATTAGCCTCAATAACCGATTACATGTTTGTAACCCCTAATTTTATATCATGTTTTTTTACAAGGGAGCTATTTTACCTACAGAGTGGGGTGACCAGAATGCCTTTTTGCCTCCGTATTGTTACTGAATAAAGAACACATGTGCAATATTAATTTAGTCTCTATCACACAACATTCAATGGATAGTTTAAGATTAGTAAGGGGCCTTAAAAATCCTTTAGAATCTCGGCCTACCCTACTCAAGTCTCACTTGGATTTCTTAACTGCTTAGCAGACAAAGGACATGAGATGATTGTCTTGTATTATAATAGTTTAATATGCAGTGTTGAACTTGGCCCTTTTGGCAGGTTCACCCCTAAACTTTTTGCTTGTAATGTGACTTGGTGTTGGTTGTTTTTGGTTTCTGCGCACTTTAACACTGTGTCCCAGTGTAAAGTGGGTGCGCAGTCTGAGTGTGTGTGGTGAGATTGGCCTGCCCTCCCATAGGAATGCATGGGGAATGTGTGTGTCCATGGTAGTTCCTGATGTGTGGGAAGTGCAGGGGCGAGTTTGGTATTTGCGAACTCGTAAGATTAAATGCTGCGCGACGGTGTGCGCAGATTTAATGTGTCTAGTGTAGAAGTGCCACTTCTAGAAGTTGTCATGTCTGTGTAGTAAATGTGAATTGACTGGCTTATGATTGGCTGGAGCTGGCTGGTGTGCCTGGCTCCAGGAGTCAGGATGGGTCTGCCCCGGTGGTGAATGGAGAGATCTGCATGTTGATGGGAGGGAGAAGTGCACCTGGGACCTGAACAGGGCTGGGCCTTCCTTACACAATGCTGGCTCCGCCCCGTGTGGTGCGATTGATGTCCCTAGCCTGTCCTGTGAATGGGGAGAGGGGCTGAGCACAACAACGTGCTCCAAAACCAGTTGCATCTGGTTTTCCCTTAACCCTGTGCTACCAGACAAAGGATATGTGTGTATAAGAAGGGGCTGTGACCCCATGTATGTGTTCACTCTTGTTCCTAACTTGAGGGGGGCCTGCTGCTGCTGTTGGGCGTCAGGTGGAACTGCCACTGGGGACTGCCTCCCTGCTGGCGGGCCCTGTGAGCTGGGCCCTGGGCCTAGCCTTTGCCTCCCCTGCATTCTTGAAAAGACTCTACTGGACTTTTGCATCTAAGCGCCTGGGAAGCGCTTTATTCACATCCCTAAAGAAGCGCTGGATCTCCCTTTCCTGGGGAACGCTCTACTTTGATATCTTAAAGGCTCTCTGCAGCGTCGCGCTGCTTGGGGAGAGAGAGGGAATCCCCAGCATAGGGACTCCCCTGTACTATCGACCTTAACGGGTGCCCACCCCGCGTATTTTTATTGTAGTAAAGCAGGTGCCCAACCTGCATTTTGCCTGCATTTTTATTCTGATTCCAAGAGGGTGCCCACCCCGCATTGTTGCCTGGAGATCACCGCCGCAGCTCGGAACTGCCTCGGCGAACAGGAAGTCAGGCGGGACGGCCAGGATCTGCCTGCTTGAGGTCGGGCCGCCAGTGGAGACAGGAAGCGGACGGGAGCCCACCCGGCGCTCCTGTACAGAGACGTGGGGCAGGAAGCGAGCGTGTGAGGCAGCAGGCTCCCGTGCTAGAGGAGAGCCCCGCCTGCTGCCGAGTCTGGCAAGCTACTGTGAGGAGCCGGAGAAGAGCAGCAGGGCCGAAAGAGCCGAGGGGAGAAAGAGCTTCCCCTACAGCCGCCGCCGCGAGACCGGGCGAAGAGTAGAGTTCCCGCGTCCCGAATCGGCTGCAGGGAGGCCCCAGACGTCGACCGGAGGAGGCACCAGACAGCCGGTGAGTGGGGCTGACCTGGGGAGCAAGGGTGAGGCGCAGGACCGGTGCCTGCATACCCGAGCGGCCCTGCAGGAATGGTGGGCAGCTCCAAGGAAGGGCTAAGTATTGTTAAAGGGCCCAGAGGGACCCGTATCTTCCTTCCCCAGTGGCCATTTTCAGAGTTGCCCTGCAAGTGCGAAGGCAACTCCAACGCGGGGGCACAATCACTTTAGAGCCCCGAGTGGCTCCAACAGAGGCCAGATTGCTCAGAGGGCCCCGGAACAGAGCCCGGAGGCACTGTAGTGCCAGAGCTTCTTCCTTGAGCGGCCAGCCTGCCAGAGGGCCGCTCCAACGTTGGCATTTGTCTCTAGAGTCCCAGTGGTGGACTCACAGGGCACAATGGTGCCTGTGCCATCTTCAGGTGCCCTGCGAGCATGCAGGCAGCTGCACCGTTTCTGAGGGCACATTGATTTTTATAGATCCCCAGAGGAGAGCCCGGAGGCACGCTGGTACCAGGCTCAGTTTCCCCAGCAGGTAGTGGGCAGCTGCACCGTTTAGGTTCTTTTTTTCTTAGGGGACATGTTCTTTGGGATTCTCCAGCTGCCAGAAAGTAGTGGGCAGCTGCCACATTTAGGTCCTAAACTACTGCGCATTCTTCTTTGGCTGCCTGCGCAGCCAGCCCTGACACTGTTGGACAAAGGGCGTTTGAGCCCCACGGAAGGCCAGTTGGCCTGGGGTTAGTATCTCATGTGATTCTTGTGCAAGGTGATGGTATATTGTGTTTATGTTGATAATTACCTGATGCCTAAGGTGATTTATGCGTAATGTGCAATGCCTTTATGCCTATACCGCTAACTGTATTTTTATGCGTAGGAGGTTGTTTTGCCTAGTATAGTTTATGCTAGTGAGTTTGTTTCCCTGAGTGATCTATGCCTAAGGTGATTAGTATTGCGTAGTGGGTACCTACCTTTTACCAGTGGTTACTGGTTGTGTTCTACAATTGTTATTTTGTGCTACAGTTGTTCTAAGTGCTATTTCTACTAAGTGCTGATTCTGACAGTGGCCCACGTGGCCTTGCCCTGTGTAAATAATCCCCTGTAAATACTGCCCAGTGCCAGTTGACACAGTGTATCTGTGTGATTATGATCTAATGTGTTTATGGTAATACAAAGGCTATTTTTTATATATAACCTTGTGTGGAGTTCCTTTTTGTGGTGTGCCTAGTGTGTTGCTGCTGTGTGTGTGTTGCGCAAACGCTTTACACATTGCCTCCGGAATAAGCCTTACTGCTCGTGTCACGTTGCCAAGGGGGTGAGCAGGGGTTATCTTGGCGTGTAACTCCCTTGCCCTAACTAGAGTGGTGGTTTCTGCCTGGCTTTGGCGCAAGCCTTAGCCAACCAGAAATCCCATTTCTAACATGCAGGATTCGGGAGTCTATGCTTAAGCCAATTCATCTTTCTAATGAAGACCCTCGGTGTTTTGATGAATTTTGCTCCACGGCAAATCGCAAGCCGAGGAAGGCCCTGAATGCACATCCTAGGGTAAGGTCCGAGATTTGTCAGACACGCTGAGAGGATAAAACTGCTCTGCTACTCAGGAAGAGGGAACTTTACAAAAGGGACTGGGAGTTATTGGAAAGTGCAGCACCTAGCAAGGACAGCAAGTCTTTTAGGGCCTTGTAAAACAAATAAGATCAAGGAATTTGCCTGCAAATTCACTCTTGCGAAATAATATTTCAGGATCAGACTAGGTTTCACATTTTACTCCTATTTATCACATCGAGGACAATCCGAACAGGTTAGTATCTCTGGGTAATAGGTTACAGAATTGATCACCCCTTTTTGTATCTTTGCAGGAAGTGGAACTGGCCATTCAACATAGTGCGAGTAAGGAAGCACCAGGCCCAGACGGAGTACCTATTAGCCTGAGGAAATGGATGCCTGAGCTCTGGTGGCCCCTTGATTTCCATTGTTTTTCATTGTTGCCTAATGTGAGAGGCTGGCTTAGTATATGGTACTCAATTATTTAAGTGTAATAGGGTGCACTAATCCAGACAACCCTTATGGTAATTTTATTGGTCTTAGACAACCTTAGAAAGCTCTCTAAGTGGTAGCTGTGGAGTGAAGCCTTCAGGCTTAGTCCAGAAGGAATGTAAGCAGTGTGTATTACCAGTACTTAATCTCATGGTATAGGTTAAGTGAAAGCGAATCACACAGTGTAGTTATAAAAATAGGAATTTTATTACAAACACTCACTAACAAATTTGTACTAAAACAACAACGGACACACGGTGGATTTGCTTTGTTTGATCCGCACATCTACAAATAAATATTCCCCATGTTGAGAGTTACAATATTATACATTAGACACACTCTATTGGAGTGCTACTCTGGTATCGTGCTTATCCACCTAAAAGCAACAATCCACGATGTCCTGCTCACTCTAGGTGAGAAGGATTATCGTACACAAATTATGATAGAAGTACCAGCGCACATCCCTTTTAGTTGCTATTCTCCAAATGGCATTAGGCACTGTTCCTTACAGAAAGGATACCGCTTGCAATTCCTTATTGCATGCTCAAAGTGCGCACCCTATCGCACAAATTAAAGCAATCCCCTACGGGGAAATGCTTAGAATTAAAAGAAATTGCAGTGATGAGGATAGAGTAGACACAGAACTAAGAGCTGTAGAAATGAGATTCTTATCCAGAGGTTATAAGAAAGAAACAGTAACCAGTGCAAGAGATAGAGTTAACAAAATAAACAGAAGCTCACTGCTTAAGTATAAACCACAGAAATCAGCTAAGCAGAAAAGAAATATAAGATTCATAACACCTTATAGCACAGTGAGCACAGATCTATACAAGATACTAAACAAGCATTGGCATCTGCTGATGGAGGATGTAAGTCTACATGAGAAAGTAGGACTAAAACCTTCCATTACCTTCAGCAGAGGCAGGACACTAAGACAGGAGCTGTGTCCAAGCTATATTCCCCCATTAAAAGCACAGGAATTGTTACCCAGGGCTCCTAAAGGGTTCTATAGATGTGGCGGCTGCTGCATCTGCTGTTTTGCACTAAACAGGACAACCAGTTTCAGATACAATAGCCAAAAACTGCATACGATACACCAATTCATTAACTGCAACACTACCCATACAGTGTATTGCATAAAATGCATATGTGATTGCATATACATTGGTAGCTCAATAAGGCCCCTAAAAGAAAGAATACAGGAGCATATTTGTGCGATACGTAATAATAATATGCAATATCCTTTCGCAGTACATTTTAATACAACACATCAACATGATGAGTTACATAGGATTAGATTCCATGGTATTGATGTGGCAATGGCAGGCAATAGGGGAGGTAACCGTGAACATAAACTGCGACAATTGGAGAGTAAATGGATAATCTCACTAAGAGCAGTGGAGAAGGGGGCTAACACTGATAAAGAGATGTGTGAGTTTCTGTAGAAAAAGAAGGATTTTAATAAGATGTTTGACTTGAATGCTGAGATGATCAAATATTATGTGATATGAAAACTAAAGATCCAACCTATGTAATAACTCCCTTTGAAATGTGCCATCAGAAAGGAAATATTGGTAAAATGGTATAGCCTGTGTTAGGTGAAAATAGCATAACTTTTATTAACCAAAATAGTCTAGTTACATCACATTGGTCAGTATACAATTGGGTAACTGGATGTAAACAATGTTTTTTTAAAATATTTTCGTCATTAGTTACATATAGTGTTTTTCCCAATCAGTCGAATATATGAGGGAACCAACAAAACAACACAATGCGATGATTTTAGGTGAATATACATTTCACCCGTTTTGATTGAGAACATTTTAGAACCTGCTCATTTACACGCATGGCACACAAAGCGAGGCTTGACACTTCAAAATGGCCACTTTGTTAATGGGAGGTGGTGGATACAACTTATCAGATAGTCCGTCTTCACTAATTACTTAAATAGACAGGAAGGGAGGCGTGAGGGCTGCTGCTAAAATCAACGTTACAGGAAGGACTGCATACGAACGCTGCGAGAACACGCTACGGCGGTAAGTTTAAAAACTTTAGTATACGTGTGTCCGCTATCTGGACAGCGTTATAGAATACCGGCACGCGCAGTTTTACAATAACAGGGCTACAGCCGCTGTAATGGCAGCAGGGCGCAGCACTTTCTGTGCCAAATCTGCCGAGTTTGTTGGATGTTCTCGGGTTGATCGAGACAAACGTTCTGCTCCCTATGTTGTAAACACCTGAGACACATACTAGCATACCGAAATTGCGTGGGCTAATAATTACATTCATTTCAGAATTAATGCGGTTCAATGAAGGGTCGATGTATGCTTGTCTCGTTTATAATATAAAGCGGCCCACTAATGAGGGAGTAACGTCCATACTAGATGTCATGATTTTTAAATGTTATGATCACGCTTTAATCTCTGAGCAGTTTTTATTTGATTAAAAAGGACTTTCACTGTCCATCTCTTAATTACAAATGTGTAAAGATCATATACAGCAGAAATCTATAGATTCCGACATAATGATACCTTGTGGTTTATGAAACGCGTATATCTGCTTTTTACGCCATAATTTTTATGCTTAGCCACAGTAATTAATGCTGTTGGCGTTCTAACAAAACGGGTGATACTGAATAATGTTTAGTCATAGAATTCTGAAATAGAGACTTGAATTATTAAATAAAAGTTTTTCATTATGCTTTTTTAAACAAATAGTGATCTTTGCATCCGACCAGAAAGATTAATAAATCGTACAACAAATACTTTATTACAGATGGAACTTATCATGGCTCCATGTAGTGTGCTATAACTGTTGTACTTAATAAAGAACGGAATACTCGACTTTATACTCCTTACTCCCGGTGTATAAAATAAAAGTCCTAAAGGTAAGCCCAGCATTCACATTTGCTTTGGCGAATCACTTTAATTGTATCTTACTCAAGTTACACACAGGGTGTGGTTATTAATTGGATGTTCCTATATATTCACAGGATTAATGCCCATTGGGCTACATGATATTCTGTCGATTGTAATTCTTCTCTGCTCACCATACAACTTCTTTGGTAAGTGAGATTATAAAATGCTTAAGCAGCAACAATGGCAGTTAGAATCATGGGTTTGGTCGGATACATTGGTCTTAGTATTTCCGCCAATGAAATGCACATCTATATGCAGTGGTTATTCTTTAAACTTTTTCATAGAATCATGCATCATGTCATGGCGCAAAACATAAGATGGGTGTGATATGTTTATGTGTACAAACACATGCACATCAATCAACATGGGACTGCCAGTAAAACCTATATGGACATGATGAGGGCACATTGGGAGTGTGCATATTAGATGATGATGAAAGAGATAATGCCAATGTGGTGACTACATTATCAAATGCATTTCATGTGATTTATGTGTGTATAAAATTTTTTTTTAAACAAGTATATCTTTTAGATATGAACATGATGAGGTAACACAAGGATGATGTGTATTAACCCATGGTGAAATATTTAACCTGGTTATGCATAAGGTGGCTTTTATTTATTGTATCCTTTTGTGACATCCTCTTTTGTATGTAAATTACAGCCGTGAAAAAGCCCGCGGAGGGCGAAACGCGCGTCGGCTGTGACGGTGTGGCAAAAGAAAGAAATTATAAATAAATGGACTTTGAATAATAACGAACATTGTACATGTCTTTTTGAGGACTACAAGGAGATTGAGAAATAACTTGGTCTAGACTGCTGTGGCCTAGTGCCATTTGGAGAATAGCAACTAAAAGGGATGTGCGCTGGTACTTCTATCATAACAAATTTGTACTCTTCTACCTCGAGATAGAAACACAATACACACAATACTTAGGAAATAGAGCATGTAAGTAGCACAAATACACAGTGGTCTCCAGGGAGAGACCAAACAATACACTAAAATTGTGGAATGCAAACAACGACTCAAGTCAAGAATGGACCCAGAAGACATTGTCGTGTTTGGCACCCAAGTAACCACCCAAGGTAAGTACCCAGGAACCCCACGGAAAAAGTGTGCAGAGTGTGAACACGACTGCGTGATCAACACAAGTCAATGGGTAAGTCGCGGTTGCAGTTTGAAAGAAAAAGGACCCTTCTCACTGGACCGGGATGAAACACTGTGGAAGATGGAAGGTTAGAGAGTCACCCCACCAGTGGATACCCAAGGAACCAGGATACCTACACCAGGGAAGCTGGGTGCATGGGTGTCAAGTGACGTCGGAAACCGCTGTAGACCACAATGGAGGACTTCAGGAAAGATGCAGCTGGAGAAGAAGACGAAGGAGTCCAGTGGAACCCAAAGGTGTATTCAACATGAGAGGTACTTGCAAGAAGAGGGGACTGACTAGGTCACTCAGGGGTGACCAGGAAGCACGGGAGACGGATACCCACAGATGTCGTAGATGCAGGTGAGGTTGACAGTGCCCTTGAAGTTGCAGCTGTGCGGCCCAGGCAATGCTGTAGAAGACCAGGAGCAGTTCACAAGTTGTCCCACATCGGATGTAGCGGGCCAAGGGGTCAGTGTGCGGGAGGGAAACCGCCAAGCCTTGACAGCAGTAAACAACGCGGTCGATGAAAAGGGTGTAGTGTCGGGAACACCAAGGTTCAAGTGAGTCACCACAATCAGGTAAGTTGGAGCAGGCCCGAGAAAACAGGGGAGCCCACTGAAGCCACAGAAGACCCAGAAGAGGACCCACGGGGCAAAGGCACAGGAGTTGCGAGAGGACATCGAGCAGCTCGCCAATGAAGAAGGCCCATGGTGCAGAGGAAGCTGGAAAAACTCTGGAGTAGAGAGCAAACTAGCCTTGGCAAGTCGACCCGGTGCACAGGAGTTCTGTTCCAGCAGTTCAGACAAGGGATACTGGCCTCAAACTCGGTATGAAGACAGTGCAGGCCTCGAGGAAGCTGCAGAACCCCCACCTGTGTTGCTGAGCCTTTCAGAGTCTGTGGAAGCCCAGGATCAGCATACCGGTCAGCTGTGTTGTGGTGCCGGCAGATGCAGGACAGTGACTCATTCACTCCACAGGAGATTCCTTCGGGTGCCTTGGATGTCCACAGGCCTAGTGAAGAATCTGAATGGAGCACAGGCACAGACATTGCAGAAGACCAGCAGGATGATCAGACAAGAGCAGCAAAAATATTCCCCGGTGCAGTCTCGGTTCCCAAAGCAAAGTCCACAGTGTCCAGACAGTCGAAGTTGAAGTGGTATGTGATTTGACTTGTCTCACGACGAATCTAGGGACCCTCCCACAGGTAAGCCCTTAAGTGCCCTTAGGAAAGGATTGGGAAGATTTAGGGGTTCCTCCCAGAGGAGGGGCTGGACAGCGGGTAGGATACTCCCCATGTCCTTTGTCAAGTTTTGCACCAGAGCCGGAGCCAACGGCTCCCTGAACTGGTTTGAACTGGAGTATGCAAGAAGGTCACCAAATGTGCCCTTCAAGCAGTCTCAGTCGCGCTAGCAAATGCCCCCACCTTGTCCCAATACACCAAACCCTGTCTGGGAGGTGGTCACTCCTCCCTGTAACAGAATACCTATTGCTCTGCCTTTCCCTGCTCGAGCTTGGCTCAGCAGCAGGAGGGCAGAAACATGTCTCTGGCCGGCGGCAGCCCTAGCTTGCTCTCTGGTTCGAGAAGACTGATACTGGGAGCACTGAGGGCCTCCCGGAGGAGGTTTACAGTGCATGGAATCATACATGTAGGGGTATGATTTCAACATTTTTTAAACCAAACAGAACAGGGTTTGTTACAGACAGTTTAGAGATGGTCATTTCGTAATGACGCATGGCCACACTATCTAACGTTATGGCTGTTGCACTTAAAACCCAGGAGAATGGACTCCAAAGGTTGTATGGGTGCCCTGGACATGCAGGGGTCCTCACATGTAGGACCCTGTCTACAGGATTGAAAAGCCTGCCTTAGGGGTGACATAGGTTTTAAGTGCAGTGGCCTCGGATATAGAGAAACCTACATCTGTTGTATGTGGTGCTAGCACCAGCTTATAATGGCAGGCCAGTAGACAATTTGAGCAGTCTCTCATGTGTGGCATAATACATGATGCAGCCCGTTGGAAACCCCTGGAGTACCTATACCAAGGATACTTTAGTACCATATACTAGGAACTTACAAGGTTCTAGGTACTCTCCATGTCCAAGTTAGAGAAGAAGCAAAGACACTGGGGTCCTGATTAGCAGGATCCCAGTCAGACTAGTCAGGGAAACATAATGACCCCAGAATAAATTAGGGGTGACCATGAAAGCAGATCCTACTTTCCAACACCTAACAACCAATCCCCCACTCCTGGAATACATCAACATTTGTGCCTACAATTAAAAAGGATGATCGTATGTCTCCGAAGTGCTACATTCCTATTTCACTCATCGACAGCACAATTAAAATAATTGGTAGAGTGATAAACAATCGGGTAGTGAAATGGGCAGGCGACAATGGAATTCTTTCTGCCTTTCAATTTGGATTTCGTCCAAATTTGCGTAAAAATGACCAGTGCTTAAACGTAGCTCTGGCGGTTAACAAGTATACTCACACCAGTAGTTCCCCCATCTACCTCACCTTTATGGACCTGTCCACTGCTTTTGATTCATGTGGACAGGACCAAATTGTGGCAGATTCTGCTGGATCAAGCAGTGGACCCACCCCCAGATGAATTTTCCGTATTCTTTACATGCAGATCTTTCTGATAGAGTGCGTCCAAACGCTCATGGCGAGCTGTCAGACAAATTTCCATTGAAGAGGGGAGTGCATCAGGGGTGCATATTGGCAGCCCAGCTTTTCATCCTCTACCTTAATGGGTTAACAGCTAATTTAATTTCCACTCATGTAGACACCCCCAGAAAGGAAGGCACTCTGGTGCCTGCCTTACTGCTCGAGTTGTTCAAGTTACTTACCTACGGTAACGACGTATCTGGTAACGACGTATCTGGTAGAGACGATTCTAGCTGCAGATTCCTTAACGTAGAATTATCTCCAGGCATGAGGCTGGATCCGGAAAGGTTTTCTTTGCCCCAGCATCTCTGAGCGCCGGGGGGGGCGGTACCCCGTGATTCCACTCTGACGTCGTCTGCTGGCCTGATGTCAGCGAGGTCACATAAGCCTCGGCACGCCAACATCTGTTTTCTTCGGATAACTTTTCCACGCCACAACGCAGAGCCATCAAAAACAAAAACTGTGAGAATATGTGAATAGTGTGCGAAACAGCAGATAAACAGAAAGGAAAGAAGCAAATGGAGGGGAACAGCCCATTTGGGAAAGTGCCAGGCACTGTGGCACCGAAAGTCATAGAAGGGAAGAGCAGAGCACAGCCACTGCAAAGCAACCCTGCAAACAAATACAACATTCTCCCTGGAAACAGAAAAAACATATGAAAAACTGTGCAGCAGACGAAAGAAGCCTGCAACCACAGTCCATTAACAGGGAAGGACAGAAGAGTAACGACAATTTACCCCAAGACAACACCACCAAGGAGTCGCGTCCCCTGAAAGGAGCCAAGGCTGAGGCCCAGCCAAGAGGCCTAAACTCAGAGGACTGCACGAGTCAGAAACTCCAAACAAGGAAAAAGGAGGGGGAAATATGAGAAGGCCCCACACTGGAAAAACCAGAGTGTAGGGATGCAGGAGCACCCATGAACCTACCAGTCAAGTACCACAAAGGAGGAATGGATGCAAACCCACCAAACAAGCATCGCGCTAGGGAGGAATGAAAGAGGGCACTCGCATAAGACAAAGCACCCAGAGGCAGGCGAGTGCGGAAGAGCAAGCTAAGGGCCCTCGCAGATCGGGGAGGAAGACGGTCCGCAAAAGGGGGCCACTGGCAGAGGGGTGGAGGGAAAGACACCTTGTCACGCGGAGCTGGAAAGAGCTGGTGCAGAAAATGTTGGGGCACAGGATCCCCCGTGGCGGGACACCCCCAAGTCCCCATCAGAGAGGAATGGAGCAAACCCTCGAAAGGAAGCAGCAGCTCCCTCCCACCAGAGCCCTGGTGAAGAACTTCCAGAAGATGATCAGCAGGGAAATGGGCAGCCGGATCACCCATGCGCAAAATTTCCACAGCCGTGGAAAACGAGCGAGCGAAGGCCGCACCACCTCCGTATGGCCCCGCGGTGGGGAAAGCAGCATCTCTGTTGGCAACGGCTGCAAGCTAAGGCGGCCACTCCCTAAGCCAATCTGAGTGGGAAAGGGCCAGGGCCGGAAAGGAAAAAGAGGCGCTGAGGATTGGGGGACCTGTAGTTCCTCTGGCGAAAACCGCAGCGACAGCGAGGAGCTGTCCTTTGATGACGTCGGGGAAAAAGCCATGATGCAGTGGCCTGTCTCCGGCGAAGACGACACCAGTAGGCGCCCAACCTCCGGGGAAGAGGGGACGTCCGAAGACGAATCCATGACCTGACGCCTGTCCGGTGCAGTAGAGTCCGCAACCTGGAGCAGGGTGTCATCGCCGTCCAGCGCCACCAGAGACGCCGGACTGGCCTCCGCCATATCACACAGTGAAGGAGACCGGGACTGGGCCGGAGCCGAGGTGCCTAAGGGACGGCGCCGACATTACCTCCGGCGAGGCAGCTGCCTGCGTGGAGGGATGAGAGGGACCCGGCGAGTGACAAGGAGACCCCTGGAAGCCTCGACCCACGAGGGGACAAGAGGGGCCCCGGACACCTGTGGCGCTGCAAAGACCGACTTGACCTCCGACGAGGCGGCCGCCTGTGTGAAGGGACGAGAGGGGCCTGGGGAGGAACGAGGGGTCCCCCGCCAGCCTCGACCCATGATGGGACAAGGGGGGTCCGCAGACCCCTGAAGCACCGCCAGGGCCTGCAGCTACTGGCGCAGTAGTGGTGTCACCTCGGCCTTATACAGAATAGCCTGTTCCAAGGGCCGAGAGTGGCGTGGGGATGCGACCCGAGCTCTGGCGACCTTCCGCAAAACCACAGGGACTCCCGCAGGGGTTTGCGGCGAAGCCGGGGCGCCGTGGTCCAAAGGAGGGACCCCGAAGGCCGCACCCCAACGGCACCACACCCTCCGAGCCTGGATCCCAACCAGTTGGCGCCAGGGCAGGAGCCGCCGGCTACGCCACAGAAGGCGCCGCGCAGCACAAGGGATCAGCTGACGTCCCAGGAGGGGAAGGAGGAAGAGGAGAAGCCAGCAAGGCCTGCAAAGCTGCCGCATATGTCTCAGTCTGGGCTCTCGACGCCCCCTCACTGGGAAACTGGATAGGGGGACAATATGCGGGGCTGCATCACCTGTGGAGAGCCCAGTCCCCCAACAGGCCGGAAACCAGCCCTCGGAGACAAACTGCAACACTTACCGACAGGGGAGTGACGCTCTTGCGGCACAGGAGAGGGATGAGGACGACGACGATAACTGCTGCTTCGAAAACCTTACGCAGAAGCGGATTGCAGTGACTAAGCCGACCTGGACATGTGAGACAAGAGAAGTTTCATCCGGCGCTTCCATCACGACTTCGGCTTCAACCGTTGGAACGCCTCGCAATCAGTGGAGCCGTGATCTTTCCCCAAGCACCACATGCAAATAAGGTGAGGGTCCGTGGCCGACATCAGGCGTCCACAAGACGAACACATCTTAAAGCCCGAAGGCATCCGCCCACTGTTCCCACAAACACACGCAATAGCAAAGGGAAATGCCTAAACAGGCCCGGAGCACGAACCGGATCCGCGTGGCATGCAGAAAAGGTAAAAACTGATGATGGTGTGCCGGGGTGGGGCTTATGTGACATCGCTGACGTCACGCCCGCGGACGACGCAGGGAGGAGTCACGCGGTACCGCCCCCCGACGCCAAGAGATGCTGGGGCAAAGAAAATTTTTCTGGATCCAGTCTCACGCCTGGGGATAATTCTACGTTAAGGAATCTGCGGCTAGTAGTCTCTATGAGATACTTACCTTCGGTAACGATGTATCTGGTAGAGACAATTCTAGCCGTAGATTCCTTAACCTAGAATTATCCCCAGGCGTGAGACTGGATCCGGAAATTTTTTGCCACAGCATCTCTGCATGCAGGGGGGCGGCACCACGTGACTCCGCCCTGACGTGATCCGCGGGCGTGACGTCAGCAAGGTCACATAAGCCCCACCCCGGCGCGCCGTCAGTTTTCTTCTGAGAACTTTTCCGCGCCACAACGCGGAGCCATCAGAAACAAAAACGAACAAGTTACTTACCTTCGGTAACGATATATCTGTAAGAAACATTAGTTAGTGTTAGATTCCTTACCTTAGAATATCCCCAGGCGTCAGTCTGGATCCGGAAACTTTTGCGTAGCAGTACCCCTGCGCGTCGGTAGGCGTCGTCTGCAGGCGTCCCCTGCGGCTCCGCGTCCGTCGTCGGCGTCGTGCGCCGTGATGACGTCGCTGGAGTATATAGACGCCGCCTCCGCGCGCTGACGTCAGTTCTTTGCACACAGCATTTCCGCGCCAGGAGACGCAGAGCCATGAGAGAACCAACACTGGTGCCATGTAAAACTAGGGCCCTGAAAGGGATGTCCTTAACCCTAGGTATCAGTTCGCAGAACGGGGAGGATGGGTGGGATCGGTAAGGAATCTAACACTAACTAATGTTTCTTACATATATATTGTTACCGAAGGTAAGTAACTTGTTCATCTGAAAGAAACACGTTAGTGTTAGATTCCTTACCTTAGAATACATACCCCAGCAATACCAACCCCGGTGGTGGGTCTGCGAACCAATACAAACTACACCAGAAAGTCCTGGAGGACAGAACGGCCAAAGAAGCCATCCCTCCGGACTTGACTGTCCAGGCAGTAGTGCCTCGCAAAGGTGTGCAGCGAGGCCCACGTAGCCGCTTGGCAAATGTCCTGCAAGGGGACTCCCCGGCCCAGGGCAGTGGTAGCCGCCGTGGCCCGAGTGGAATGGGCCCTCAGCCCAACAGGAGGCTCCTTCCGAGCCAAAGAGTAGCACGCTTTGATGCAGAGGACGACCCATCGAGAGATGGTTCGTTTACAAACCGCCCGCCCCTTCTTCGCACCCACGTAGCCAACAAACAGTTGGTCATCCACCCGGAACTGTCGTGTGCGATCCATGTAAAATGAAAGCGCACGTTTTGGGTCCAGACGATGGAGCCGCTCTTCATCCTTTGAAGGATGCGGAGGTGGGAAGAAGGAAGGGAGGGTGATGGACTGCCCGATGTGAAAGGCCGAAACAACCTTGGGCAGGAAAGAAGGTCTAGTCCTCAGAACCACCTTATCAGGATGAATGGACAGGAAAGGAGGTTGGACAGAAAGAGCCTGGAGCTCACTCACTCTCCTGGCAGAGGTGATGGCAACCAGGAAAGCCGTCTTTAAAGTCAGGAGACGGAGAGGACAAGAATGAAGGGGCTCAAAGGGAGCACACATTAGAAAGGTCAGAACCAGGTTCAAATCCCACTGAGGCATCACAAACGGAACAGGTGGAAACATGTGAGTGATGCCTTTCAAGAATCGAGTTACAATCGGGGATTTGAACAAAGAAGGTTGATCAGGAAGCCTCAAAAAGGCTGAAAGGGCAGAAAGGTAGCCCTTGATAGTGCCCAGAGCAGAGCCCTGCTGGGCAAGAGAAAGAAGAAACAGAAGAACCTCCGAAAGAGGGGCAGAAAGAGGATCCACAGCCTTTGCTGTGCACCATGCCACAAATCTGTTCCACCGACAGGCGTATACCGACTTAGTGGAGGGACGCCTGGCTGCCAGAATAACATCACAGACTTCAGGAGGCAAGTCAAATGGCCTCAACTGCCGCCGCTCAATCTCCAAGCATGGAGGTGGAGACTGGACAGGTTTGGGTGGAGGACCGTCCCCTGCTGCTGCGACAGAAGGTCCTCCTGAAGGGGCAGGCGGATCGGGGGACCGACTGACATGCTGAGTAGCTCGGGATACCAGTATCTTCGAGCCCAGTCCGGAGCCACAAGGATAACTTGGGCCCGGTCGCGCCTGATCTTCTTCAGCACTCTGGGCAGAAGTGGTATAGGCGGAAAGGCGTATAACAGACCGCAACTCCACTCGCGCCGAAAGGCGTCGCAGTGCGAGTGCCGTCTTGGAAACTCCAACGCGCAGAACTGATGACAGTGCGCGTTCTCTTCGGTGGCGAATAGATCTAACCAAGGCTCTCCCCATTGCAGAAAGATGCCTTGCGCCACGTCCGAGTTCAGACGCCATTCGTGATCCATCGAGCACCGACGGCTGAGTTTGTCCGCCCTGGCGTTCAGAGAACCTGCCAGGTGTTGAACCGTCAGAGTCACGCCCTGACGTTCCAGCCATTGCCAGAGGCGCAGAGCCTCCTGGCAAAGGGTCCACGACCCCACACCGCCCTGTTTGTTGCAGTACCACATGGCGGTGGTGTTGTCGGTGAACACTTGCACTACACTCCCGTTGACAAAGGGGAGGAATGCCTTCAGTGCCAGACGAATCGCCCGCAGCTCCAACAGATTGATATGGAGCCGGGACTCCGCCGGAGACCAGATGCCTCTGATCTCTGCCTCTCCCAAGTGGCCACCCCAGCCCTGGAGGGACGTGTCCGTCACGACAACGTGCTCCGGTTGGGGAAGGGAGAGGGACTTGCCCCTGACCCAATCGCGGTCCGTAAGCCACCACTGCAGTTGTCTCGCAGTGCCCTCCGAGATCAAGACGTGGTCGGACAAGTTGCCCTGATGCTGGGCCCACTGAAACTTCAGGTCCCACTGCAGAGCCCGCATCCGCCATCGAGCGTGATGCACCAGAAGGATGCAGGAAGCCATCAGTCCCAGCAGCCGCAGCGTCAACCTGACCGAAACCCGGGATAGCGGCTGAAAGATGGGAATCAAAGCCTGAATATCCCGAACCCGCCGTTCCGGAGGATAAACCCGAAACTGCGCCGAGTCCAGAACCGCTCCGATGAAAAGGAGCTTTTGAGAGGGACACAGGTGTGATTTCGGCACATTGATGGAGAACCCCAGGCCGTGCAAGAGGTCTGCCGTCATCTGAAGGTGGTGGACGACTGTCTGGGGCGAGCCCGCCTTCAAAAACCAGTCGTCTAGGTAGGGGAAGACTGAAACCCCTAACCTGCGCAGATGGGCTGCGACCACCGCCATCACCTTTGTGAACACCCGTGGGGCGCTGGTAAGGCCGAAGGGAAGCACGATAAACTGAAAATGCTCCTGGCCTACCGTGAACCGCAGGTAACGCCGGTGGGCCGGCAGGACGGGGATGTGAAAATAGGCGTCCTGCAAGTCCAACGCTACCATCCAGTCTTGTGGGTCTAGAGCAGCCAAGACCTGAGCTAACGTCAACATCTTGAACTTCTCCTTCCGGAGGAAGCCGTTGACGTTCCTTAGATCCAAGATAGGACGTAGGCCCCCCTTGTCCTTCTTGGGCACCAGAAAGTAGTGGGAATAACAACCACGCCCTACTTCTGGCCCAGGAACGCGCTCGATGGCCCCCTTGGCCAAGAGGGCCGTAACTTCCTCCTGCAGAAGTGTCAAGTGGTCCCCCGACACACGGTGGTTCTGCGGTGGCATGGCTGGAGGAGAGGTCTCGAAGGGGAGGGAGTAGCCCCTTCGGACGATTTGCAGCACCCACCTGTCCGAAGTGATCGTGCGCCAGTGAGCGTGGTGATGGCGAACCCTGCCACCCACTGGCGTCACATGGGGCCGAAAGCACGGACTAGGAGGATTTTGGGGTAGATGCTGCGGGGGAAGGTGTGGTCTGACCCCGCCGTTGTCCCCGACCGCCACCACGGCGGTTTCCACGGCCGCCACCGCGTTGAAAGGATTGTTGCGGCGCGTGGCTGGCAGCACGTGTGGGGGCGCCCCTTCCTTGGCCACGAAAGGGACGAAACGAACCCGTTTGCTGACGCTGGGTCGAGAGACCCAAGGACTTGGCCGTGACCCTGGAGTCCTTGAAGCGTTCCAGCGCGTGGTCCGCCTTGTCACCGAAGAGGTGACAGCCATCGAACGGCATGTCCATCAAAGTATTTTGGACGTCTGCCGAAAAATTGGCGGATCTCAGCCAGGCGTGGCGACGAATCGCCACAGTCGTTGACATAGCTCTGCCCAGCGAGTCGGTCGTATCAAGACCACACCGTATCGAATATTTCGCTGCATCTCGGCCCTCAGCCACAGCCTGACCGAGTTTTGCCCGCACCTCCATGGGGCATTCTGGCAGCAGTTCCGCGACCGTATCCCACACAGAGTGGGTGTAGCGGCCCAAGAG
The DNA here is from genome assembly GCF_964263255.1 of Lissotriton vulgaris. NCBI lineage: Eukaryota > Metazoa > Chordata > Amphibia > Caudata > Salamandridae > Lissotriton > Lissotriton vulgaris. The sequence goes on from NC_141694.1 coordinate 909,670,059, forward strand.
GCAAGCGGTGTTGCAAGACCGCAGGCCCAAACTAATGGACGAGAAGACCTTCTTGCCAAATTGGTCATACCTCTTGGATTCCCGGTCGGGCGGGGCCGACGGGAATGCGGACTGGGAGGTCGAGGCCTGGATCACCAGACTCTCAGGGGTGGGGTGGGTAGACAGGAACTTGGGGTCGTCCGGACAAGGACGGTGGCGCCTGGCCACGTTCCGATCAACAGGCGGACCTGAAGCGGGCCTGGACCAAGTGCCCAACAGAACGTCTGACAAGGCTTCATTAAACGGCAGCAGTGGCTCCTGTGGGCATGACTGCGGTTTGAAGACCTCGGTGAGGATGTTAGGCCTCACGGCCGCGACGGGGAGCTCAAGGTGTAAGGCCTTGGCAGCCCTCATCAGCACCACAGAATATGCAGCTCCCTCCACCGATGCCACGGAAGGAGGAGAGATCAAACCAGGGTTAGGAGAGTCGTCCAGACCACTGGCATCCCCCAAGTCACCTGTCCAGTCCGGGTCATACTGGCACTCGCGTGACAGAGGGTCCTCGGACCCCTCCCAACCTTCACCGAACTCTTCATCTTCTCCGTATTCGGAGTCAACGATGTAGACCGGCTCCTCGGGGTTCATGGGCCCCATCGGCGCCGGGACCGGCGTCGAGCGACGCCCGTCCGGCGCCGGGGAAGGTAAGGGGACGGCGCCGCCCGGAGCCGGCGCCGGAACCCCGCCGCCGGCCGGAGCCGGCACCGGAGAACCGGCGCCGCGCGGGGGCGGCGTCGGGGGTAACCCCGATGGCAACGGCGCCGGGGAGGCCGGAAGACCAGCCGGCGCCGATCCCGAAGGCCCTTGCGGCGCCGGGGTCGGAGCCGTCGGCGGCGCCGGAGCACCCGACGGCGCCGAGGCAGGGACACCCGAACCGCCAGGGCCCCCAGACGGTAGCACTGGGCCCGAAGGCACCGTAGGCCCCGTCGGAGAACCGAGCGCCCTCATGGCCATGAGGAACGCCTCGATCTCCTCAGGCGTCGCACCGTGCCCAGGGACCGGAGGGTATGAGGCAGGCCGCGCCGGCGACTCTCGCGGAGCCGCGGGGTTGGGGTCACCCGAGCCCCCGGCCGCATCGCGCGAGCGTCGGGGGGGGGAGTCGGGGGTACGATGACGACGCCCCGACTTCTTGTGCTTCCTACCTGACGAGCCTGACGAGTGGTGTCGACTTCCGGAACGCTCGGCGCAGCTCCGCGATCGCTCCCTCGAACGCTCCCTCGAACGCTCTCTCGACCTCCGGCCGGACCGGGACCGCTCCCGGTCCCGACGTGGGGCCGACACCCGGAGCTCCAGTAGCTTGCGGGACCGCTCCCGCCTAGCCTTGTTGGTGAGGGCCCGGCAGTCGACGCAGGAGTCCACGTCGTGGTCGGGGCCCAGACACCGGAGACAGAGGCGGTGATGGTCTGTGACCGACATCGTGCGCTCACAGTCATCACAGTGCTTGAACCCAGGCATCCTATCAGGCACAAAGTGAGAAATAACTTCGAAAAACTTGGTCAAAGACCGGAGTACTGCTCTTCAGATCTGCGTCCACTGGCGCGGAAAAAAGAAGAACTGACGTCAGCGCGCGGAGGCGGCGTCTATATACTCCAGCGACGTCATCACGGCGCACGACGCCGACGACGGACGCGGAGCCGCAGGGGACGCCTGCAGACGACGCCTACCGACGCGCAGGGGTACTGCTACGCAAAAGTTTCCGGATCCAGACTGACGCCTGGGGATATTCTAAGGTAAGGAATCTAACACTAACGTGTTTCTTTCAGATTGTGAAAATAAGGGAAGGGACAAATGGGGAGGAACAACAGCATCCAAAGGAGTGCCAAACACCATGGTACCAAAAGTCATAGAAGGAAAAAGCAGAGCACAGCGAATGCGCAGCAACCCTGCAAGCCAATACGACAGCCTCCCTAGGGGCAGAAAGCATGTGAAAAATTTCACAGCAGACGTAGAGGCCTGCAACCACAGTCCATAATCAGGGAAGGACAAGAAGTCCAGAACTGAAGAGTACTGACAATTTACCCCAAGACAACACCAGCCAGGAAAGGGCATCCCCTGTAAAGAACTATGGGCCGAGGCACAGCCAAGAAACCCCAACTTAGAGGACTGCAGAGGAGTCAGAAAGGTCATGCAATGAAACGGAAGAAGGGCACGAGTAGGTCCCACACTGGAATTCCAGGGTGTAGGGACGCAGAAGTACCCAGGAAACCACCAACCAATCAACAGAAAGAAAGGAGTGAATCAACCAACAAGCGAAGCATCCCACTAGGGAGGAAGTTAAAGAAGACACTTGCGGAAGACAAAAACCACCTGGAGGTGGGTGAGTGCCGAAGACCAAGCTAAAGGTGCTCGCAGAACGGGGAGGAAGGGCGGGTCGTGAAAAAATCTGTGGCTAGAATCGTTTCTACCAGATACATCGTTACTGAAGCTAAGTAACTCGTACATCTGATAGATTCCTTAACGTAGAATAGATACTCTAGCCACACCCAAAATAGAGGAGGGACAACGAGAGAGCGTCCCAGTAGGAAGAAACACAGGGCCCCAGCAGGGGATGTGTAACGGAGACAAGAGGGCGGCCCAGCGCTCATCAAGCAGAAGGAGCAAGGATGAGGCGAAGGGAGGCCAGAACACCCCAAACCCAGCCAAGGTAGCAAAGACATCCGCCAGAAAGCCCCGAAGGTACATACAACCGCAGATGAGTACAGAGGAAGAAAGAATCACCCCAAGACTTCAAGGAGAAGGGGTAGAAATTAAGGCAAAGCCCTCCACTGGAAAACACACACACACACACACAGTGAAGGGAACCGCTGCACCGGCCACAGCCTTGAATCAACGGACAAGGCAGAAACAACTCCACAGTCAAGAAAAGGCAGGTGTGAGAAGAAAGACGTAGTCTTGCAAGGCTCCAGCAGAACAAGAGGTAGGAGCACAAGAGCCCACACCAACCAAGGTTCCTGTCGGTGGACCAGAAAAGAGCATGCGGGCGCAGCAGTGAGCTGGCCAGCACCACGAGCCGAACACCCCAAGCAGGCCAAGCTCAAGATGAAGACAAAGGCCCATAAAATCCAGAACGACCCCATAAAGGGAGACCGTGCCAGACAGAAACCAATCCATGAAAAGAAGTGGGACCAACCGGAAGATACAGGACAGGCCAAGCAGTCAACCAGAGCACAGGAAAATATCCCCCCTGGAACACCAGACAGACGACCAAGCCAAAACACTGGACAAAAGGGTGGAGACACCACAGCACAACGCTGCAGACAGCATGCCAAAGCTGAAATACCAGGAAATGACATAACCTGGAGCAGCGCAAGCTATGCCCAGCCAAAGATTAAAGAAACCGCACCAGCGTAATAAAGCAACGCCAGGAAAGGCGAGGAGCCCGCAAGAGAGCCCACACCCATCCAGCGTAGGACAGAGCTATACAATAGCTACCAGTACCCCACTTAGGGTATGACATGTCCCAAAGAAAACATGGGAACCACTCTTAGGGAAAATATCCTGCATCAGAGGACAAGAACATAAGAACCTGCGGATAGAACCACAGACAGCTTATCAAGAAGCCAACAAAAAATGCACACTTGCCAAAAGGGCGGACCCAGCAGCCAACAGAAGAGAGGGGCGAATCACGGGACCCCTAAGGTACATCAACTACACAGAACTGACAACGGCCACTCAGAAAACCAGATTCCAGGATGCAGGTGGGATAACGCCTCCCATCAAGCCCCAGAGGACCAACAAGCCAGCCTACGGAGGGGGAGGACGGGCGGAGCCCCGCAAGGAGACGTTGAATGGCAGAGTCCGCATGAGTGTTAAACAAAAGGACCCCATCAAAGGGCAGGTCAACCAAACGCTCCCTAATATTCTCAGGAGAGACAGCATCCCGCAGCCAAGCATGGCGACGGAGAGCCACAGACTTGGCCATAGCCCGGCCGAGAGCATCAGCAACATCCAAGGCCGCACGGACAATGAACGCGGCCAACTCCTGACCATCCAACTCATGGTGCCGCAGATCAGAGCGGGTACCCTCATGGAAGACATGAGAAAGAAGGGACTCCACAGAATCCCACAGACTGGAGGTAGCTCTGGCAAACACACAAAGTGTTGAGCGCCCGCAAAGCAGCATTGGAAGAAGCAAAGATGTTACACCCCCCCATGACTCCAACCACCGGTCCTCCCGAGATGGAGGAAACACCACCATGGGCAAGGACGGAAAAGAAGTCCGCAGAAGAGAGCCCTCAGTAGAAGGGTAGTAGGAAAGGCAGACTGGGTCGTGCGGAGCAGGACGGTGGCGATGTAGGAGCGACTGAGGCATCGGATCACCCGTGGCAGGATGCCCCTAAGCCCCCAGAAGAGAATTGTGGAGCGACACTTCGAAAGGAAGGTACAGCTCCCGTCCACCAGAGCCCTGGTGGAGAACTTCCAACAGATGATCCATAGGGAATGGGGCGACGGGTACACCCATCCGCAAAATGCCAGCGGCGTAGAAATAGCCAGAACAAAGGCAGTACCGGCCTCCGTAGGACGCCGCTGAGGAGAGAGTAACTCCTCCGTGGGCAACGGCTGTAAACTGAGCCGTCCATCCCCAAGTCCAGCTAAGGGAGGAAGCGGCCAGCCCCTGAATGCTGGTAGATCCACGGAGGAGTGGGAAACTTGAGGGACTCCTGGATAACGCGGGGAAGCAAGTGGAGGGCCCACCCGCGAGTTGCGGAAAAGAGGGTCCGAGGATTGAGGCTGCGGCGACGGCGAAGAGCCCTCCCTAGAAGACGCCAGTAAAAAAGCAACAACACAGCATCCTGTCTCCGGAGAGGAAGAGACCAGAAGATGACCAACCTCCGGGGAGGAGGGAATCTCTGGAGAAGAGTCAGGGTCCCGATGCCGGCACGGCGAAGTCCGCCAGAGGTCCCGGCTCGATATCCATCTGCGCCGGAGGTGACATTGGCGGCGCTGAGTCGACCTCCACCATCGCGTGCTCCCTGGCAGAAAGAGGCAGGGTCAGAGCCGGTTCGGCTGGGGAACGGCGCCAAAAAGGCGCCAGACCAACTTCACAGGGGGCAGCTGCCCGCGCAGAGGGACGAGAGGGACTCGGAAAAGCACCCCAGGCCCCAAATCCTGGCTTGGCAGCCGCCTTCTCAGAGGGCCTAGGGGAACTCGAGGACAAGCCCTGAGTCCCAGCGACCTCCTGCGACGCCACAGGGAGTCCCGTAGGGATTTGCGGCGATGCAGGGGTGCCAGGTGCTGAAGAGGGGAGCCCCGAAGGACTACACCTCGACAACACCACCCTCCTTTGACCTGAAGCCGAAATCTTAGGCGCCAGGGCCGAAGCCGCCGGCGACTCCACTGAAGGCCAAGGCAAGGGATCCACGGACGTCTCAGGAGGTGGAGGCGGGACCAAAGAAGCCTGCAGAGCCGCAGCATAGGCTGTCATTTGGGCCCTAGTCGCCCCCAACGACAGGAAAAGGCAGGTAGGGTTGCGACAGCGGAGGGTGCAAGTCCAGAGGGGAACCTGCGCCCTCCGCCGAACGAGGTCAGGTCCTCGGAGACGAGCTGCAAAACCCAGCAGTCGGCGAGCGATGACCCTGAAACCGTGGCGAGGGGCGATGTTGCAGCCGGAGTCGGCGGCTCCTGGCTTCCGAGGTTGGAGACGGACGCTGGGACGAAACCGACCTGGACAAACGGGCTGAAAGCAATTTCATACAGCGCTCTCGCCGTGACTTAGGTTTGAGGTGCTGACAATGTCGCAGTCTGTCGAATGCAAAAACAACAGTTGATGACGGCTGATAGCCAGAAACCGGTCCTAGGATGCTGGATTCCGGTCCAGAAAAGACATGGCTTGGCAGTTCGGGCTGGACTGTTCCCATGAGGCACAGGGTCAAGGCCGATTTGCATATGGCCATGTCTGAACTGGGGTGGTGTGGAGTGCAAAAAAACGATGGATTTAGGCCCAGATCTCTGTACTGGGGTGAATGTATGACATTGTTCTGCATTCTGTTCATCAACTGTTGTTTTTGCATTTGTCGCAGTCTGTCGAGTCATGGTGCTTACCCAAACACCACATACAAATTGGGTGAGGGTCCATCGCCGACATCGGACGTGCACAGGATGTACACGTCTTGAAGCCCGAAGGCATTTGCACACTGTTCCTCACGCAAAGGCGTGAAAAAGAAGGCCTGAAAACAGGTCAAGTCACGATCCGGATCCGCATTGCATGCGAAAAAGAGAAAAAACTGATGTTGCCACAGTGGGGCTTATGTGACCTTGCTGACGTCACGCCCGCGGACGTCAGGGCGGAGTCACGTAGTACCGCCCCCATGCGCACCGAGATGTTGTGGCAAAAAGTTTTCGGATCCAGTCTCACACCTGGGGATATTCTACGTTAAAGAATCTGCGGCTAGTAGTCTCTATCAGATCTGTGCGTACGATGAAGTCCTTCTAGCTCTTACTACTAATGCATTGAGGCAGCTGGTGGACCATTTTGCTTTTTTATGCAAGAACTCGATTTGAAAACAAATTATACTAAATCGCATATTATGTAGGAAACTGGCTCTATATATACTACACCAACATGAGGTAAGTGTGTATAGAGACCAAGTGACCCCAAAGGGAGGCAGAGGTTAAAGTTAGATAGAACCTTACTCTCTAATCCTGGTAGGGTGGTCGAGCAGTGAGGCAGTATCAGAAGACAGTGTTAAGCATTTGATGTAAACACTCAGTCAGCAAATGAATTCAACGCACTCAATAACTGAACTCTAGGCCAATTGTATTTGTATAAAAATATATACTGTTTTATTTTTAGAACCGAGCAAGCCTGGCAGAGGTAAGCAATAAATATTGTTCAGTAATACGTTACTGGATATAGAACAGTTTGAAAATACAATAGAAATTGTACTTTGTTTGATTTACAGGGGATGCAGTAGGATGCAACACTTAGCAGATGAGTACATTGAAATGAATAGGCTTTTTCAGTTTATTTCAGGTAAGTTGCTTTGTACGTTACTTTTCTTACTCAGTGCTGGATACCTGGATTCAGCACTGGGACATTTCCCGTAAACAGGTAAGTAAATAAGTTTTGGTTATTTGTGCGATTTTTAAAGAATATTTTTAGATTTCAAAACTCCACATTTAGAAACGTTTTGGAAGAAAATTGTCAATGTTATCCTATGGAGGAAAAACAAGTTAACGGTTCACAGGTAAGTAATCGACTGTGGGAGTTAGGGTTCTAGGGTTAGACTCCGGGGAAACCAAGGGTCAGTGATGCACTGTTGTTGCACCTTCAGCGGCACTAGGATTACCGGGTGCAGAGTGTTGAGGCCCAATGTTATCCAATGGGGGATAGGGGGCAACTGGTTGGTGGCTGCTGGCAAGCAGGCCACTGGGTTGTGAGAGCAAAGCGCCTAGGGTTAAGGTCAGGGAAAATGGGGAAACAAAGTAGCACAAAAGGTGCACCCTCAGCGGCACTGGGTCGGTCGGGTGCATAGTGAAGTTTTGACGGCGGGCACCCTGTTGTTTTCTATGGAGAACCTTTGGTTTGCAAAAGCACTGCAGGCAGGGAGACGAAGTACTTCTGGCTGCGACCACCACTTGGAGAGGTAAGTTGGGAAGTTAAGGGTTGGTTAGGCACTGTCGGTTTGGGCACACAAGGCCGTGGGGTGTCTGGAGCAGGGGTGCCTTTTAGGGTCGGATCGTCTTACCAGCTCCTGGTCGCAGTTAAGAGGTACCTTCTGGATTTAGCCTGCTGGCATCGGCTGGAGGCTTGAGGCAGGTCAAGGGTCGCCGGATCTTGGGTCAGGATCGCCGGGGTGACCTCCTCGTGGTGTTTGTCCACTCGAGCTCGGGCCGGGTTTGGCAGGTGCAGAGTGGGCTGAATTTGTGGTCTTCGGCTGGTGCCAGAAGCTGCAGTTTGAAACAAATCTGGTGTTCACTGGAGATGCAGTCTTTAGAAGTGAAGGCATGCAGGTTCTTCGGGTTTCTTGAGGTTGCTGGCTGCAGGACAAACCGGGTTCACAGGAGCAGGTTTGAGGGGGAGACTGGCAGGTAGGGCTGGGGCAAAGTCAGTGGGCGTTGTCCTTTTGTTAGCTCTGCATGACTCTTTATTCCTTCTCGTCTTCTTTCTTGTCTGGATCTGAGGAAGCAAGGTTCAGGAAGACCCCTAAATACTAGATTTAGGGGTGGATTGAGGGATGGAGTTGGCAAAGGTGGGCACACCTCTTTCACTCACTTGTTTTTCCCGCCGGCTCTCCTGCCCAAAGTCGGGCGTAGAACCAGTGGGGACCGGTTGCTGAAAGCAGCAAATGGTCTGGGGAAGCTCACAAAGGGGGCATGCCTTTGAAGCTTCCCCTCTTGTGAACCCTGTCCGTCCTGGGAGAGGAGGCTTGGCACGTCGACCTAAGATGAGGATTGTTTCAGGCCCCGAGGGCAGCAGGCTCTCGACCCGGGGGTCCAGACATTTGTCTGTTGGTGGCAGTCTAGGCAGCCCCTCAGTCAGGTCACTAGGAGTTGGTCGAGTTTCATGGGGCATCTCTAAGATACCCTCTGTTGTGAATTTTACATTAAATCACACACTGGCATCAGTGTGGGTTTAATGTGCTGAGAAGTTTGATACCAAACTTCCCAGTTTTCAGTGTACTCGTTATGATGTTGGGGAGTTCGTAATGACTAACTCCCAGCACCATATACTCTTAATGGCAGCACTGCACTTACAGTGCACAGGAATGGACTTGGGCACTGTAGGGGTACAGGGTTCATGCACCTGTACCCTCACCACGGGGATAGGGCACCCAGCTAGAGGGGTGACTTATGTATGGTAGGGCAGTAGTTTGTGGACATGGCACACAGGGATGTGTAAATACTACAAAGGGATATGGCACTCTGCACACCTGTGTCAGCTGTAATCCAAATGTGTAATTTAATCCTGCTAGTTGTACGGTGCTCTCGCTCAAACTGACTGGCCCTCGTCAGTACATAACATGAAAAACAAACAAAGACTGTTTGAGAGCGAAGCACTTTTCACTGGCTCCCGTGGGATGCTTTGTTAGAAACACAATTCCTTCCTTTATGTTTCCATCTTTTTCAAATTATACATTTATCAAAACAAATTGTCCATATGTTACGTAATTCTCGTCAAGAAACCAAAATGACTCAAATGCTTGTCGATGTCATATGTTTTAATGACTGTTTTCTTGCTTGAGATTTCTTCTTTTAGTACATTACATCATGTACAGTGATTCCTCTTAACATCATTATGGCAGTTCCTCCCAATGCATTTCGGTATTATATACTTTCGTCAGGGGAATACTGAAAATTGACATGAAACAATCAGAACTCTACATGGGGATCTAAGGACCCCACCTCGTGTACATGCAAACACTCGTATAGTTTTTATGTGAACGATACCATCTCTGTGCACATGCTAATGTCTATGTTTTTCCGTGATCTTAAAACTATGTAACCTCCAACATGAAGCCTCAACTGTGCCGAGTAATGTAAAGCAGCATACCTTGAAGGCTTGCCGATGTTACCAATGCCCAGTGTTCTCAATGTCACTGTGTTTCAGGCTGCCTCGTAAATTCAATTCTGCCAACAAACGGACAATTCTGCCAACAAACGAACACTGTGTTACTGACCCGCCCTTCTGCACGAAAAACGTGTTGCATGCTTGTGTTGTTGCCTGAGACGCTACCAAAGTCTCTTACCTGGCGTGTCGGCTTCTAACTAGCTTCTGATCCTGTCGTGTGGTGTGGAAGCTGTCTTTTATACATTCATATACAATAGACAGTAGTGTGACATTCAGTAGGGGCAATCTTTACATGCCACTGTGATGACCTACTTTGGTCACAGAGGCATGGTGAAATGTCACAATTGTGGACATTGCGGTAATGTGATGGTAGGGAAGTTGAGGCTTCAGATAATAGGTGTAAATACAGTGACATTATTTCTTTTTTACAGCTTTTCGTTAGTTCTTAGCAGCTAGTACACACATCGGTTAGACACTGGAGCATCAGAGCAGGTACGATTAGCATGTTATTGACCAGCATGTGGTCGTGATGCAGCACAGGGTAAACTGGCATGTTGGAGGTTACATAGTTTTAAGATCACGGAAAAACATAGACATTAGCATGTGCACAGAGATGGTATCGTTCACATAAAAACTATACGAGTGTTTGCATGTACACGAGGTGGGGTCCTTAGATCCCCATGTAGAGTTCTGATTATTGTTTCATGTCAATTTTCAGTATTCCCCTGACGAAGGTATATAATACCGAAATGCATTGGGAGGAACTGCCATAATGATGTTAAGAGGAATCACTGTACATGATGTAATGTACTAAAAGAAGAAATCTCAAGCAAGAAAACAGTCATTAAAACATATGACATCGACAAGCATTGGAGTCATTTTGGTTTCTTGACAAGAATTACGTAACATATGGACAATTTGTTTTGATAAATGTATAATTTGAAAAAGATGGAAACATAAAGGAAGGAATTGTGTTTCTAACAAAGCATCCCACGGGAGCCAGTGAAAAGTGCTTCGCTCTCAAACAGTCTTTGTTTGTTTTTCACACAGGGATGTGTGCCATGTCGAGACTTCACTTTGTTCAGCACCAAAACACGCAGCCTGCAAAGGGTGTGTGTGTGTGTGTGTGTGTCTAAAGGTACAGGGCCTATAAGGGTGGCACAATAAGTGCTGCAGCCCTTAGAGGCCTTCTTTGGTCACAATGCCCTGGGTACCTGTGGTACCATTTACCAGGGACTGACATGTGGCCAGAGATGCCAATTGGGTGTAGGCTTCAATGCAATTTTTGGGAAGGAACATAGGCCCTGGGTACTTGATTAGCAGGAGCCCAGGGCACACTCAATCAAAGAACATCAGCAATTCAGCAAAAAGTGGGGGCATACTGTGCAAGAAAGAGGGCACTTTCTCACACATATGTCCCGTAGGCCCAGAAAACTAAGGTAGGGAAAATTAAAATAACAGTATGCATCTGTTCTTGGCATGTAGGGCTGCAGAACCACACACTGTTGCATTAGATCACCATCTGGTGGTGGGCCCGGATGATTACACTTTGTTGTTGTCTTGGAAGAGTCTTTGTCTGCTGGGTGACTCCTCCCTTAGACTGTAGTGCGCATGGGCATCGACTCCATCCTCAGATTGTTTTCGCAATTGGGCAAATGATGGAGTTGTATCATTACAGATAAGGGTGACCATGTATTGTGTATCTAAATAAGATAATACTGGAACAGATATAGGCAGCCGGGGTGGCAGGTGGGCGTGGGTGGTTCTGCAGCCCTACATGCCAAGAACAAATGCATACTGGTAAGTAGCATTTTGCGTTAGAGGCATATGGGCTACAGACCACACGCTGTTGCATAGATTGCACAGCAGTTTCTCCCTTAGCGGCGGTCACTCACATCTGTTGCAGTAGTTTGAAATAATGTTTTTAGTACAGCCTGGCCCACACTTGCTTGTTGTTTTGCTTGCACATCTACACAGTAGTGTTTTGTAAATGTGTGTGTAGTAGACCATGTAGCTGCTTTACAGATATCATCTAATGATATGTTTCCTAAGAATGCCATAGATGCTCCTATCTTACGGGTAGAATGAGCCCTAGGAGGAATAGTTAAAGTGTGTTTGCTTTTTGGTAGCAAATCTGAATACACTTAACAATCCACCTTGCAATGCCTGATTTTGAAATTGGATTCCCTTTATGTGGAGGTGAAAAAGACACAAACATTTGTTTAGTCTTACGAAAAGGTTTTGTCCTATCTATGTAGTATAGAACTGCTCTTTTTACATCTAGTGTGTGAAGAGCACTTTCTGCAACCGTTTGCGGTTGTGGAAAAAATACTGGCAACTCAATGGATTGGTTGAGATGGAATGGTGAAATTACTTTTGGCAGAAACTTTGGATTTGTTTTAAGAACCAGTTTATTATGATGAAGTTGTATAAATGGTTCTTGAATTGTTAATGCCTGGATCTCACTCACTCTTCGTAGTGATGTAACTGCTACTAAAAAGGCAACTTTCCATGTAAGAAATTGTAACTCACACTTATGCAATGGTTTAAATGGTGGACCCATAAGTCTTGTGAGTACAACATTTAAATTCCATACTGGAGACGGTGGTATTCTTGGAGAAATTATTCTTTTAAGTCCTTCAATAAACGCCTTGATTGCAAGTACCCTGAACAATGACAAATGTTGTCTGTTTTGGAGATATGCCACTATAGCAGCGAGATGTAATCTGATTGAAGAGTATGCTAAATTAGATCTTAGCAGATGTAAGAGATAGCATATGCTGTTTTGTATTAAAACATCTAAAGGGTTAACGTTATTTGTACAATAGACAACAAATAGTTTCCACTTTGCTGCATAACATGCTCTAGTGGTAGGACGTCTTGCCTCTTTAATGACATCCATGCAATCAGGAGGTAAATTTAGATATCCAAACTCTAAGACCTCAGGAGCCAAATCGCTAGATTGAGCTGCATTGGGTCTGGATGCATAATCTCTCCATGGTTCTGTGTTAGTAGATGTGGGGAGAGTTTTAGTTTGTAGTGTGGTACTACAGAGAGCTGGAGTAGCGTTGTGTACCATGGCTGTCTCGCCCACGAGAATGTTGTCTTAGTTTGCGTACCACTAATGGAATTAGTGGGAGAGGTGGAAAAGCGTACGCAAATTTGTTTGACCAGTTCATCCATACTGCATTGCCTTTGGATAATGGTTGTGGGTACCTGGGAGCAAAGCTTAAGCTTTTGGAGTTGCTTTGTGTGGCAAACAGATCTATCTATGGTTGTCCCCACATTTGAAAAAACGGCTGAAGAACTTGAGGATGAAGCGCCCATTCGTTTATCTGTTGTCTCTGACGACTTAACAGATCTGCCAATTGATTGTGAACTCCTGGTAGATGTTCTGCTAACAGAAAAACGTTTTGAGCAACTCCATATGCTCTGCGCCAGCCGGGAGAGCTGTGGGGAGTGTGTTCCTCCTTGCTTTTGAATGTAATACATTGCTGTCATATTGTCCGTTGGGACTAGTACAGCCTTGTTTCATATGTAATGTTGAAACGATTTTAGAGTTTGAAAGTTTGCTAGTAACTCCTGATAATTTATGTGGAGTACTCTTTGTTTCATTGTCCATATTCCTTGTACTGTGTGACTTTGTAAGTGCACTCCCCATCCCGTGAGAGATGCATCTGTGGTCAGTATTATTTGTGGAACTGGCTTAATAAACGGGCGGCCCTTGGAAAGGTTTTTGTGGTTCCACCATTTCAGAGAGCGATGCGTCCGGTCGTCCACCACCACCAGATCTGTTATCTCTTGTTGAGCCTGATTCCACTGACCTGCCAAGCATTCTTGTATGGGGTGCATTTGTAGTCTTGCGTATGGCACTATGAAAATGCAAGATCATTCCTATTAGCTGCATGAACACTCGAGCTTGTAGTGAGTGTTGAGCTTTGAATTTTTGGATGAGATTCTGCATAGCTTGTATACTTAGTAAGTTGGGGTACGCTTTTGCTTTGGAGGTATCTATCGTGGCCCCTAGGTACTGCTGAGATAGGGACGGTTGTAGATGTGACTTTTTTTGATTTACTGTGAACCCAAACTTGTGCAACAGCCAGATTGTTTGATGCGTGTGCTGTACACATTGGTTATATGACTTGGATTTTATTAGCCAGTCGTCTAGATATGGGAATACATGAATGTTGTCCCTTCTTAAGTGTGCTGCTACTACTGCTAGACACTTTGTGAATACTCGAGGTGCTGTTGTCACTCCGAATGGGAGCACCTTGAATTGGTAGTGCTGACCTTGGAGCATAAACCTTAGGTACTTTCTATTGGACTGATGAATGGGAATGTGGAAGTAGGCGTCCTTGAGGTCTAATGTGGCAAGGAAGTCTCCTTTCTCTAGTAACGGTAAAACCGGTTGTAATGTGACCATATGAAAATGGTCTGAATGTATGTACTGGTTTAGGGGTCGTTGATCTAGAATTGGTCTGAGAGACCCATCCTTTTTGGGTATGAGAAAATAAAGGGAGTATACGCCTGTGTTTTGGTGTTCTTTTGGTACCGGTTCTATTACATTCATTTGCAGTAGTGATTCTACCTCTTGCCTTAGTAATAAGAGGTGCTCTTGTGACATAGGACGTTGTCTGGGTGGTATTGTCGGAGGAATGGAAGTGAGTTCTAGGCAATATCCTGACTGAATTATTTGTCTCACCCACCTGTCTGTGGTGATGGAGTTCCAGACAGGTAGGAACTGTTGTAATCTTCCCCTGACCGGAGTGGAATGGTCTGGGGGGATCAAAGGGAAGTCACTATTTGGGAGTAGAGGCGTTGCGATTGTTGTTGCATCTGCCTCTGCCCTTATTGTTATTTCCTCTATACCCTCCTCTATAGTATCCCTTACCTGGTGAGGTTTGGTTGGTCTGTTTGTAAGTATAGGAAGCCTTTGGAAGCCTTTTGATGCACCCCTATAGGAGTAGCGATGAAAGGAAGGTCTATGGGCTTGTGTTTGTAAAGCACCAATTGATTTTGCAGTATCAGTGTCTTTTTTCATCTTTTCTAGAGCATTGTCTACATTTGGACCGAAAAGATGTTGTTGGTCAAACGGCTGGTTTAGTATACTGGCTTGTACCTCTGGTTTGAATCCCGAGATTCTTAACCTTGCATGCCTACGCAACAGTACCCCTGTGTTTACTGCTCTAGATGCTGTGTCTGCAGTGTCTAGTGCGCATCTTATTAAGGTATTAGTTATAACTTTGCCCTCCTGTATTAAATCAGCAGCCCTAGCCTTATATTGCTCTGGCAGGTGTTGCATAAGTGACTCTAGCTCATCATAATGAGGTTCTGTTGTATCTTGCTAACAGAGCTTGCGTGTTAGCAATCCTCCATATATTGGCAGCTTGTGATAGTGTGCGTTTCCCTGAGGCATCTAGAAGCTTTGGTTCTTTGTCAGGGGGGGAGCATCCCCTGTTGTCTGCGAGTTGGCTCTCTTTCTCGCGTTTGACACTACCAGCTAATCTAGGCAACTGTCCTTTAATGTATGCAGGATCAGAAGGAGCTGCTTTATATTTCTTCTCCAGTCTGGAGTTAATTACTCTGGCCCTGACTGGGTCTTTAAATATTTCTGGTGCATGTCTTACCACTCCATTCAGTATTGGCAGTGTGGTAGTGGTTTTATGTGCTGTTAACAGTGTATCCATAAGAAAATCTCTTCTATTGGATCAGTATGCAGGTCTACTCCATGGAAAGTAGCTGCTCTATGAATGAGCTGTGTGAACCCAATGGTGTCATCTGGTGGAGATGGCCTAGACGGGTATGCCTCATCCTGTGGTAGAATTGGTGCATCTGGTGCACTGTAATCTTCCTATGGGTCACCTGATGACTCAGCCATATCATCTGGGTCATTAATGTCATCTATTTGCTGATAACTGTGTTGAGATTATGTAGCCCCATAGTCCTCCTCCTGTGATATCATACTATGTGTAATAGCTGGTGAGTTTGCAGGAGAAATATCTGATAGTATGCCTACTTGTGGTGAAGGAGGTCCTGTGGGGGAAGTTTGAACATGCTTCTTTGAGGGAATAAGAGATGGCTTAGGACAGTCCATTTTCCTCTTTTCAGGCACTGTATATATTTGTCCAGTTTGTGGATGAATTTTCAGTCTTTTGCCTTACATCAGGCTGGAAAAGCTCTTCTACAGGTAAATCTTTCTTAGGCGCTGATTTATGTGGTTTGGAGCCGTCAGGTTTAGCCATTAGAGTGTCTATTATCTTTGGAACGGGTTTTGTTTTTGGTTCCGAAGATTTATCTTGTTTTTTGTTTGGATCAACATTTTTTGGATCCGAAGTTTTGGGTGCTGAATGTTTAGACTCGTCCATTCTTGGTGCCGAAGTGTGTTTCGGTATGGAAACCGGTTTTGGTCTGCTTTTTTAGGTACCAGAGTAGTATTTGTTTCGGTAACCCTTGGAACGACTTTTGGTGCCGAACTTGGTTTAGAAACGTCTTTCGGTGCCGAGCTTGGTTTCGGAACGTCGTTTGGTGCCGAGCTTGGTTTCGGTTTCAGTTCGGTAAACCTTGGTATCGAAGGGTGTCTCTTCGGCTTAAGCACTTTCTGCTTTTCGGGACCGACGGTCTGACTCAAGCCCAAGTCGACCAGAGGCTTTTTAATACTCTTCGCTGCCGAGCCCGAAGGCGGGACTTCGGAAGTTTTCGATCGGTGTGCACCCGGACCTGAAGGTGGGGTGGAACCGAAGCCTGTCCCGGTATGGGGGTGGGGGTGAACAGGGTCGACGCTCTTACTCACGACCTGCTGACCAGCTGGAAGATCATCATCATCTTCGGATCGAGCCTCCGCTCCGGAAGATGACTCCTCTGCCTCTGAAGCGACGTCGTCTTACTGTTCTTCGATGTCTATCTCGATCGGCGCCTCGTCTATGATGAGGTCTGGTGTCCACGACGATGACTGCTCCATAGGTCTTCGAATTCTATGGTCCCCGATTGTTTTCTTGGACCGGAACGAAGCGCAGGCCTCACAGTCTCAACTCTTGTGCTCTGGAGACAAGCACAAGTTGCAAACCTCATGCAGGTCAGTGTGGGGAAACTTGTGTCCACACTGAGGGCACTTCTTGAAAGGTGTTCTTTCCATGAGCCAAAGGTCCAATGGCGCAGTTGGGCCCAACGGCCCGGACGAGCGCTGGAATGGAGAAGTGGATCCTCTCTTCGACGCAAGCAACCGGAATCAGTGTTGAAGACGATCTTGATGTTGTAGATTGATTTATGGATTTGAAAAGAGATCGGTAACGGGACCGAACGATGAACACATCCGAGCCCGATGGCCGAAAAAACAATCTGAGGGTGGAGTCGATGCCCATGCGCACTACAGTCTAAGATAGGAGGCACCCAGCAGACAAAGACTCTTCCAAGACAACAACAAAGTGTAATCATCCGGGCCCACCACCAGATGGTGATCTAATGCAACAGTGTGTGGTCTGCAGCCCATATGCCTCGAGCATAACATTACCATCAAGGGGCAAGCACTTATTAGCGTTGACAATTTCTGATATCTGGGTTTGACTTTTAGTTCTATTGAGTCTTGGTACTTCCAGCTTAACAACTAGTCTCAAACTCAGCAGAACTAGTTTGCAATCTTATTAGACCGGGCACTAGAGGGACTGTTTCACCAGCATTGAAGGTGTACAAATCCCAGGGTATTAGTGCTGTTACCTACGGAGCAGGTTTGCGGGGTTTTAATAAAAGTTGCTCCTAAAGGAAGAGGAAAATCGCTTTCTCCATCGGCTGTTGAATTTACCACCCAGTACTTCTAGCTTTATTATTCATTCGGAAACATACGAGGGATTTACCTCCGAGAAGGTCCACTTGGCACCTCTTTTGCTGTGGGTAAGTATTTTGGACAAATACAGCAGCAACGTCATGCAGAGCTTGCGGTTCCTGATCCCGACTGATGTCGGTGACGGATCTGCACCGCGTTTGTCTCTTTTGCCTGGAGCCCGACAACACCCCAAGTCGTACTCCAACTGCCGGTCCATGGCTCCAAAGGCTTTGCGGGAGTGGTCCGGAAGGCTTCTTGAGCCTCGGCAGTAGGCGCCACGTCGTTCGATGTCCCGGTTGCGAGGTAGGTCCAGGGACCGGACGTGGAGCCATCACCACTCGTCTTCTAAGTCTTCACACTCGGAGCACAAGAAGAAGTCAAAATAGCATCGTCCCTATTCCACCTTTTCCCCGTCAGTCGGCTGACACGATTAGGGATGCGGACGTCAGTTCTGTACACGACTTTCCGCACCAGAAAAGCAGAGCCATGCAAGACACTGACCACTGGTGCACAAAACTAGGGCCCTGAAAGGATGTCCTTAACCCTAGAAATCAGTTTGCAGAACGGGGAGGATGGGTGAGGCAGTAAGGAATCTATAATTAACCTATGTTTCTAACAGATATATCGTTACCGAAGGTAAGTAACTTGTTCATCTGAAAGAAACAGTTAGTTATAGATTCCTTACCTTAGAATAGATACCCCAGCAATACTATTCCCGGAGGTGGGTCTGCGAACCAAGATCACATCAGGAAGTCCTGGAGAACAGAACAGCCAAGGAAGCGGTCTCTCCGGATTTGGCTGTCCAGGCAGTAGTGTTTTGTAAACGTGTGCAGCGATGCCCATGTAGCTGCCTGACAGATGTCATTAAGAACTACTCGTCCCAAAACAGTAGTGGCTGCCGTCGGCCTGGTGGAATGGGCACATAGCCCCAGTGGAGGCTCTTTTTTAGCTAGAGTATAGCAGGCTTTAATACACAAAATGACCCATCTAGAGATGGTCCGCTTGTGTACTGCCTGACATTTCTTGGCAACCATGTAGCCAACAAAGAGTTGGTCATCCACCCAGAACTAATTTGTGCGATCCAGATAGAAGGAAAGCGCACGTTTTGGGTCCAGACGGTGGAGCCTCTCTTCCTCTTTAGAAGGATGCGGAGCCGGAATGAAATTGGGCAAAGTGATGGTTTGCCCGGTGTGAAAGGAGGTGGCCACCTTGGGAAGAAAGGATGGATGAGTTCTTAGGACAACCTTGTCCGGATGTACAGCCAGAAAAGGAGGTTTGGAGGAAAGAGCCTGGAGCTAGCTCACTCTTTTGGAAGATGTGATGGCTACCAGGAATGCAGTCTTAAGTGTTAAGGACAGTTGTGAGGCGTCTCAGAGGGAGCGTACATCAAAAAGGGCAAGACCAAATTCAAGTCCCACTGAGGCATTACGAAGTGGATAGGAGGGAAAAGATGAGTATTGCCTTTTAAGAAACAATTCACAACCGGGGACTTGGAGAGAAGGCTGATCAGGAAGCCTTAGAAAGGCGGAAATGGCTGAGAGATAGCCCTTGATAGTGCCCAGAGCAGAGCCCTGCTGGGCCAAAGAAAGGAGAAACAAGAGAACCTCAGAAAGAGGGGAAGAGGGGGAATCCACAGCCTTTGCTGCGCACCATGCCCCAAATTTGTTCCATTGACAGTTGTAAACCATCTTAGTGGAGGGACGCCTGGCTGCCAAGATTACATCACAGACTGCGGGAGGCAAGTCAAACGACGTTAACTGCCGCCGCTCAATCTTCATGCAAGGAGGTGGAGGGTGGACTGGTTCGGGCGAAGGACTGTCCTCTGCTGCTGAGACAGAAGATCCTCCTGAAGAGGCAGTCGAATTGGAGGATCGATGGCAATGTTGAGCGCGGGATACTAGACTCTTCATGCCCTATCCGGAGCCACCAGAATGAATTGGGCCCGGTTGCTCTTGATCTTCTTCAGCACTCTGGGCAGAAGTGGTATAGGAGGAGTGGCGTACAACAGACTGCAACTCCACTCACGTCGCAAAGTGAAGACCTAGCGAGTGCCGCCTTGGAAATTCCAACGTGCAGAATTGCGCGTTCTCTTCGGTGACAAATATCTAACCAAGGTTCTCCGCACTGTTGAAAGAGACCGTGCGCCACCTCCGAGTGAAGAAGCCATTCGTGATCCATCATTCACCTGCGGCTGTGTTCGTCCGCCCCAGCGTTCAGTGAACCTGCCAGGTGTTGAACCACCAGGGATATGCCCTGATTTTCCAGCCATGTCCAGAGGCGGAGGGCCTCTTGACATAGGGTCCACGATCCCACCCCGCCTTGTTTGTTGCAGTGCCACATGGCGGTGGTGTTATCCATGAACACGTGCACTACTCTTCCCCGAACAGAGGGAAGGAATGCTTTCAGTGCAAGCAGGATCGCCTGCAGCTCTAGAAGGTTGATGTGGAGAACGGACTCCGCCGGAGATCAGAGGCCTCTGATCTCCGCCTCTCCCATGTGGTCGCCCCATCCAAGTAGTGATGCATCGGTCAACATCGTGAACTCTGCTTGAGGAAGGTAGAGGGATCTGCCGTTGACTCAATGCTGGTTTGTGAACCACCACTGCAATTGGTGTGCAGTGCCCTCTAAGGTCTGGGCGCATTCAGACAGATACCGCTGAGGGTGCGCCCACTGGAACTTCAGGTCCCACTGCATAGCCCGCATATGCCACCTGGCATGATCCACCAGCAGGATGCAGGAGGCCATCAGGCCCAGCAGCCGGGATAAGGGTTGAAAGATCGGAATCATAGCCCGAATATCCCGGATTCGCTACTCAGGAGACAAGACCCAAAACCGCATTGTGTCCAGAACTGTTCCAATCAAGAGGAGCCTCTGAGAGGGAATCACATGTGACTTTGGCACTTTGATGAAGAACCCCAGGAATGCACGAGGTCGGCCGTAGTCTGGAGGTGGTGGACCACTGCCTGGGGCGAGCTCGCCTTCAACAATCAGTTGTTGAGATAGGGGAAGACTGGAACCCCTGATCTGCGCAGATGAGCTGCGACCACCGCCATCACTTTTGCGAACACCCGAGGGGCGCTGGTGAGCACGGTAAACTGAAAATGCTCATGGCCTACCATGAACCGCAAGTAGCGCCGATGGGCCGGCAGGACGGGGATGTGAAACTAGCCCTCCTGCAGGTCCAAAACTACTATCTAGTCTCTCGGGTCAGGGCAGACAAGATCTGCGCTAACGTCAACATTTTGAACGTCTCCGTCCGGAGGAAGCGGTTGACGCTCCTGAGGTCCAAAAAAGGACACAGGCCCTTGTCCTTCTTGGGTACCAGAAAGTAGTGGGAATAGCAACCACGACCTACATCTGGGACAGGAACACGCTTGATGGCTCCCTTGGCCAAGAGAGATGAAACTCCCTGTTGGAGAAGACCCAGGTGATCCTCCGAAACGCGATGGTACCGAGGTGGTATGGCTGCAGGGGTAATCTCAAAGGGGAGGGAGAAGCTCCTTCAGACCATCTGCAAAACCCACCTGTCCGACGTGATGGTGCACCAGTGGGGGAGGTGATGGCAGATCCTGCCGCCCACTGGCGATTGATGGGCCTGAAATGTCGACTAGGAAGGTTTGAAGGCTGCTGCAGAAGGGGGGCTGGCCAGCCCGCTGGCCCCATGAACCACGGCGGTGGTTCGCCCGGGCGTGCGAAGGTTGGGGAACTAGTGTTGGATTGTGGCTCTGGGCGGAACGTAGTGGGACACCCCTTCCGTAGCCATGAAAGCGGTGAAAAGCAGACTGAGCAGGGCAGCTGGAGAGGCCCAAGGACTTAACCAGAGCCCGAGATTCCTTGAAACACTCTAGAGCGTTGTCCGCTTTGTCGCTAAAAAGGCGACAGACGTCAAAGGGCATGTCCATAAGGGTGTTCTGGACATCCCCAGAAAAGTCATGCGATCTCATCCAGGCATAGCATCTAAGGTCTACCAATGTGAAAATCGTCCTGCCTAGAGAGTCCGCGGTATCCAGCCCACAACGGATGGTAAACTTTGCTAAACAGGACCCCAGTCTATCTGCTTTCTCCCTTAAATTGTTCTATCAGGACTTACGTATATCCCAGATAGGATATCCGGGTACCCTTATCAGTCCCGAGTATGGTACTAAGGTACCAAGGGCATAGGTACCCCAGAGATCCTCCATGAGCTCAAGCATGTATTATGCCACCCATGGAAGACCATTCAAACTGTAACTACAGGCCTGGCATTGCAGCCTGTGAAAGCTGGTGCTAGCACCGTTTACAAAATATATAGGTTTCCCTCTATCTAGGGTCACTGCATTTAAAACCTATAAGTCACCCTGATTGCAGGCCTTTTGCAATCCTGAAGGCAGGGTGCTTGGTTCTAAATGTGCGGGTGTCCCTGCATGAGCAGGGCACCCCTACAGACTAAGGAGTCCACTCTCCTGGGTTGTAAGTGAAGCAGCCATATACTATATAATGGGGTACTGCGTAATTATGCGATGACCATTTCGAAATTGGCTGCAATGAATCCTATCATGTTTGGTATCAAACATGTTGGAATCATACCCCTACGCTGTAAACGGTGTGGGAGTACGATTCCAAGTACTGGAAGAGCCCTTTGTTAGGCTCTCAGTACTCCCAGAGCCGGTCTTTTAGACCCGGACAGCACAACATGGCTGCTGCCGACCAGAGAGACAATTGTGCCTTCCTGCTGCTGAGCCAAGCTAGAGCAGGGGAAGGCAGAACAATAGGTATCCTGTCACAGGGAGGAGTGACCACCTCCCAGAGAGTATTTAGCGTATTGGGGCTGGGCGGGTGCACTTGCCAGCTCCACTGAGTCTGCATGAGAGGCACATTTGTTGTCCCCATGCATAGTCAAGTTCAAACCAGCTCTAAGAGCCGCTGGCTCCCACTCTGGTGCGTAACTGGACAAAGGACATGGGAATAACCTCCCCCCTGTCCAAATCCTCCCCTGGGAGAGTCCCCTGAATCGTCTCAACCCTTTCCTTAGGGTACTTAAGAACTTACCTGAGGATGGGTCCCTAGATTCGCCATAGGACAGGATTTAATTCAGACACCACTTCTACTTTTACGTCTGGGCACTCTGGACTTCGTTTGTGTTCGACTTCGTCCCCCTTTCAATCTGGTGCATCGTCTGTGCCTGTACACCATACAGGAACCTTCCAAGGGCTGTGGGCATCCAATACACCTTATAGAATCTCTCTTAAAGTGAAAGAGTCACTTCCCTGCATTTGCAGGCACTTCAACTAAGCTGACCAGTCTGCTGATCCGGAGCTGCTATGGACTACGAAAGTTTCTGCAACACAGGTGGTGGTTCTCCACAGCTCTCGAGGCCTGCCCTGCCCTCACACCAAGTTTGAGGCTAGCATCCCTCGTGGGAGCCGCAGGAACCGAACCCCTGTGCACACACTGACTTGCAATTGCAAAGGCTTGTTGACTTCCTTCCACCTATATCTTCGGGCTCCAAGTAGCCCCAAACTCAAAAATCTCCAATGACCAAAGTATTTGTTCACATCGCATTGTTTGCACCGTGGCCTGCATCTTTTGGTGAGCTGCTCCACGTCCTCTTGAGACTCCAGTTCCTCCAACCTGTGGGTCCTGTCGAGTGTCATCTTTTTTTTATTTTTTTATTTGTAAGACCTTTATTGCACATTTGTTCTTATGAACACAGCATTGTGCCTACAACCTTAGAGGCCGGCTGCAAAAAACACAGATTTCACACAGTACTGTTCGGAGTTACACAGCCCTTTAGCCGACAACCATAGGTCCGGCGATGTGACAAAGGTATCATGTTCAGATTATACTTTTTGTTGTAGAATAGTTGTCGTCTTACAGTTTTTCTAAACTTTTGATTTGCATATGAAAATGAAACAAAAAGAAAGAAAAATAACAACCACTGCACCACAGCATTCTCCCTCCCATCACCTGTACAATGATATAATTAAGCTTCCAACAACATGCCATATATATTGTCTGTACTTCACTCATTTTGTTCAGGCGACTGTGCATTAAGATAATCAAGTAAATAATGTAGGAGAGTAGGGTCTGCAATCCTATGGTCACCCCAGATTTTTGCTTTTTGCTTCACTGGTTTACGACTTGTCCTGGCTGTGGGCCTGCTAATCAGACCCACAGCCTAGCTGTTCTCTCTCTAAATTGACATCCATGTACCTTAGGTGCATTTACCAATTGGTATTGGGTCACTCTTGTAAGTCCTTGTACAGTGTACCATAGGTACCCAGGGCATAAGTGAACCCAAGGCCTACCAGGGGCTGCAGCATGTATTATGCCACCCCTGGCTGGCCATCCAAATCTGACAAAACTGGCTGATCAATCACCTGGGGCAAGGTGGTGTAATCACCCTTTGCTTTAGATATAGTATACCTATATCTAAACCTAAAATGGACACATATCCTCCTATTAGTCACTCCTACAGCAGGCCTTAACAATCCTGGAGGCAGAGTGCTTGGAATTATGTGAGATGGTGCTCTAGCAGGAGCTGAGCCTTTCTGCAGCTTTCGGAACCAAGTCCTTTAGCTGTATCCATGATAACGCTATACCATATACTCCTAAGTGCATTATAATCCTTGCGGTTATTGCTAACTTTGGCATAGCATTATCAAAACATGTCGAGTAAGGTGTCATACGAATTGGAATACTACCCCCTCGTCAGTTCTGGCGACGGGGGTAGCATTCCACCCTTTTAGAGGGACACGACATGTATGTAACTGTGAACCCCGGTTAAAGTTAACTCGAGCCTCAGCATCACAAAATGGATGCTGCCACCACAGACACAAGTCTGACCTCCTGCTGCTGGGAGTACTTCCAGCGAGGGAGGCTTAGATAAAGGGTTTCCTGCCTTGGGAGGTGCTAGCACCACCCCAGACAGGATTTTGTGTATTAGGTAGGACAGGCCTGAAAGGAATGAGACATGCCTGGGGCACACAAGGTGCCCTGTGCATACACCGGTTCAAACCAGTTGCTGGGGCACTCCAGCCCCAGCTCTGGCGCGAAACCGGACAAAGAATATGGGGTGTAACCACCCCCCTTCCTGGTCCCACCCATAGGAGGGACCTAGTCATAGTACAGCCCCCTTTAGGAGAATAAAGGTAGGAGCTGGTTCCATTACAATTTAGATTAATCCTGATTTGAAACTCTATAAGAAGAAACTTTGGACTTAGACGTTCTGCTCCACAGAAGACTGTAGAAATCTCCCTTGTAGCCTAGGAGTGACCACCCCGCATCTGCAGGCACCATCAAGCGTCCTAGCGGTTCACTTTGTCGTCTTCCCTGGTGGATCCAGACTGCAGAGCCCGACGAGACCTGGACTTCCAGACCTCTCCGACCTCTACCTACATCTGCAGCACAGCTGAGATCCGTGGGTGCGACGAGACACATGGGACCGGCCATCTTGGAGAAACTGCACTTCGTTTCCAGCACGACTTCAGAGGCATCCTCGACGAAGTGCTTTGGGGATTGAGAAGCCCCAGCCCAGAGCAGCTCCTGCACAGAAGATCAGTCCTCCAGCATCCACGAGATCTGCGTGCGGCCCTTTTGCTTGATTGCTGCTCAATGCGTTGTTTGGTCACTTGCCAGCTGGCTAGTGGCCTCCTAGACGACGATCCTTGAAATCCACACCGCTGGTCTGGTTGCTACAGACTGGCCCCTGCTTCCCTGCAAAGGAGAAGCACCCCGGACCCTCCTGGTCCGCACCAAACCCCTTTTCCACTCACCACGTAGGTTGCCTTTGCCAGCCGAATCCGGATCCAACCCCGCCGACAGCGAGAGCCTGCGTGTGACAGCTCGTGCCTCCATCCTGGTCATCCAAGCCACCTCCTGGTCCACGTGGCTGCAGAGTCAAGCGTCCACTCCTCACCTGATCGTGACAACAGCATCTGGTTCCTTCCTGGTTCCACTCCAGTCACTGGCTAGTGACTGTGAACATTGTCCCCTCTGCTTTCAGGTCTTCATCTTCCTCGATCCACCCTTGGGTCGCTCCGGACATCTTCCTTCTGGCCGGCTGCAGCATCTTTACTTCCAGGCTCCATAGACTTCAACGCGGAAACCCGACACACTTTGACACCTATGCACCCGCATTCCCCGTGCGTGAGGTAACAAGAGCATTTCGGTGCTCAAGGGTAGATTAACTCTCCTAGTGTCCAGATTTCCAGTCGTTTTAGTCCTAGCTAGTCGGACCTGTCAAATACTTACCTTTTCGTAATTTGTACTGTCCATTGACTTTGCTACGCATCTCACGTGTGAGTTCACACTCTGCACATGCGTTTCGTGGGCCTCCTATTACTTACCTCAGGTTAGGATAGTGTAGTCCCAGCGATCCTACAGCCTCTGGACAGCTCCTTTCCTGCCATCGATTTCCTTATACCACTTGTTTAGTATATGGTTTGTTGCGCCCCTAGGGCAACATTGTAACTTGTGCAACTTAACGTATTTTTCTTAAGAGTCTTGTCATGTGCTTAGCCCTCTGACCTCAAAGAGTTCAGAGGTGTATGTTAGTTAATAAATATCTTGTTTATTTTCATAACCACCTGTGTGGTGTCCTATGTTGCCTGATGTCTTTGAGGATTCCCGCTGTTGTACTAATACACGTACCTCTTATAGTCACTTTGAATACCTCCCATAAGAGTCCCGGGTCGTCAGTTGTAGGATAGTTGTGATCAAAATATTCCACTATGGCCTTATGGATCTTGTCCGTGTACACTGAGTCTAATAGAGCCTTGGCATTGAACCTCCACGCAAAAGGGGGGGACATAGTACGGCATTTTCAAAGTTAGTATCACTGGGCTATGGTCAGACAGTGTACGTGGCAGATGTTTCACAGAGGTAGTCGTTGAGGATACGTCGCTCGTTCCAAGCCAGTAGTCTATCCTGGAGCAACTGTTATGTGCTGCAGTGATGTGTGTGGTTTCGGTATGAGTAGGGTGATGCACCCTCCAAATGTCGCTAAGATGTAGATCTACCATAGCATCTAGCAGAGCTGCTTGTGCTCGTTTGCGCAGTTCTGTAGTATTAGGTGAGCGATCTAGTCCCTCCCTCAGAGCAATGTTAAAGTCCCCACCCCACACAAGGTTTGCAACCTGCAATTCAGAGATGGTGTTCCACATCCTAGTATAGAACTCGGGGTCGTCTATGATTGGGCCATATGTGTTTATTAACGCTATGTGTTGGTTTCGCACATTACCTATCACTATGACGCTTCTACCATTTGTGCCTTTCAGGACATTTGTGACCTTAAAGTGGACTCCTTTACGTATAAGGATGCTGACGCCACAGGAGTAAGAGGAGTAATGTGAGTTGTGCATCGTCTCGGCCCATCTACCACCTAGCGTGGTTGTGGTATTAGCCGCTATGTGTGTTTCTTGAAGAAACGCCACATCAACCTTCAACCTGTCAAAATAAGCAAATATTTGGCGTATTTTCTTTGGATTGTTCAGGCCCGTACATTCCAGGTAATAAAGTTTAGTTGAGCAGATTTTATCACATCAGTAAGGATTGGAGCAGCAACATGGTGATCCGATTAACCCCTTCTGTCCCATCCTGCGAGGTGATGTACAGACATGTTCCCAGCAATTATTACATATTAACAGCTCTAGTGATCTGGAGTTTGCAATGCTTCTCTGGTACAGTGATCTAAAGGAAACAATCCCCAAATTCCCCCCCTCCCCCACCCACTTCAGCATCCCAACTTTGCCAAAGCCATGACCCTGAGTTAACCAAACAGTGGAAAGAACTGCTGTAGGGGAACACCCACATGGGGGGTCCACTAGGTACACACGTCTCCATCAACAGTGTGGATGTGGACGGGTGCCTACCAATAATCATGAAACATTAGATTAGTGCTATAAGCTGTACAACAACTTGTGCGGTGGTGGTTTGCAGATAGGCGTTATGATCTAGTTTGATCTGAAGAGGCACACATTCTGCGGTAGCGCCCGGTAGGGAGTCCACACATAGGGTCAATCTCTTACTGATTACATCCGGTCGCCATAGTCTATGTTGATTATAGATAGGACCAGCGTACGCTGCGGGAATGTATCACAAAGGAGTGTAGCAGAAGGCAGCTGTACGCAAGGGAAGATGCACTGGGCCACCCCACTATATAATAAGTCGCCTTCCAAGAGTCCCTATGAGAGGTGGTGAGTCCCCAAATGTGTATCCCCACGAGACATTACATCAGTGCTCCCCGTCCGATAGGTGGCAGCGTCTTTTAAATACAGCGTCAGTGGTCCTTATAAGGCTACATAACCATCCAATAGGCACTTAGGTGCATGTGCTTACAATAGGTCGCCCCAAATGTCTAGCCTAATCTACTAAAAGGCTGCCAATGACTTGTAAAATGTAGACCCGCAGCCCAGTCTGCCCAGACAATGAACAATTTTACTTTTGGAGGGCCGCTCATTCAGTATCACTGTGTACATTCTCACGTCCACTTGCTCTGCGCCTGCGGCCCAATTTATTGATATATTCCTGTGCAGCTTACGGCGTTGGTAGTAACGGGGACCTGCCTGCATTGGTGATTTTGAGCTTCGCCGGGTAGAGCATGGCATACTCAATACCTAGGTCTCGCAATTTTTTCTTCACTGGGCCATATTCCTTCCGGGCCATTTGAACTGCCATGGTGTGATCCGGGTAGAACTCGAGCTTGTTGCCCTGATGGCTGATGTCTCCCTTCTCTCTTGCCAGTCTGAGGACCGTGTCTCTGTCTCTATAGTTTAGCATGCGGGCAATTATGATGCGCGGGGGAGCACCCGGTTTCGGGCGAGGCGCAAGGGAGCGATGTGCGCAAGGGAGCGATGTGCACATTCCACTAGGAATACCGATGACAGTTCTTCTCCTCCAAACAGGTCTTTGATCAGGTTTTCTACATACTGCTCCATCCTACCAGTGTTGGTCGATTCTGGCAGGCCCGCTATACGGACGTTGTTGCGTCGAGACCTGGCTTCCTGGTCCTCGACTTTGGCACGCAGTATGTCCATCGTTTTTTCCATGGTTGCACAGGTCGCAGTCGTGGATTTGGATTCATCATCTACTGCTGAAAGTCTCGTCTCCGCCTCCACCAGCCGTTCGCCGTGTTTGTCCAGCTTAGCAGCCATGTTGTCCACTCTCTGCGCCAAATTGTCCAATTTGCCGTTCATTTCCTGCAGGCTGTGTTGTATTGCCCGAAGTACGTCTTCCATTCCGCTCCCCCCCTCTGCTTCATTGTCACCCTCAGCTTCTGATAGTGCATTGGCATTTTTTGGCTGTTTTTTCGTTTCAAACTGGAGCTTCGTCTGTTGCTTCTCCGGCTTCCCCATCTTGCTGTCGTGAGGTGCGGGCCGCAGCTTCGATTTGAAGGTAAGTTGGTGGTGAAAAGCGCCCTCGAGGTCTGGATCGCTGCATAGCAGTGCAATCAGCTCAGCTCCTATATGTACGTGCATGGAGGGGTGCAGCCAGACTTGGGAGCAAAGCAGCTTGCAGTCAGTATTTCACCACTACGTAAAGTCAATAGTGTGGGTGCCAGCTCCACCACCACATCGTCGCAGGTCCTCCCACGGTTACATACAGTGGGCACCCCAGTAAGCAGCCTGGATGTCGCTTCACAACGGCCCCTTGCGTTAATGCAGTGTGCTCGTGAGTCGTGAGTGCCGTTGCCGCTGTAGTGAAAGGCGCTGATATTTATCGCTGAGGATCCGGCCCTATTGCTGAGGCCTATGCATAATCGCCCGTAGTCTGTTGTCTCTGTATTTCACGTAAAAGCAGCGCCATTTCAGGGGGGGCCGCCAGGTTCATCAGTCACAGTTATAGTGGCATACATGCGTCATTTAGAACATTCGGGGGATCCAGTTACTCTGCCAACACAGCGCACGCTTTCCACGCTATATTACGCCGCCTTTCACAAATTGGGCTTTGCCGCGCTAGTTGTGTTCTCACCAGGAGATATCTGCATGCAGGCAGCTTTACGGTGACATCCAATAGCCCCTGCTGCTGTCAGTGGCACGGTGTGGGTTGATCCTCCGTTCGTGCTTACCCGCTCTCAACAGCCCTGAGTGGTTTGGCGCCTCGTTACCCTTACCACATAGCGGTCATCATTTCGAATCTTCGTGCATTCCAGCAGCGCCGCCATCTTAGCCCTTCATATCTCTCCCTGGAACGCACAGCCAGCGCACCTACCAAGCATGCCGAATTTAATGTTTGCCGTCTTCCGCTGCCAGCCGCAGTCAGCAGCTGTCCTCCCCAGCCGCTTGGCGTTGATTTAGGGTAGTCCTACACGGGGTGTTAGAGTTCCACTACCTCTCGGCCAGCGATCCCGGGCGCCGCCATTTTGTGCCCGCAAGATGCGATCCCTCTTTTACACCGAAAGTACCTCGACAAGCAATCTCCGGGGCCGTAGATCTTTTCACGTTATTGTCTCGGCATTCCAGTCACGATATCTGCCATTAAAAGTCGCCGTAGTCAGCTGCAGCACCTCTTTTTTAGCGATTATCGGCACCCGTCCGGCGGAGCTGCCTCATGAGCCAGCCATCCCGCAGTTCGCCCTCTAGCGCCACCCCCCCCCCCTATTGAGTGTCATATTTGTTTCTTTTGGGCTCCCCGGATTACTAAGGGCCTGCCCTGACTCAATTGATTGTGGTGAGACCCCTAGACCTTGCTTATCCCGACATTGCACCTTCTTGAGACTTCTACTTTGTTTGCATTTTGCTTCCACCGTAAACCGACCCATCAACTCTAGACATCCGACGTGGGTGGGACAGCTCATGCATGGCTCATGGTCTTCCTCACCGTCGCATGGTCCTCACAGCTGCAGAGTCAAGGTCACTGTCAACTCCAGCAACACCAGACATTGGTGGGCATTCATCTTCAAATCTCCTGGTCACCCCTGAGTGACAGACTCTGTCACCTCTGCTTGCACTTCACCCCTATGCACCCAGCTTCCCTGGTGTACGCAACGCTGGTACTAGGGTATTTATGGGTGAGGTGGCTCTCCAACCTTCCGTCTTCCACTGGGTTTCTTCAGGGTCCATTGGGAAAGGTACTTAATCTTTAAAATTCCAACTGCGAGTTACACGTTGATTTGTAATGAGAACGCAGTCGTGTTACCACACTGCACACGCTCTCCGTGGGGTCCCCATCTACTCACCTTGGGTGGTTCCTTGGGTTCCCAGCACTTTTACGTCCTCTCAACACTGTCTTGACCCGAGTCATTTTTTTTTTCTTCATTTTTTACTACTTTCTTAGTATATGGTTTGGTCAACCTCTGGGGTACACCGTGTATTTTGTGCTATTTACATAATTGCTATGCAAAGTATAGTGTGCAATGTGCATATCTCAAAGTAGGAGATATTTGATGTGTTAGAGAGAGTATTCTACAATAAATACATATTTTTATAAATACCTTGCGTGGTTCTTTTTCACTTAATCTATGCATAGAAGATTGCATTATGGTAAAACAGGCTACTTTACACTCCTTCTGGACTAAGCCTGCTCTCCACAGCTACCACTAAGAGCGCCTTCTAAGGTTGTCTAAGACCTCTTAAATCACTATAAGGGTTGTCTGGACAGATGCAGTGTGTCCACTTAAATAAGTGGACATCATATACCAGGCCAGCCTCTCACACCTGCCATCAGCATTAAGACATTTATCGATAGAGGCAATTTTTTTTCAAGTCCATAGCCGTTTTACTGACAGGATGCATTGATTAGTGCCCAATTCCGCCACAGACACATGTAGTTACTGTGACAGGCATCTGAGGCAGATGGAAAACCACACCCTTTGAAGGAGGAAATTAAAGCAACAACCATGACAGAGAAAAGTAGCTGTACCCCTGTGTGTGATGCATATCATCTTGTACGAGTCTACAATAATCTCAGCACAATGGAGATTCAGCTCCTCTCAAATTTTAATTTTGAGTTTGATGAGTAATGATTGTGCATTATGGCAGAAGGACCAGGACATTCAGGAATTTCCTGGGTGTAACGGATTCCTGCTGACAAAAATGTAATCACTAGATTACAGTTTGGTTGTGTGTCTGAAAGTGCATCTGTGCAAAAGCATGCATGTGAATTTCCCAAAATCTCTACTGCAAAGGCTTCATGTGGCACTTCTCAAAATGAACCATCTATTCAAAATATGGGAATAGACTTGTGCACGTCAATCACTTCTTCAGCCTTAAAGCTGGAAGATAATTGGATGGGCTAATTGTCCAAAGAAAGGATGGACCTGGACCTACCATTTGAAACAATATTTTTTAAGACCCTAGAAGGGGAAAGACTGTCAATGGAATTCTCCCACTCTGGATGTTAGGCATTTGTGATGGCTGTAGTGAATGAAGATTTAAAAATACGTATTCTCGAGGCCAATAGAACACCTTTCTAAAAGTAGAGAACAATTTAACTGAAAGTTACTGTGCTGAAGGGTCATCTTTCTGTATATATTAGTTAGTAGGTACGAGGCCTATGATAGCACAGAGGTGTGTGAGAATTCTGACCCACACAGTACATTCAGAAGTCCCCTTGGTTTTCTTCATCTTATGGGAGAGCCTTTATCTCTCCCTCATGTTGCAGTGTCTGAAAACTAGTTTACCCATCTAGGCACAAACCTAGTTATTTTGCCCGACAGCTTGCAACTGTATCCGATTAGCAGCACAGCCGTTTTCACTCACAACTGGAATGGCCTTTTGGACTCGTATTTTCCCAATAGTCTGCAGGGTAGGGGATACATTTTTTTCAGGCCAATATTTGTTTTGAGTTTGGTCCTGATATCACTGACCTAATGATAACGGAAACTTAAACAACATACTTACATTCAGTAACGCCTTTTTTGGTAGAGACAATCTAACTGCAGATTCCTCACCCTGTGAATACCCCCAGGCATCATCTGGATGTAGCAAAGTGAGGATCCGCGACGGATCCACCCCGGCCCAGATACGGAATCAGGCCCCTATATATGCGCCACCTTCGCATGCTGAAGTGAGTTTCTTTCTCAACTCTTTTTGTGTCAATGGACGTGAAGCCCATAGAATTCGGGATGTGACAGTGTGGCAATGTTTTCAATAGATAGAACCCTATTAATGGACAGTATGAGTCCGTTCGACAGAACGTAGAGAAAAGTGGGTTGGTGAAGAATCTGCAGTTTGTGTCTCTATAAGAAAACTTGTTGATGAAGGTAAGTAACTTGTTTTCTGATTAGAAACTTCTAACTGCAGATTCCTCACCTTGTGGATAGATATCAAAGCAGTACCACTCCCAGGTGGTGGGCTTGTGAAACGGGTCAGGCCAGGAAATCCTGCAGGATAGATTAGGTAAAACACCCATACTGACGGACCTGGGTATCCAGGCAGCAATGCTAGTGAACGTATGGAGGGACGCCCACGTAGCTGTTTGGTAAATGGCAAAGATTGGCACACAGAACGCCAGCTCAGTTGCAAAAGCCTTTGTTCCGGTGGAATGAGCACATAAACCTTCAGGAGGTTGCTTTTTGGCAGGCCAATAACAGATCTTAATGCATAACATAAACCATTGGGAGATCGTTTTCGTCTGCAGCGATTTTCCTTTCTTAATTCCAGAGAAACCAACAAAAGTTGATCTTCTTGTTGGTATTTTCCTGAATGATCAATGTAGTAGATATGAGCTCTTTTTTAATTAAGGCAGGCGATCCATTCTTCCTCTGTATAGAATCTAGTAGTTTATAAAAAGCTGGCACGGTGGAGGATTGCTCAATGTGAACTGGCATATTTAGTTTGGGCAGGAATGTTGCTTTTGTTCAGAGGGCCCAATTGTCTGGAAAGAACGAAATGTACAGAAATACAACAGACAATGCCTGCAGTTCACTCACTCGACCAATGTTATGGTGATAAGGAAAACTGTCTTGATAGTTAAGAGACAAGAGGACAACTGTGCAGGTCTCGGAAGGAGTGCATGTACATTTAGGCTAGAACCAAATAAAGGTCCCAAATGCAGCACCAGAAATGGTGTTCTCAGTAAACCCCTTCAAAAACCGCATCACAGCAGAAGATTTGAAGAGGGAATGATAAACCTTGGGGAGAGGATGTAGCCTTACGGCTAGAGCGGTCAACTTCGAAGCTGGGGAACTGTGTTCGTGTCTCAGCAACCACGCTGAACATCCTGTGATTCTGGGAAAATCACTTAGTATTCCTGTGCCTAACAAAAACTAATGTGTCCGTCTGTAAGGAAACTGGTGGTCATATAAAGCGCACTAATACCGGATATCTTCGGGTCTAGTTCGCGCTATATAAAACTCTATTAAAACAAGCATTTGCAATGCAATAGGGCTCGCATTAGTAAAGTTAGAGGTATTAGTATTGTAAATGACAAATTTTTTATTTATGTTTTTGTTTTGAAAATAGCGAAATTAATAACTTTGTCATTTACAATGCCAATAGTGTTAACTTTTTCAAACGTGACACGATACCATTTGTAATGC
Organism: Lissotriton vulgaris; assembly: GCF_964263255.1. Taxonomy (NCBI): domain Eukaryota; kingdom Metazoa; phylum Chordata; class Amphibia; order Caudata; family Salamandridae; genus Lissotriton; species Lissotriton vulgaris. The sequence continues at coordinate 909,703,881 of NC_141694.1, forward strand.
AATATGTGTTGTATTTACATGACTTAGATGTATTAATATTAAAAATAACAATGGGTTGTATTTTTTTCAATATTTAATACTTAAATAAAAGTTATTGTAATTTATAATGGCAATAGCTTGAACTTTTGCAAATAACTTTTTGGAAGATTATGTTTAGTGTATTTTATTGTGATGAAAATACAAGAACAGAAGTGAAATATACATTTTTTTTGTGACATTTGTAATAAAGTTTGAAACATTGAGAGAACATATTTGAATCAGTTATTGTTGAATGGTTGCACAGATTGATGCTGTGGTGGCTCTGAATGATGTTGTGGCGGCGACGAGTGAGGCGGGGAGGGATGGATGGAGGCAGGGAGGGATGGATGGAGTCGGGGGAATGGATGGATGGATGGAGTCGGGGGAATGGATGGATGGATGGAGTGAGGGGATGGATGGATGAGTGAGGGGATGGATGGATGAGTGAGGGGATGGATGGATGGAGTTGGGGGGATGGATGGATGGAGTTGGGGGGATGGATGGATGGAGTTGGGGGGATGGATGGATGGAGTTGGGGGGATGGATGGATGGATGGAGTTGGGGGGATGGATGGATGGAGTTGGGGGGATGGATGGATGGAGTGGGGAGATGGATGGAGTGGGATGGATGGATGGAGTGGGATGGATGGATGGAGTGGGATGGATGGATGGAGTGGGATGGATGGATGGAGTGGGATGGATGGATGGAGTGGGATGGATGGAGTAGAGGGATGGATGGAGTGGGTGGATGGATGGAGTGGGGGGATGGATGGATGGAGTGAGGGGATGGATGGATGGAGTGGGGGATGGATGGATGGAGTGGGGGGATGGATGGATGGAGTGGGATGGATGGATGGAGTGGGATGGGTGGATGGAGTGGGGGGATGGATGGATGGAGTGGGGGGATGGATGGATGGAGTGGGGGGATGGATGGATGGATGGAGTGGGAGGATGGATGGAGTGGGGGGATGGATGGATGGAGTGGAGGGATGGATGGAAGGAGTGGGATGGATGGATGGAGTGGGGGGATGGATGGAGTGGGGGGATGGATGGAGTGGGGGGATGTATGGAGTGGGGGGGTGGATGGAGTGGGGGGATGGATGGGGGATGGATGGATGGATGGAGTGGGATGGATGGATGGAGTGGGATGGATGGATGGAGTTGGGGGATGGATGGAGTGGGGGGATGGACGGATGGATGGATGGAGTGGGGGATGGATGAAGTGGGATGGATGGATGGAGTGGGATGGATGGAGTGGGGGGATGAATGGATGGATGGAGTGTGGGGATGGATGGATGGAGTGGGGGGATGGATGGATGGATGGAGTGGGATGGATGGAGTGGGATGGCTGGATGGAGTGGGGGATGGCTGGATGGAGTGGGGGATGGCTGGATGGAGTGGGGGATGGCTGGATGGAGTGGGGGATGGCTGGATGGAGTGGGGGATGGCTGGATGGAGTGGGGGATGGCTGGATGGAGTGGGGGATGGCTGGATGGAGTGGGGGATGGCTGGATGGAGTGGGGGATGGCTGGATGGAGTGGGGGATGGATGGATGGAGTGGGGGATGGATGGATGGAGTGGGGGATGGATGGATGGAGTGGGGGATGGATGGATGGAGTGGGGGATGGATGGAGTGGGGGGATGGATGGAGTGGGGGGATGGATGGAGTGGGGGGGTGGATGGAGGGGGGGGATGGATGGAGTGGGGGGATGGATGGAGGGGGGGATGGATGGAGTGGGGGGATGGATGGAGTGGGGGGATGGATGGAGTGGGGGGATGGATGGGGGGGTGGATGGATGGATGGGGGGGTGGATGGATGGATGGGGGGGTGGATGGATGGATGGAGGGGGATGGATGGAGTGTGTGGGGTGGATGGATGGAGTGGGATGGATGGATGGAGTGGGATGGATGGATGGAGTGGAGGATGGATGGAGTGGGGAGATGGATGGATGGATGGAGTGGAGGATGGATGGAGTGGGGAGATGGATGGATGGATGGAGTGGGGGGATGGATGGATGGAGTGGGATGCATGGAGTGGGGGATGGATGGATGGAGTGGGATGGATGGATGGAGTGGGATGGATGGATGGAGTGGGGAGGATGGATGGAGTGGGGGGATGGATGGATGGAGTGGGGGGGATGGCTGGAGTGGGGGGATGGATGGAGTGGGGGGGGATGGATGGATGGAGTGGGGGGATGGATGGAGTGGGGGGATGGATGGAGTGGGGGGATGGATGGAGTGGGGGGATGGATGGAGTGGGGGATGGATGGATGGAGTGGGTGGTGGATGGATGGATGGCTTGGGATGGATGGATGGAGTGGGATGGATGGATAGAGTGGGGGGGAAGGGTGGGGGATGGATGGATAGAGTGGGGGGAAGGGTGGGGGATGGATGGATGGAGTGGGGGGTGGATGGAGTGGGGGGATGGATGGATGGGGTGGGGTGGATGGATGGATGGATGGAGTGGGATGGATGGATGGATGGAGTGGGATGGATGGATGGATGGATGGATGGAGTGGGGGGAAGGATGGATGGAGTGGGGGGAAGGATGGATGGAGTGGGGGATGGATGAAGTGGGGGGGGATGGATGAAGTGGGGGGGATGGATGAAGTGGGGGGATGGATGAAGTGGGGGGGATGGATGAAGTGGGGGGGGATGGATGAAGTGGGGGGATGGATGAAGTGGGGGGGATGGATGAAGTGGGGGGGATGGATGAAGTGGGGGGGGCTGGATGGAGTGGGGGGATGGATGGATGGAGTGGGGGGATGGATGGATGGAGTGGGGGATGGATGGATGGAGTGGGGGATGGATGGATGGAGTGGGGGGATGGATGGATGGAGTGGGGGGATGCATGGATGGAGTGGGGGGATGCATGGATGGAGTGGGGGGATGGATGGATGGAGTGGGGGATGGATGGATGGAGTGGGGGGATGGATGGAGTGGGGAGATGGATGGAGTGGGGGGGATGGATGGAGTGGGGGGGATGGATGGATGGAGTGGGGGGGATGGATGGATGGAGTGGGGGGGATGGATGGATGGAGTGGGGGGGATGGATGGATGGAGTGGGGGAGCCGAAGGCAAGAAAAAACAATCAGGGGAGCAGAAGGCAAGAAAAGAAAAGACGAGTAAAGACAAGAAAAACAAGGCAGAATAGATGCGTGCAAATGGGTATTTTTCCCCTTCAAAACTTGAGAGCCGAGCGGCAATTTTGGAGAAAAAGAAAAAAAGGTTATACACCTTAAATTCGACCGAAAACCCTAAGGGGAGCAGTAAATTATTGTTGGATTGCTCACACGATGCTACCTTCAGTAGAATTTTCTAGAAGATTTGCATAACGCTCCTTAAATTATTTTGAGCCACGATGCTCAACCAGATTCAATCCAGTATTCTTAATAATGAAACTGGATACAGCCTGCGGGTGGATGCAAACGAATTGCGGAAAAATTGTATGTCTTTAGTAGTGGCTGTGATGTCTTCCTCAGCAGACCCCAGCAGAGGGGCATTTGCTAAATGCAATTTTTACACTGTGGTCTCTAGGCAAGAATGTAATGGGGTGGGGGGTGGGGTGGAGGGGGCTGCAGAGTCACATGGTAATGCAGCTGTCTCCAGCAGGCCCTGTGAGCTACCCAACACAAGGAGTTGATCTTAGGTGTGACTCCCTGTCGGTCATACGGGACAAACATAATCATAACGTCACGACTCCATAACAGCTGAAGAGCTTCGGATTCTTTTTTTTGGGGGGGGGGGGTGTCCAGCGAGAAGAGAGAAGAAGAGGTAAGAGTCAGAGGGGAAAGAGAGAAGGGAAAAGATAGGGTGAGAGATGAGAGCTAGAGGGAAGAGAGATGAGAGAGACAGAAGGGAAAAGAGAGATACGAGCTAAAGGAAACTGAGAGATGAGAGGGAGAGAGAGAGGTAAGAGCTAGACGGATGAGAGAGATACGAGCTAAAGGGAACAGAGAGATGAGAGAAGGGTAAGAGACACAGAGGGGTAAAAGCTAGAGGGGAGGGAGAGAGAGAAGGGAATTGAGAGATACAAGCAAGAGGGAACAGAGAGATAAGAGCTAGAGAGAGTTTTTTTTGGATGAGGTCAGATTGGAGTGACAAAGAGGACCGAAGAGTCTGTAGAATGCGCAGAGACGGTATTCACAGTGAAAGAGCAAACTCTGAACTTGTCTTGAGAGCAAGGGCAGTCTGCAGTGTTTAACATCAGCGGGGGAACGGGCTGCATAGTAGAGCCTGGTGGTTATTAGCTATCAGTCACTTTTAAGAAAGGACATAAGAATGTCCTACCGTTAACGATCAAGGGCACATTATACAGATGTTAAGGCCGGTGGGCGTAGTCGCAGTAAGTGCAGTAGCACCAAACCCCAGGAGAGTGAGGGCTCTCTGCACTCAAGATGCACGTGCTTTTCATAACGAACCGGTTGACCGGGGGTCAATTTGCATGTTTGTATTAGAGCCCACTGCGATGTTACTACGCCATTTCATTGGACTAACACAGTTTATATTATGCATTATAGTCGAGGCAATGAATCGTGCGCCAGTCTGCGAGGTGGGGGGAAAAACTCACTATGAAGTTTCAGAAGAGTCTGTAGAATGCGCAGAGACGGTATTCACTGTGAAAGAGCAAACTCTGAACTTGTCTTGAGAGCAAGGGCAGTTAGCAGTGTTTAACATCAGCGGGGGAACGGGCAGCATAGTAGAGCCTGGTGGTTATTCACTATAAGAATGTCCTACCGTTAACATTCAAGGGCACATTACACAGATGTTAAGGCCGGTGTGCGTAGTCCAGGAGGTTGAACATCAGAGTGGCTGGGAGCCGCAGAAATATAATGAAGGCTCGCCGACAAACTATCAAAGCATTACATACAATTTGCATGCACAGCAGAGCCGGGTTTTCGAGTAGCGTGCCACGCCACCTCCGAGTTAAGTGAAAAAGGCAAAATAATAATAAAAAGCTCTTGGCATTGCTGTGGGGAGGGAGGGAGGAGAAATGCGAGACACGGCCTGGCGGCCGTGTAAAGTGAGGGAGGAGAAATGCGAGACACGGCCTGACGGCCGTGAAAAGTATGAAGCAGGGGGCGGAGGAGCGGATCCCTTTGAAGTGAAGCTAAGCTTAACTTCAAAGGCAGGAGGCTCGGGCAAGCACGTGCCCGAGCAGGTGCACTCCATGAAATCCGGCGATGGTTTCAGAGCTCAGATGAGCCTCTATACTCTCATCCTATTATCGCTTGCACGATTAATAGGACGAGCCCTAAAAACAAAACAGATAGCCTAAAGGGTTGAAAAATAACCTTTAACTGATGTCAAAGCAAGTCTTTGCTGTGTCAATGAAAGGCAAAACAAAAGAAAGTAAGATAAACTTGCTCTCCAGAGCTGAACATGAAAGGAGGAACACCAAGTAACTAACATCTCCCAGCATCCAGGTAGAAAGAGAAGGATGTCTAAACATATTCACAGAAAAAGAAGCACAAAGAATGAGCTTTCTAGAGAAACATCAATTAATATAAAACAGTGGTCATAAAAAGTGGGATCTTCTATTTACCACAGTTTCTTCATTAAAGTACTACAGTTATTCAACCAGTAGGTAAGCAATCTTAAATTTCAGAAAACAAAAATAATTTATTTATGACCAATAAAGGAATAATTAAAAATGAGGAGTTTCAAACACCTGTAATATCTGGAGTCAGTGGTTCATCTAATACTTCCACCAGTGGAACAGAAGCTTGAAGACCATCATCCGAGTCTCCCGCAGACACACTTGCATCTTCACCCATAGCAGCTTCCTCTGTAGTCTCTGATGAAATGGGAGTCAAAAGTTCCCCTGTAAATGAAGACAATGTTTAGGATATTCTGTCAAAAATTATAGGTATCAAGTTGCTGTGTGTGTGTAATTAGAATATAACATTGTCAACAACTGATATCTAATATAAAGAGTTAATGCTCTCTACTGGAAAAGCAGCAAGACAGAGTACTGGTGCATATACCACACACAACAAATGGATTATGATAAGTTGCACCATTTTTATTTCTCAGTGAGGTAATACTAAAACGTATAGACGTATATTTGTCAAAATCTTTCAATTGATTTTTCTCATCGATCCTCACAAAATATAGAAAGAAAAACGTACCTACCTTCAATAACATTATTTCTGGTTGTTAGTAAATCTTTCAGCAGAGTCCTCATGTAATGAAATTCCTCCAGGTTCAAACCCTTTCTCCATCACAACAGCTCCCCAGCACAGTAAGGTGGTACCATGTGACTTTAGCCAAAACTTAATTAGTCCTGGATGTGACAACACCATGGTATATATTGCGCAGACTGGCGTGCCGTTAGTTTTAGAATTCATTTCAAATCCCATCAAGCATGTAAAGATAAACTAACAGCACAGCAGTGATCACTAACTCATCGGGGAGGAGGGAAGGTGGCAAGGAATCTGCAGAAAGATACAGTAGCCAACAGAAACTGCTACTACGGGTAAGTAACTTTCTTCAAATGGGTACTTCATGCTGTAAGCTCCTCACCTTAAAAATATGTTCCGAAGCAGTACCTCTCTGGGAGACAGTATTTAGTAGTGCTGATTACCAAACAATCCAAAAAATAAAAAACCCGTAAAATACACTCTAGGTACGAATCTTCTGTATCCCAAACTTGTTGATTTAATGCTTACTACTGGTGAGGTCCTCAGTCAAGCATCACATTAGCCACATAAATTCACAGAAAACTACAAGGTACGGGTTCTCCTGTGCACTACTTAAGTGCCTTGCTGACATTGGTATCTGTTAAAGGCCAAGACTGAACCAATGCTCCAACAGTCAATATTTATCCAAAATAGGATTAACAAGCTACTTACCTTCAGTAAAGCTATATCTGGTGCATATTCTACTAACTGCAGATTACTCAACCCTTTGAATATTCCTCCGGGTGTCAGATTAGATCCAGAAACTCAAGAGAAGTACTCCTGGATACTCGTCGGTGGCATTGAGTGGCTGCACACCGACGTTGTTCCCCTCCGGAAGTGGTGACCAGGCCGGCATATAAATACCACCTAAGCATGCAGACATCAATTGCTTTCAAAGGCTTGTCCGCACACCCTCAAATACAGAGCCCATTGACAAATGGGCTTGACCATTTTTAACATCTCTAGTTTGGGACTTTTTTAGGTGGTAGAGAGTCCATTCCAAAGAACAGGGAGTGCAGTGAACAATGTGCAGGTAGACAGTGTATCAATCAGAAAGAAGCATGCCTGAAGGAAGTAACTTGCTCTTCTAATGGATACTTCTAACCTCAGATTGCTCACCTGGTGAACAGATACCAAAGTAGTACCTTCCCTAGTGGTGGGTCTGTGGAATGGTTCAAACAATAAATTCTGCCACACTAAACAGGCAAAATACCCATATTGGTGGACCCGACTATGAAGGCAGTAACAATTCATGAATGTGTGCACGCACGGATGTCCACATAGCCTGATAGACATTTAGAACAGTCACTCTGCATGCTAACGTGATAGTAACAGTCTTGACTTGAGTGGAATGAGCCCTTAATCCTTTAAGGTGGTTGTTTTTAGCTAGGACATAGCAGATTTTATTTTGGAAGACTATCCACCTACCAATGGTCCTTTTCTGCACTGCCTTGTCCTTCTTTGCTCCTGATAAGCCCACAAAGAGTTAATCATCCACTTGATGGTCCCTGGTAAAATCAACAAGAAACTGGGGGCTCAGCAGGGGTCTAAGAAATGGAGGCATTGCTCTTCTTTCAAGGGGCTGAGGCCCGACCAAGAAACTAGTCAGGGGGATGGCCTGCCTGGCATGGAAAGGGGTGACCACATTTCGCAGAAATGTAGTTAGAGTTCTCAGCACCAGTTTGTCTGGACAAAATGTTGTGTAAGGTTGCTGGATTGAAAGTGCTTGCAGCTCACTTACGTTACGAGCTGAAGTTATAGTGAGCAGAAAGACCTTTTTCAGAATCAAGAGGCATAGTTGGCAACTGTGCTTGGCCCGAATGGAGTGCACATTAGAAAAGTGAAACTTCAACAGCCAGTCATCGAGGTATGGGAAGACTAGTGCAACTAATCTTCGAATGTGTGCTACGGCCACCGCCATCACTTTTGTGAACACGGAAGGGGCTCTGGTAAGGCCAAAGGTGAGCAACACATACTGAAAATACTGCTGTGAACTACAGGTAATTATTGTGGCGGGTGGGACAAGAATATGGAAAGTCATGTGTAGCAGGTAAAACGCTATCATGCGGTCTCCAGGATCCAGTGCAGACAAGACAAGGGCTAGCATGAGCATCTTAAATTTATCCTTCTGCAGGAATTCGCAGAGGAGGCATACATCTAAAATAGGACACAGCCCTCTGCCCTACATGGGCACAAACAATTAACAGGATTAGCAACCAGTTCTTATTTCCGAGGCAGGGATTCTCTCTGTGGTTCCTGTGGTCTTAAGGGCCTGCACTGCCTACTGCAAAACAGGTGTTCCTCCACCAGATGCTCTTATGGGCGTGGAAGGTGCAGCAGGGAAGAAAGAAATGGGAGGGTGTAGTCCCTTTTGACGTGTTAGAGTACCCATGAGTCCAAAGTGATGTCTTACCATCCATGTAGGAAATGTCTGACCCTGCCTCCTACCGTATGGGGGAGTGTCAAAAATGACATCATAAAGAGAGTTTGCAATTGTGGCATACCAATTGTCCTAATCGTATTGTGGGGCAAATTTCACCCCTACATTCTGCTGTGCGATAACGACAAGGTATCAGAGTCCAAAGGGTTTGCTATAGGCTGCGCTCTTGTGGGATGGGAGCACAGTCTTGGTCCAGACGAAGCAGAGTCTGTGTTGGAAATTACCCTAGTATGACTACTCTTCCGGCACCAGCATCGATGTGAGGCGTAGGGAGTGGCATCGAAAACGAAGCTGGCAGCCAAGCTGGTAGGGAATGCAAAATCAGTTCAAAAGGCACAGATGGTACAGAGTGCAAACACAACAGGGGAAACACAACTGGGGGGCCTATATGGATTCTTGGGGCCCGATTGTGCGCCAGAGGTGAGCCAAATACTCACAATAGGGCCTCCCATTGCTTAGATGTCGTCTAAGGAGCTGGAAATTCTAACTTGCATCAGGACCAAAATTCTGAATCAGCCCTTCAGGAGTTTGGGAGTAAGAATAAGAGGCAAATTGACGGCCCTGAGCTCTCTCTGGAGTTCAAGAGAGGCAGGAAGGGGCCTATTACTGCTTAGATTTCGTGTGCTTCTTTTTGGACTCATCCAAAGGCTTCGACAGCAACAAGGAGCAGGCAGGTACAGGACCTTCCTCTTAACTTCGACCAGTCAGGGCGTGGAGTCTTCCAATCTTTGGCGGCGTAGAGTTTTGTCTTGTTGTTTCGTATTGCCTTTGGATTTATCTGTATTACAAAAAGGGGGGTTTTACCCAAAAAGTCGCTGGGACCTGGGTGCTAATTAGTAGAAAATGGGAGGGTCCCAGAGATAGAACGTAACACAACACGGTACGTAGATAACTAAATCAATTAACTTTCAAGTGTATCATCTTTAATAAAGTCAACCCATTGTCATTACATCACAATGTGTCATGTTCAAAACCATTTGACAGTAAAAAAACATTAAAGCCCCAAACAAGAAAAAGGGAAAGGGAGTGATATGTGAAATGAAAAGAGTAGGTGATTGAAAGACAAAAAGTGAATTCTATATTCAAAGCAATACATTCATTGACACTTATAAAAGGCTGCAACTTATTCACGCCAATATCACATAAGAAACAAATGCAAAATCATTCTACGGTCACAATTGTGAATCATTTTAATCTTGGTAGTGCCGGATGATTAAAGAAGTAGAGCCGTCGACGTTTCGACCCCTATATGGAAGGTTAACTTAAACCCTTATAGCGGGGTCTTCATCAGGACGAAAAGAGTATTGGGGCCAGACAGTTCATTGAGAAACGGGCCAGCCGGCACCGAATCTGTGGAATCTGAAGTATAACTCCCACGAAGTCAGCAATTGGTGGAGCTGAATGATTTCTAAAACTGCGACAGCCCACAGGTTTGCTGGCATAATCGACATTTATTATCACGCATTGGCAGCGTGTCTTTCCGCTTGGGATATCTTGCAGGTACTTGGATAGACTGCAGCCTGACCCCTACTCCCCTACGCACAGCATATCAAGTTTAACCACGTGATAACTTGACAGCTGAGGAATTCCTTACTCGATTAAACTACTAACTAAGATGGTTGAATATCCAGACCCAAGCAGCTAAAGAAATCATTCGGCTCCACCAACGTCGACGGCTCTACTTCTTTAATCATCCGGCACTACCAAGATTAAAATGATTCACAATTGTGACCGTAGAATGATTTTGCATTTGTTTCTTATGTGATATTGGCGTGAATAAGTTGCAGCCTTTTATAAGTGTCAATGAATGTATTGCTTTGAATATAGAATTCACTTTTTGTCTTTCAATCACCTACTCTTTTCATTTCACATATCACTCCCTTTCCTTTTTTCTTGTTTGGGGCTTTAATGTTTTTATACTGTCAAATGGTTTTGAACAGGACACATTGTGATGTAATGACAATGGGTTGACTTTATTAAAGATGATACACTTGAAAGTTAATTGATTTAGTTATCTACGTACCGTGTTGTGTTACGTTCTATCTCTGGGACCCTCCCATTTTGTACTATTTGGATTTATCTGGGCACAGTTGTCTCAGGCCCTAGAATCGTGCTCACCCCTCAGGCACAACAGGCATACCTCTTGAGATCTGTCACAAACGAACAAGTTACTTACCTTCGGTAACGCTTTTTCTGGTAGATACAGTATCTGCCTGTAGATTCCTCACCTTGTGAATATCCCCTTGCGTCATTAACATTCGGAAATTGTTTTTGTAGCTTCGCGCCGACATGGACGACGTCAGAGGCACGGCATCGCACGCGACTCCGCTGACGTCACCGACACTACAATAGGCCCACGCCGGCTTGATGACATCAGTTCCGCCCTTTTTTCGTTGCCTTCGAGGCACACGGACGGACCAATGACAGTAGAAATATACACAGTATACACAGTAAACAAACATCAAGGTAACACACACAGTGTGAAACAAATGCAATAAAACATTTGAAATAATCAATTCTTTGACAATAAAGTAAATACAATACAGTAACTCTGTTATAGAAGAGTGGACAACGGGGAGGCGGGTGGGTCAGTGAGGAAACTACAGGCAGATACTGTATCTACCAGAAAAAGCGTTACCGAAGGTAAGTAACTTGTTCTTCTGATAGATACATCTGCCAGTGGATTCCTCACCTTGTGAATAGAGTCCCACAGCAGTCTTCACTCCCGGAGGAGGGTGTCCACTCATCTACACCAATAAAACCTGGAGGACAGAGCGCGCAAAGTGACCTTCGCTCATCACCTTGGCATCCAAGCAGTAATGCTTCGCGAAAGTGTGGAGGGAGGTCCAAGTCGCGGCCCTACAAATATCCTCTACAGGTACACCCCTAGACAATGCAGAAGTTGACGACTTTGCTCTAGTAGAGTGACCTCTTATACCCTCTGGAGGTTCCTTACCGGCCAAAGAGTAGCAGAACTTTTTACAGAGTATGATCCATCTAGAAAGAGTGCGCTTGTGCACCACTCTTCCTTTCTTGCAGCCAGCAAATCCAACGAAGAGCTGGTCGTCCACTCGATAGTCTCTAGTCCTATCAAGATAAAAGCTCACCACCCTCTTAGGGTCCAGACGGTGTAGTCTCTCCTCCTCCTTGGAAGGGTGAGGGGGAGGATAAAAGGTAGGAAGCGTAATAGATTGTCCTAGATGGAAGGGAGTTACCACCTTAGGGAGAAAAGCAGCCCTGGTCCTAAGAACCATTTGTTCAGCATGAATGGTCAAGAATGGGGGCTTGGAACTAAGAGCTTGAAGCTCACTTACCCTCCTTGCCGAGGTGATCGCAACCAGGAAGACAGTCTTAAAAGACAAAAACCTCATGGGACACTTGTGTAAGGGTTCGAAGGGAGAACCCATCAAGTAGGTTAAAACAAGATTTAAATCCCATTGAGGCACAATAAAGGGAGTAGGAGGGAACTTATTTTTGAGGCCCTTCAAAAACCTTAAAACCACAGGAGACTTGAAAAGAGACAGCTGATCCGGCAAACAGAGAAATGCCGACAATGCTGAAAGATAACCCTTCACTGTGGCAACAGCAAAACCCTGCTGTGCTAAAGAAAGAGCAAACTGTAAAATATCAGACAAACGAGCCCTTCAAAGGGTCAACAGACTTCTCGCCACACCAAGAGACAAATTTAGACCATCTATATGAATAAATGGATTTAGTGGAGTCACGCCTAGCCGAAAGAATGACATCCACCACATCGTGTGGGAGAGAAAAGGAATTCAGGTTGGCCCGTTCAATCTCCAAGCATGAAGGTGTATTGTCTGGAGGTGGGAGTGTAGAACCTGCCCCTCCATCTGGGAGAGGAGATCTGCCCTGATCGGGAGACGGAGCGGAGGGTGAGAGGAGAGGTGGAGAAGATCCGTGTACCACACCCTTCTTGGCCAATCTGGGGCGACCAGAATAACTTGGGCCCGGTCTTGGCGAATCTTCCTCTGAACCAGAGGAATCAAAGGTATGGGAGGAAACGCGTAAAGGAGTTGATTTCCCCAACTCAACTGAAACGCGTCCCCCAATGCTCCTTGCATCGGATACTGGAGACTGCAGAATGACGGGCAGCGAACAGGTCCACCTGAGGAGTTCCCCACGTCCGAAAGACGTGACGAACCACCTCCGGGTGAAGCCTCCACTCGTGGTCGGCCGAGAATTGCCGACAGACTGTCTTCACGCACATTCAGAACTTCGGCCAGATGATTCGCCATCAGACAAAAATCTGATGGTCCTGAACCCAGGACCCGAGACGCAGAGCCTCTCTGCAGAGACACTGTGACCCCACTCCTCCCCGCTTGCTGACATACCACATCGCGGTCGTATCGTCCGTCAGGACTTTAATTGACCGACCGCGAAGAGAAGGGAGGAAGGCTTGAGGGCCAAACAAATCGCCCGTAACTCTAGAAGGTTGATGTGAAGCAACCTTTCCTCTGGAGACCAAAGACCTTTGACCTCCAGATCCCCCAGATGGGCACCCCACCCTAGAGTGGATGCATCCGTAATCACTGTGGCCACCGGGGTAGGCAGATGAAAAGGCTTTCCCTGAGACAGATTGCCTTCCACGCTCCACCAAGATAGATCCGCCGCAGTTTCTCTGGAGATCCTCACAGACTCCCTGAGATCTCCGTTGTGTTGATACCACTGCCTGCGGAGGCACCACTGGAGAGCCCTCATGTGCCAGCGTGCATGGTTGACCAAAAAAATGCAAGAAGCCATCAGACCGAGCAGGCGAAGGACCTTCAGGACTGGAACGACCGCTCCATTGTAAAATAAAGGAATCATTTCCTGTATGTCGCGAATCCTTTGAGGAGGAGGGAATGCACGACATACAGTTGTTTCCAGTACAGCACCTATGAACAGGTTGCGCTGGGAGGGCACCAGGTGAGACTTGGGTACATTTATTGAAAAACCCGACCGGTACAACAACTGAGTTGTCTCCTGCAGATGCTGGAGCACTTTCTCTGACGACTCTGCTTTGATCAGCCAGTCGTCCAAATAGGGGAATACTGGAATCCCCGACCTTCTGAGATGTGCAGCCACCACCGCCATCACCTTGGTGAAGACTCGAGGCACAGTAGTAATTCCAAAAGGAAGGACCGCAAACTGATAATGTTGCGATCCCACCGTAGAACGGAGATACTTCCTGTGCGACTTCAGGATTGGGATGTGAAAATACGCATCCTGCAAGTCGAGCGACACCATCCAGTCTTCTTCCAGCAGCGCCTGAAGAACCTGCGCAAGTGTGATCATCTTGAACTTCTCTTGTTTCAGATAAAGATTCAAGATCCTGAGATCCAGGATTGGACGAAGTCTGCCATCCTTCTTTGGAAACAGGAAATACCGGGAGTAGCATCCCTGACCCCTTTCCTGCTCTGGCACCCCCTCTATCGCACCCTTTCTTAATAGTGTCTGCCCTTCCTCCTGCAGAAGTAAGAGGTGTTCCTCCGTGCAAAAACCTTGACAAGGAGGGTAATTGGGAGGGAATTCCCGAAAGGGAAGAGCATACCCATTTTCTAAGAGATTGAGAACCCAAAGATCTGATGTAACCAATTCCCAATCCTGTAGAAAGTGGGTAAGCCGACCCCCCCCACCGGACCCGCATGATCCTGAATGGCAGATCTAGGGCTGCTTTTCTGAGGCTGGGGGGTTGGAGGAGGTGGAGGAGGAAGAGGCTTGACGTCCTCGAGGACAAGCTCTTTGCTTACCCCTGTACGACTTGTACAAGGGATTCTGCTGCTGCTGCTGTTGCTGCTGCTGCTGACCTTGCCGATAGGAGCGAAAGTAAGAGCATCCGAATCCTCTGAACCTTCTGGTAGAAGAACCCCTGGTCTGAAGTCCAAAAGATTTGGCAGTAGCCTTACTGTCCTTAAATCTTTCTAAGGCTGTATCAGCCTTTTTTCCAAAGAGTCCAACACCATCAAACGGCAGATCTAACAAAGCAGCTTGAACGTCTGCCGAAAAATCTGAAGATTTCAGCCAAGCAGATCTTCTTGTGGCAACCGCAGTACCCATAATGCATGCCACCGAATCCGCAGTGTCTGGCCCACTTTGTATCACCTGGCGAGCCGCTGCCTGTGCATCCGTTAACACCACCTCAAAATCCTTCCTGCTGTCAACAGGGATCTTAGGTGCCAGAAGACGCAGTGTATCCATGAGAGCATGCACATATCTCCCCATAAGGCAAGTGGCATTGGAACAGGCTGCCTGGATTATCAAACTTTCAGGTGAAGGATGAGAAGTTAGAAAAGCAGGGTCATTAGGAGCGACCCTGTACCTTCTTGCCACACCCTTGGAAACTGCTGCTGCTGTTATCCAAACTTCCATAATAGGCTCCGTTAAATCTTCATTAAATGGGAGCAACGGTTCCACCACAGAACTTGGTGAATGCAGAACCTCAGTCAGTGGATTGGATTTAAATTCTACTGTAGGTAGAGTCAAATTCAAAAGTTCCGCTGCCTTCCTCATAACCAAGTGATAAGGCTGAACGTCTTTTGAAGGGGCATTAGACACAGAAGTTAATTCCCACTCTGGAGAAAACTCCAGGCCACTAGCCTCCGCCAGATCCTCGAAACAGTTCTCCTCAAGATCACCTTCTTCCATCTCAGCTTGAGCCTCTGTATATCTCTGCTCCTCCATGAGGCGCAGAGCTTCCCTCCTGGACCTTTCCTTTACACGCCACGCCGTCGGATCAACCAACGACTCAGACGGAGCCGGAACCGACGTCGGTATCGAATCCGATGGTACAGAGGGTTGGTCTCGAGGTCGACTCGGAGAAGATTACGTCGGTATCGGCGTCGACTACCTCAGCGGAGCCAGGTATTGCCACTGCAGTGTCGGAACCGGCATATAGGGCATAAATGGAGCCGGAGCATAGGAGTGAGGAACTCCTACATTAAATGCTAGTGGACCCATGGGACCCGAAGGTGCGCCAGAGGGGTACCAAGCCCTTGAAAAGACGCCATACATAGCATTAAAAAACGCTGATGGGTCTTGTCCTGGGGCCGGAAAAGGTGGCCGAAGACCCTTAGGCTGACCTTGAGGAGGTTCCGAATTCGGCTCTTCCACAGGCGCAGAATCCTCACCCACAGGAACTTCTTCCTCATCCTCTAGGGCCGGAGACGGAGCTGGAGACGGAGCCGGTGACTGAACCTGCGAATCCGAAGGCGAGGCCTCACCTTCAGGATCTAAGTCTTCCTCCGGAGGAATCACCTTCGAACGTACCTTCTTGGGTGATTTCGACCTCGAGTCCGAATCCCTACCGGAGTGACGTCGGGACTCATGTCTTCTTTTCTTATGTTTCTTCCTTGACTTCGATCTCGACCTCGCCCTTCTCGAACAAGACCTCAAAGACTTTCTTTCTTTGTCACCTTTCAGCTTTGCTACCAGTAACTTGGCCTCTCTCTCACGCAGAGCCTTAGGGTTCATCTTTCGACAGGAAGAACATCCATCTAAATCATGGTCCGAACTTAGACACCAGATGCAATCTTCGTGTGGGTCCGTGATAGACATTTTCGCACATTCTCTGCAAGGCTTAAAACCGGTCTTCTTTGTCGCCATCGCGAAGGGCACAAAGAAACAGGAAAGTGATGAAAATAGCAACAAAGTTACTAAAAGGCTACAGAGATTCCCCGAAACCGTTAGCGTCGACAACGCAGAAAAAAGGGAACTGATGTCATCACGCCGGCGTGGGCCTATTGTAGTGTCGGTGACGTCAGCGGAGTCGCGTGCAATGCTGTGCCTCTATGACGTCGTCCACGTCGGCGCGAAGCTACAAAAAGAATATCCGAATGTTGCTGACGCAAGGGGATATTCACAAGGTGAGGAATCCACTGGCAGATGTATCTATCAGAAATTTGTTTACAACACTTCTAATAAGGTTTAAATATGTTCTTTTGGCGGAAGGGGTAACATAATTCCCTTGCACACTGCTAAAATATAACATTTGGTGAAATAGACAAAGACAAGAAGAGCAGAACTTTGGATCTGTGTCTAAAAGGTGCGAAAAAAAAGTAACTGGCGTCAGCATGCCTGGGTGGTGCATATATGCAGCTCTACTTAGAACCTCTGAAGAGAAAATGTAATTTCGGAGCCGCTTGGCGCCACTTACCAACGTGCAGGAATACTGCTTTTGAGTTTCTGGATTCAGTCTGACACCTGAGGAAATATTCTCAAGGTTAAGAATCTGGAGTTAGAAGTATCTATCAGATTTACTAGTTGCATACCTTCTGTATTGCTCTTGCTGGTAGGTAGCCTATCCACCCACAGAGTCATCACCTTTAGATAATCTTCGGCACCAGACTAGATGCAGAGAATTTGAGAGCAATATTCCTGAGAGCAAAATAGGTGGCACCATAGTACTCCACAGTGGGTCCTTACTACAACTGCAGTGATGGAGCGGGAGCCACAAAGAAGCACCACCCCTGAACACTGACATCAGTTTCTTAATCTTTCTCCTTCGGTGCCCTCAGACCTGGAGTACCAAAACAAAAACTAAAAAACCTGTAGATGACAGTGTGACAAAATCTAACTTGGTACCTCATTATGATGTTCAGGAGTCGGCTCAAAGGAAACAGCGAGGTGGGGGGGGGGGGGGGGGTACTCGAGAATCTGAAGATAGAAAGAGTAAATACCAGAAAGAGTGTTACCAATGTTAAGTAACCTGATCATCAGGTGGATACTTCTAAACACAGGTTACTGACCTTTACAACAGATACCACAGAAGGTTGATCAGGTAAAAACACAAAAATGAAGACAGATTATCCTTAACTGTCTCCACTGCAAGACCTTGTTGGGCCATCAATAGATCAAACAATAAGACATTCAACAGTTAGGCTTGCAGTGGGTTAGTATGACAAATGCCACAGCAGGCAACACATTTTCCCCATATGTCTAGGGGTCTAGGCTTCAAGAATGAAATAGACTACTGCGGCCAGCAGATCAAACACATTTAACAGCTGCCGCTCAATCTCCATGAATTAAAGTATACATTGAAGAGACTCTGGTGCAGCACCCTCCCCTGTTACTAAGACAGGAGATTTTCTCATGGTGGTAGCCACAAATGCTCATGCTCAGCAGCTCCGGGTACTATATTCTCCAGGCCCACTCTTAGGCTATCAAGGTGAACTGTACCTGGTACTTAGAACTAAAAGGAGTAGAGGTAGGAGGTGGAGCATAGAGGAGACCTGTACCCCCTCACAGTCTGAATCAGTCTCCAAGTAACTTTCTCACAGGAAAGTCCAGTGAGCTGTATTTGGGATACTGTGCAGTTCGGAGGTCTTCCAAGATACTAAGCAACATCTAACTGACCATAGCCCATAAAACATGGGTGTACCTGCGCAGAAGGCAAACTGCATTCAAGGGTCATATGGCTAAAAAGCCGAAGAGAACATTCTCTTTCAGAAGGCATGAACACTTTTCAGCTCTCTAACAAGCAGGCGGGATGGACAGGCATTCGGATGTACTTTACTTGATGATACAGGTTGTCAGAAACCTTTTAGAGGGCCACGGGCTTGCAGGGGCTACTGGTCCAAACTTTGAGGGTTGAGGCCTTTTACTCCTGAAGTCTCAGGCCTGAATTACTTTGGATTCTGAGCAACTTGGCCAAGTACCCCTTCTGCACAGGACTCTCAGTGCTGTGTGTGGCCGAGCAGTCCAAGATTACGTGCGGGGGGGGGGGGGGGGGCGGAGGAGGTAGAGGGGGGGGGGGGTTGGGTCGATTTGGTTGAGGAGGATACAGATTAGTGAGCATGGGCTCACAACTCGAAATGCATGTAACAGCAGTATATCAATATTCAGGCAAATATTAACGTTTATGGAAAAAGAGAAGTACTTTAATTCTACAGCTATCCACACAAAGGAGGAATACAACATTCACTAACAATTCCACAGCCCTTCCCAGAGGTCGGGCTCTAGTGTCACTTTGGTGGTTCCCTGTCCCACTCAATTCTCAAATTCGTGGTTATTCTGCATTCACTACTGGAACACTCAGGTTATACCCCAATAGTAGCCAGAGTCTAAAGAGTACACTATGACTCCAACTTAAAATAAATACTTGTTCCACCACTAGCAGCAAGTTCCCTCTGGGCCGACAGGCCCGAAACAAGTCTTACACACACCCGCAGGAGGGAAGCGTTCAGAGTTATGGAGTGTGTCCTGCCCGCTGGTGCCCGCTGTCTAGTTGTACAAGTTACTTACCTTCGGTAAAGATGTATCTGGAAGAGACGATTCTAGCAGCAGATTCCTTCACTTAGAATTATCCCCAGGCGTGAGACTGGATCCGGAATGTATTTAAAAAAATGTTGCCACAGCATCCCTGCGCGCCGGGGGGACAGCACCACGCAACTCCGCCTCTGCGTAGTTTGCGGACGTGACACCAGCGAGGTCACATAACTCTTACCCAGGCGCGCCTACGTCAGTTTTCTTCAGAGAACTTTGCCGTGCCACAACGCGGAGCCATCATACAAAACTGTGAGTATAGGAATAGTGCGCGAAAGAAAAAAGGAATGGTGGGGAATAACACCATAAGGAGCAGTGCCAAACACTGCAGTACCCAAGGCTGGGAAAAGAATAAAGAACAGAGCACAGCCCTGAACAGCCACCCTGCCAGTACAAAAATACCCCCCCCCCCTAGAGTCAATAATGTATGAAAAGTGTCATGATAACATATAACAGGACCACAACCCCAACCAATTACAATGAAGGGGAACCAGTCTGGGACAAACAAGGCACAACTGGAATCCAGGACAGCCCCAACAAAGAACGTGACAAGCCCTCTAAGGAACAAGGGCAGAGACCCAGCCAAAAGACCCCAACCTAGAGGATAGCAGAGGGGCCAGAACCCCTAGCAATGAAAGGTGCAAGAGAAGGAGGTTGTGTGTGTGTTTGGGGGGGGGGTGTTTGGCCCCAACTAGAACACAAAGGCACAGAAGTGCCTACAAACCGGTCCTCCAAAGCAGGGGGGAAGGAACAAATAAACAGGACGAACATCCTGCCAGAAAAGAGCGACAGAATGCACGCACTGAAGACATAGCCTCCCACAGGGAGGCAAATGCAGAAGACCAAACCAAACGGTCCTCGCAGAACGGGGAGGAAGGGCAGGCTGTGAAGGAATCTGCGGCTAAAATCATCTCTACCAGGTACATTGTTATTGAAGGTAAATAATTCGTACATCTGATAGAGACTACTAGCTGCAGATTCCTTCACGTAGAATAGATACCCTAGCCATACCCAGGGGGAAGGAAGGTCTGCGAGAGGACCCCCACCATCCTGGTAATAACAGAGGGTCCCACAGGGGCTGAGTCTCAAAGACAGGACAAGGAGCCCCGTCCTCCAGGCAAGGGGAACCGCCGCAAGCAGAAGACCACCAACCCCCAAGGGGATACGGGAAAAAGAAGAGGAGAGGTAGCCCGTCCTCACCCATCAGAGTAAACAAGGCAAGGCGAAAGGCGGCCAAAGCACCCCATGCCAATACAAAGCAACAAAACCTCTGCCCACGGTAAAGGCAAGAAAGAGGATCACCGAAGGAGGAGAGCAGCCTAGAGATTCCAAGGAAAAGAGGCAGAGCAAAGGCAATCCTCCCCCACCGGAAACACACCCAGTGAAGAGGGCAGCCAAGCCTAACGCAGCCAGAAGGCAAAGACCAGACAGAACGGCGGCGCCAGCAATAAGCAGACGGAAGCCGAAAAGGGCAGCTCAAAGTCACGCAGGAAAAACCGTCCAGCGCCCCGCAGGGACAGACTGCACCAGAAAGGGAACAAGAACTCAGGGACCATCTCATCCCACAGGAAGGAAAGGTAAAACTGAGTGCAAGGCCTACTGGAAGGAACGGACAAGACAAGGTTGACTGTCCCACCAAAGCGGCAAGAAGGCACAATGGTGCAGAAGAACAGTAGGTCAGCAACAGCTAGAACAGCCAGACGCAGAGAGCACCGCAAAAGGATGCGCTCAGGGCAAGCCAGACGTCAGCCGAAGCCACACTTGACGAGCCAAACAAAATGCGCCCCAAGGAGTCCAGCCAGCGGGCCTCCTGTGACGGGGGAGACAACAGCAGCGGCAGAGAGGGAAAAGCATTCTGCAAAAGGGGGCCTCTGGTAGAGGGGTGGAGGGAAAGACACACCGGATCATGTGGTGCCGGATGCTGGAGGTGCAGAAGGTGTTGGGGCACCTGGTCCCCCTTAGCGGGACGGCCCCAGGGCCCCAAAGAGAGAAGAATGGAGTGATCCCTCGAAGGGAAGCAGCAGCTCCCTACCATCACATCCCTGATGGAGAACCTCCAGAAGATGATCTGCTGGGAAATTGGTAGCAGGATCACCCATGTGCAAAATTCCCACAGCCGTGGAAACAGCACGAGCAAAGGCCACACCCGCCTCTGTAGGGCCCCGCGGAGGGGAAAGCAGCTTCTCGGTAGGCGACGGCTGCAAGCTAAGGCGGCCATCCCCTAAGCCAACCGGATGTAGGAAGGGCCAGGTCCGGAAAGAAGGAAGAGGGGCCGAGGAGTGGAGGACCTGCGGCTCCTCTGGCGAAGACCATGGAAAAAGCCACGACGCGGCGGCCCGTCTCCGGCAAGGATGAAACCAGCAAGCGCCGAACCTCTGGAGAAAAACATGCGTCCGAAGAAGAGTCAACGACCAGACGTCGGCCTGGCACCGTAGAGTCCGCTATCTTAGGCAGGACATTGTTATCCGGCGCCTGGAGAGACGTCGGGCGGCCTCCGTCACAGCGCACGGCGCAGGAGACCGGCGCTGGGCCAGAGCCGGTCTCCGGCGAAGGAGCGGCACCGAAAAGGCGCTGACCTGACCTCCGACGAGGCAGCCGCCTGCGTGGAGGGAAGAGAGGGACCCGGGGAAGGACTAGGAGTCCCCCGCTAGCCTCGACCTGTGACGGGACAAAAGGGGCCCTCCGCCGACCCCTGTGGCGCCGCCTCTCGCGCGCGGACGTCAGTACTTATACACAGCTTTTCCGCACCAGAAACGTAGAGCAATGATAAAAACTAACACTGGGGCCATGAAACTAGGACCCTCAAAGGGATAAACCTCAACCCTAGATATCGGTTCGCAGAACGGGGAAGATGGGTGGGGCGGTAAGGAATCTAATACTAACTACTGTTTCTTCCAGATATATCGTTACTGAAGGTAAGTAACTTGTGCACCTGAAAGAAACAGGTTAGTATTAGATTCCTTACCTTAGAATAGATACCCCAGCAATACCAACCCCGGTGGTGGGGCTGCGAACCAATGATCACACCAGAAAGTCCTGGAGAACGGAAAGGCCGTAAAAGCCATCTCTCAGGACTTGTCTGTCCAGGCAGTAGTGTCTAGCAAACGTGTGCAGCGAGGCCCACGTAGCTGCCTGACAGATGTCCTGCAAGGTGACTCTCCGACCCAGGGCAGTAGTAGCCGCCGTGGCCCGAGTGGAATGGGCACGTAGCCCCACAGGAGGCTCCTTTTCAGCTAGAGAATAACAAGCCTTGAGGCACAAGACGACCCATCGGGAAATGGTCCGTTTGTGCACCGCCCGTCCCTTCTTAGTGCCCCCCCACCCGGAACTGCGCTTGCGGTCCAGATAGTATGAGAGCGCACGTTTTGGGTCCAGACGGTGGAGCCTCTCTTCCTCTTTCGAGGGATGCGGAGTCGGAAAGAAGGTGGGCAAGGTGATGGACTGCCCGATGTGGAAGGCTGTGACTACCTTGGGCAGAAAGGAGGGACGCGTCTTCAGAACAACTTTGTCCAGAAGGACAGAAAGGAAAGGAGGTTGAGAAGATGGAGCCTGGAGCTCACTCATCCTCCTGGCAGAGGTGATGGTAACCAGGAATGCAGTCTTAAGAGTGAGAAGACGAAGAGGACAGTTATGAAGTGTGTCGAAGGGAGCGCACATCAGATAAGTCAGAACAAGGTTCAAGTCCCACTGAGGCATCACGAAAGGAACGGGGGGAACATATGAGTGATGCCCTTCAAGAACCTATTTACAATCGGGGACTTGAACAAAGAAGGCTGATCAGATAGCCTTAAGAAGGCGGAAAGGGCAGAAAGGTAGCCCTTGATAGTGCCCAGAGCAGAGCCCTGCTGGGCAAGGGAAAGAAGGAAGAGGAGAACCTCAGAAAGGGGGGCAGAGAGTGGATCCACAGCCTTTGCTGTGCACCATGCCACAAATCTGTTCCACCTGCAGGCGTATACCGACTTTGTGGAAAGACGCCTGGCTGCCAAAATTACATTGCAAGTCAAATGGTCTCAACTGTTGCTGCTCAATCTCCAAGCATGTAGGTGGAGACTGGACAGGTTCGGGTGGAGGACCGTCCCCTGCTGCTGTGACAGAAGGTCCTCCTGAAGAGGCAGACGAATTGGGGGAATCGACAGACATGCTGAGTAGCTCGGGATACCAGTATCTTCGTGCCCAGTCTGAAGCCACAAGGATAACTTGGGCCCGGTCACGCCTGATCTTCAACAGCACTCTGGGCAGAAGTGGTATAGGCGGAAAGGCATACAACAGACCCCAACTCCACTTGCGACAAAAAGCGTTGTCAAAAGAGTTCCACCGTGGAAATTCCAACTCACAGAACTGATGACATTGCGCGTTCTCTTCAGTGGCGAATAGATCTTATCAAGGCTCTAACCACTGCTGAAAGAGACCTTGAGCCACGTCCGAGTTCAGACGCCATTCGTGATCCATCATGCACCGACGGCTGAGTTTGTCCGCCCTGGCGTTAAGGGAACCTGCCAGGTGTTAAACCACCAGGGTCACGCCCTGATGTTCCAGCCATTGTCAGAGGCGCAGAGCCTCCTGGCACATTGTCCACGACCCCACCTCGCCCTGTTTGTTGGAGTACCACATGGCGGTGGTGTTGTCCGTGAGCACCTGCACTACACTCCCCCGGACAGAGGGGAGGAATGCTTTCAGTGCAAGCCGGATCGCCCGCAGCTCCAAAAGGTTGATGTGGAGCCGGGACTCCGTCGGAGACCAGAGGCCTCTGATCTCCGCCTCTCCCACGTGGCCCTCCCAGCCCAGGAGGGACGCGTCAGTCACAACTATGTGCTCCGGTTGGGGTAGGGAGAAGATTCTGTCGTTGACCCAGTCGCAGTTCATGAGCCACCACTGCAACTGTCTTGCAGTGCCCTCCCAGATCCAGACGTGGTCCGACAACTTGCCCTGATGCTGGGCCCACTGAAACTTCAGGTCCCACTGCAGAGCCTGCATTCGCCACCTGGCGTGATGCACCAGAAGGATGCAGGAGGCCATCAGCCCCAGAAACCGCAGCGTCAACCTGACCAAGACTCGGGATAAAGGCTGAAAGATCGGAATCAGAGCCTGAATATCCCGAACCCGCTGTTCGGGAGGATAAACCCGAAACTGCGCCGAGTCTAGAACCGCTCTGATGAAGAGGAGATTCTGAGAGGGACACAGGTGTGACTTCGGCACATTGATGGAGAACCCCAGCAGGTGTAGGAGGTCGGCCTTAGTCTGGAGGTGGCTGACGACTGTCTGGGGCGAGCCGGCCTTCAACAACCAGTCGTCTAGATAGGGTAAGACTGCAACCCATAATCTGCGCAGATGAGCTGCTACCACCGTCATCACTTTCGTGAACACCCGAGGGGCACTGGTAAGGCCGAAGGGGAGCATGGTAAACTGAAAGTGCTTGTGGCCTACCGCGAACCGCAGGTATTGCCGGTGGGCCGGCAAGACGAGGATGTGGAAATAAGCGTCCTGAAAGTCCAACGCTACCATCCAGTCTCCAGGGTCTAGGGTAGCTAAGACCTGAGCCAAAGTCAGCATCTTGAACTTCTCCTTCTGGAGGAAGCCGTTGACGTTCCTGAGGTCCAAGATAGGACGTAGGCCCTCTTAGCCCTTCTTGGGAACCAGAAAGTAGTGGGAGTAACAACCACGTCCTACTTCTAGCCCAGGAATGCGCTCGATGGCCCCCTTGGCCAAGAGGGCCGTAACTTCCTCTTGCAGAAGTTTCAAGTGATCCCCCGACACGCGGTGGCACAGCGGTGGCATGGCTGGAGGTGTCGCCTCGCAGGGGAGGGAGTAGCCCCTTCGGACGATTTGCAGCACCCACCTGTCCATTTTGATGTTGCGCCAGTGGCGGAGGTGATGGTGAACCCTGCCCCCCACGGGCGTTTAATGGGCCTAGGCCTAGGAAGGTTTTGAGGCGGATGCTGCGGGGGTGGATGTGGACTGGCCTCGCCGTTGTCCCCTGGCACCGCCATGGCGGTTACCACATCCGCTGCCGCGCTGGATGTTAGTTTGCGGCCCTTGGCTGGCAGGACGTGTGAGGGTGCCCATTCCTTGGCCACTAAAGGAGCGAAAGGCAGCAGTTTGCTGGCGCGGGCAGACAGGCCCAAGGACTTGGCCGTAGCCCTGGAGTCCTTAAAAGCGCTCAAGCGCACTGTCTGCCTTGTCGCCTAAGAGGCGACTGCTATCAAACGGCATGTCCATAAGGGTGTTCTGAACATCAGCCGAAAAATTGGCAGATCTCAGCCAGGTGTGGCGGCGAACTGCCACCGTCGTTGCAATCGCCCTGCCTAGCGAGTCCGTGATATCCAGCCCACATCGAATGGAATACCGTGCCGCATCTCGCCCCTCCGCAAGGGCTTGTGCGAGTTTAACCCGGGCCTCCTCCGGGCATTGTGGCAGCACGTCCGCGACCGTGTCCCACAGAGAGTGGGTATAACGGCCAAAAAGGCAAGCGGTGTTGACCGACCGCAACCCCACACTAAGGGGGAGAACATCTTTTTCCCGTACTGTTCATACCTTTTGGATTCCCGATCAGGGGGAGCTGTCGGGAATGCGGTCTGGAGTAAGAGGCCTGGATAACTAAGCTCTCGGGGTGGGGTGGGTGGACAGGAAGCTAGGGTTACCCGGGGCCGGGCGGTGGCGTCTGGCCACGTTCCTATCTACAGGGGGAACTGTAGCGGGCCTGGACCAAGTGCCCAACTGAACGTCAGTTAAGGCCTCATTGAAAGGCAGTAGAGGCTCCGAAGAGCTTGTCTGCGGTTTGAGGACCTCAGTGAGGAGATTAGTCCTCACGGCCGCGACGGGGAGCTTAAGAGCCAAGGCCTTGGCTGCCCTCGTCAATACCACACTGTAGGCAGCCCCCTCCTCCGTAGCCACGGTAGGAGGGGAGACAAATCCAGTGTCGGGCGTAGTGTCCAAACCACTGGCCTCCCCTAGTTCACCTGCCTAGTCCTGAAAAGACTGGCACTTCCGTGCCAGAGGGTCCTCCTACCCCTCCATGCCCATTAGTACAGGATACCATCCGATTTACACACAATGAGCATACACACGAGCTACAGGAACACACCAATTGTAATAGCTCGGGGGTTATATATGCCATAATATGTCCATGCAATTTCATGTATATAGGGCAGACTATTCAAAAAGTAAAATGCCGTATTCTACAGCATTGCAGTCGGATCAAATGCCAGACCGTGGGAGCACCGCTGGTGGAGCATTTCACCAAGTTTGGACATAAACCTGATAGCTTCAAATGGTGGGTGGTAGAGAAGGTGAAACCAATCCCGAGAGGTGGTGATTTCAGTAATATCTTAAACATTCGTGAGTGTCGTTTCATCCATCTATTTGACACCATCACACATGGCCTTAATGAATATGAGGAGCTTGGCAGACACGTTTCTACATTGAATAACGGATAGAGAGTGACACCTGTATCCTACTGTATGATCTTTGTAAATCACATGATAAATGACCTAAGTTTGATTACTACCAGATAAACATATGGCTTGTATTGTATCAATCCCTCCCTCTATGGTCCATTGTGTACAACATATCACGAAAATGTTTGTCTGTTATGAACATCATGAACACACTGAATTTAATCCATCCAGTTTAAAAACATATGTATAATCGCATTCAAACTGTGAAAATAATTGGCAATGTATATTGTTTTTTGACAATGTGATTGTTGTTATAACCGCTAATAAAGACAATCGCTGTAATTTAATTCCTGCCGTCTACCCTACAAGTAGACTTAAGTTAAAATCTATGGAGTGTTTTGATGGTAATTATTTGCGAATCGTATTTACTCATTCATTGCAAATAATGTCCCAAGTTTGTAAAATACGCGAGGCTGCAGTCTTTCCTCACTGTCTATAGACACGTTGTCAACAACGCGACTGCACGCATAGCTCCGGTGCACGTCCAAAAATTTGCAATAGGCGTCTACAGCCACCGAGTCGGCTGAGACGGGTTCCGTAGTTGGGAGAGTCACCACGGATGGAAGTTGAAAAACGATAGGTGAGAAACAATTCAATATCTAAAAGGCTTACTTTAAGACACCGCCGCTTCTAATAGGGGAGACTAATAATTGTTGGCCCTAATTTTATTTTTAATTACAGTGACCTCACCGGCACAATTCGCATAGATCTCACGACTCAGGGTTCAAGTTCAAGTTCCAAAATTTGTATAGCGCATTACTCATCCAGAGGGTCTCAAGGCGCTTGAGGGAGGGGGGTACTTTACTTATCGAATATCCAAGTTTTTAGTTGCTTTTTGAAGGAGAGGTGGTAAGTGTACCTGGTACACAACCAATGTATTTATTTACTATGGTGATGTCATTTTTGGGGTGACTTAGTAATCCTCTTATTTCAGATGAGTCACCTGACCCCAATTCTAAAAGAGAATCCCTAAAACGAAATGACTGATAGACGAACATCACAACAAAATTAATAAGTTGGGTAAGTGGCAATTAACTAACTGACCCACTATGATGTGAATGCATCTTGCTAGCTCAGGTTCTAATTTTAATCATTGCACACAGATTCACCTTCATGGTGCATGAAATCTCTGGGACACGGACCCAGATACCTCTGGTCGGATATTGAGTACCTTGACCACCTTAATCCTCATCAGGGTGAGTCCAGTTTTAATTGTTAATTATGAGTGATATCCCACACGCATGACCCTTATATCAATTTATTCTTAAACCTAGGAACCTTACTCTTCTGGTACGGAGGGTGCTCCCTTGTCCTGAAGAAGACCCGCAGGTAGAGGCTATCAATTACCCACAAGCATTAAGTCGGGTCGAAACGTCTACACCTTAATTTGAACCCCCTTGGACCACCAAAAAACCCTAGTGTGCCAACGTGTAAAATAAATGGAAATTAATCCTTAAGCACTAGGTTGTGAACCTTGAATGTGGACATGTTGATACTGTTTGAAATTATTGTACCAGTATTGTGTTTTTAAACATTGTCACCAATTCTTTTTCTTTTCTTCCTTTCAATCACACGCGTCAATCCTTGAGCACTACTCTTATGCACGTTCTTATGAGCACCCTCATTTTTCGTACTAAAAGGTTGAATTTAAAATTGTATTTGAACCTTTGAATTATAAAAGGAACATACATGTTTGGTAGAATTAAAATGAACCAATTCTCCAAGTGATTGCGTTGGGTCTTGCAATTTTATAAAGAATTTTGGATTACATATTAGGAGCAATCGAATGAAGGCTCATACTAAGTAATTAATGATTATAAGTGTGATTAATTCTCTAAATTGATTTCGGTCAAGGACCATTGTTTTTGATAACGCAATCCAGGGGAAGGGCTGTGGGAATAGGGGTAGAGAAGAAGTTAATATGAAAAGAAGGGAAGAAAGGCCAGATGAAAGTCTAAAATGTTTTCAGACAAATAGGACCGTGGATACCTGGCTATTTTTAGAACCTATTGGACAGGGAAAGGGGGTGAAAAGGGTTAAGAAATTAAAAGCTCTAAATCGCTCTCAGTTACTTACGTCATTTGCAAAATGCCCCAGCTTAAAATATGGTAGTACAGATGATTTAAAAGAAGTGGGGTTTTTGGTTAATACCAAAGGTGAAGAAATAACAAAGGTCCTTCTCCACTCAGCACTATAAAAGTTGCAATGGAAAAGGCAGAAGCTGAGATGTTAAGAGAAGGAATTAGAATACTAAAGAGAGAGGATGTGGCAATGGATAATCAAGGGAAACCATTCCTTAGAAACCATGCAGGGTTGGGAGAGCGGAAAATAAAACTGATCACCTCGGGACGGGGTAATAAGGAAGCCCTGGAAATCCCTATAATCCCTAAAAAGTTAGGGTGGGGGGAAGAAGATGTTCTGGTTGGAAATAGGCACAGAGAATTGGCATATTTGGACTGCGAGGAAGAGGGGAACTTGAGTAACATTGATTGGGAAATCGGGTTGTCGCGCAGCCTTTTCATCTTGTCCTGGAATGCTAATGGTTACAAAAGAATTATGTTCCAGGAAGGCTTTAAAAATATTCTTGGGAAGACCGATATTTTTTGCTTACAGGAGACTTGGCTGTGCAACAAAACCCCCATCACTGAAGGCTTTACATACCATGTAAAACCTGCAAGAAAGAACCAAGTAGGCAGGGCATCAGGTGGCCAGATGACGATGGTCTCCACAAGGATAGCGAAAGATATACATCCCCTTGAACTAAAGTGTAATTGGGCATTAGGTAGCAGAGTGCTGTTTCTAAATAACAACGTAGGTGGGGGAGGCCTGTGCATTATAAACTTGTACATACAGAAAGGGGAGAAAAATAAGTATTAGGCGGAGCTAGAACGTTTAAAAAAGGATTTAGAACACTTATATGTAATTTACCCAAGAGATGTGCTCCTAATACTGGGTAACTTTAACCATAGACTAAATCCCCAAAAAAACGACGCCTAGCATAGCGACTTGCTAAGAGCGTATATTATAGAGTTTGCAAAGTTCACCAGCAGTGACATCTCAAACCAAGACGTGGAGCTGGGCCAGCTGCTGGGGGCAATGGGTTTGGTCTGTGTTAATGGTAGAAAAGAAACAGATTGGCCCGCAAAGCGCACTTTTAAAATAGGGCAGCAAATGTGCCCAATAGACTATGTTTTTATCCAGGCATGGTGCTTCCACTTAATACGATACTTTGAAATACTTAGGGTAGAGGGTAGTGATCATTTCCCACTATTGATGGAACTGCAAGTAATCAGGGACCCGCTGAGACAGAAAGTGTTACAAGTAGATGTTGAATATCCAAAGCGACTTACTAACCAGATTAGTGAAGAATATATAAAGAAACTGAGCGCATTCCAGATAATAGTTGATCTAGATAATCTACTACCAGGGGAGGATATATCCTGGTATGAGGATATAATAAGGCAACTGGTAGAATGCCTCAGGATAAAAATCAAACGGGGAAATCAAGGTTTAGTAAGAAAAGCCAAATTACATCTAAATAATAAACCATGCTTCGATGAAGACTGACGGAAAGTAAAGGTCGCTATTAGGCAATATGAAAGATGCCTTAGGCGTAGCTACAATGATGCAGCATCAATAGCACTTAAGAAGTTGAGGATAAAATAAAAGGTAACTGTTAGAGGAAAGAAATGATCTTTTAAAGAAAAATGCTGGAAGAACTTACTTGAGGCAATTGAAGAAAAAAATGTCAAAGGCTTTTGGAAAATAATACAGGAATGTACGGGGAAAGCAGTAGGGACCCTCCAATGTTCCATCCCAGAGGATAAGTGGGTAACCAACCTTGAGGAAATCTATGGCAATTGGCCAAGGATGGGGGAAAAAATATCTACCAGCTGGCTAGGAGTTAGGGAAGAAGTAATAGTGCAGTTCTCCAAAGGCCACATTAAGATCCTTAATAGCTGGATTAAATTTAACACGTGCTGCCGGCCCAGATAATCTACCTGCAGTCATTATAAAAATTAATCCAGACTGGTGGGCAGATTTCTTCTCAAAGATGTTTTTGAGAATATTAAATACAGGAATTATGTCACAGAGTTGGAAAGGGGCTATCATTAGACCAATACATAAAAAAGCCGATGTAAATTCCCCTAAAAATTATCGCCTAATAAATCTCCTGGATATAGGGGAAAAAGTATTCTCTAAAGTAATCCTAGGTCTGCTGAAAGATTGGGCAGAAAATAACCTGATAGTGCCCCCAGAACAGGGTGGATTTAAAGAAGGGCATTCAACAGTGGACCATTGTTTTGCTCTCTGCGCGGTCGCACGGAAGTCGATAGAGCAGAGGGGTAATTTGTTCTGCTGCTTTGTGGACTTCCGCGCGGCATTTGACCTTGTGGGTAGGGAGCAGCTACGGTCAACCTTGGTAGGTTATAAAATACACAATGATCTGCTTGCCCTTATACAGGCCTTACATACGGATAACTGGGCCCGGGTAATCTTGGATGAGGAGGGAAGATTGTCTGGGAGGATCCAGATTGGAAATGGCCTGAGGCAGGGGTGTGTTTTAGCCCTTTTGCTTTTTTTCCCTGTTTATAGCTGATTTACCCCTGAAATTAAGAGAGGTCAGAGGGGCTAGCCCAAAATTAGGAAGTAATCATATATCCTGTCTGCTATATTCAGACAACCTGGTGATTATGGACCTGACAGAGATAGGTCTTCAGAGAAAACTAAACATGTTTAATGAATACTGCATAAATAAAAAATTTGTAGCGAACATGGAGAAGACCAAAATATTATGTTTTGGTAGAAGCAAGACTAGGTTCCCTTGGTGTCTTGGTACAGAATTACTTGAGAGGGTAATAGAATATAGATACCTGGGAATATGGTTTACGAGCAACCTGAAATGGTCTACCCATCTGGAAGCCTTAAAAATGAGGGCAACGGCTTCTGGGAAGGGTCTAAAAAGATTCAACAGCATTTATGGTGAAATGTCAGATGGGCCGGTTATAAAGGCCTACCTAGCAATGGCCCATGCACACTTCCTATATGGGGCAGAGGTACTCTTTCTAAGTGGGAAACATTTTTGGGATAAAGAAGAGGGAAATATCCTGAAAAGCTTGTTCTCGTTGCCAAAATCATCAATGGTACAAGCAGCAAGGATAGAGCTAGGATTTACCGCTTGGGCAGTAACCGCCAGTATTGCCATAATACGTTTTTGGCAGCGCCTAGGGTAGGGGAATCCCCCCAAAAAAATTCCCAGTGGTGTAGAGACAAAATTGCCAGTAGTGAGCTGTCCTGGGCGAAAGAAACTAGAGCCTCATTCAGAGAAGCGTATGGAGTGCTGGGATTAAAGTTATGCCCACAGCTAGGTCACGCAATAATAGGCAAAAAATAACTAAGGACACTAGGAGCCGACATGTCCTGTACATGTGACCGAGAGTATGTCATGCGGAAAATATCGATGACCCAGGTTTGGGAATCAGAAGAACAGTATCCATATTTAGACAGGTTAACGAATTTCCGTCGAGGACGTGAGGTACTAAAAGTGAGATGGGGAATAAACCCCCGTTACATGAATAATGGGGTAAAAAACTTCATGATAAATAGTGATGGTAACTGTACTTGTTCGTTAGGTACCCGCTGTAATATTGTACATATTTTATTAGACTGTATGATGGTTTTAGATATACAAAAGGAGATTCTATGACCGATATTAAAAAAAATACAGGATTATGAATAGGATGCAAGCTCCTAACCTAGTGGAAATGGCAAAATTTGATATAGCCTGTGCTTTGGGGAAATTCATGAGCAGAGTTAGGTGCTTCTCCAGAATACAGAGTAACAGAAGTGAGCAGCTCCCTTAGTATAAATGGAGATTACATTTTTAAAGGTAATAGTAATGTATTTATTTTATTGGAATGATTGGACATATATGTATGAATTATTGTGATTTTATTAATTTTAGGAAGATATTTGATTAGTACCTAAAGGAGCTGTGTTATCTTTCGTGCAATGACTATGTGCTGCATTTTTATGATTGTATTAGGTTATGTGTTTTTAAAAAGGTTTATAAAATGTAAACTGTATACTTTTATGGTTGTAACAAACCAAATAAAGTTCTTATTGACTGACCGACTACTGAGAAAAGGTTGGCTGCGTCCAAATCCTTTCTCCCATGCTTCCATAGTCTCTACTGGAATTTCTGGGACAGATGCACCTGCTCTAAAAAATACTATCCGATTTGGGCAAATCTCTAGGGGCCCAGAAAGGTGTTCTTCCAGAGGGACGTCAAACCATGCAATCTTAGTCCACTTTGGAGGTTTAAACTGTCTTGTATTAAGCTCAGAGGGCGGTGTTAATGGCGATATATTTCCTATTTGGTACTGAAGACACAAGGTTTGCCACTAAGGTAGTTTGAGGCTTTCTCAAAAACAGCACCAAGACTGGGTCCTTGGTGAATGTTGACCAGGTTGGTGAAGACCAGAGACACCAGAATCACTAAACCTGCAGACTCAAGTCCTCATTTGAGGAGTGGTGTAGAAGCCACCGGGGCCATCCTGAAAATGCCAGATATGGCCTCCCAAAAAGCCTTGATCCAACAAAGCTTAGTAGATGGAGTCAAGACCCCGAGACACCAGAGATTATTTTTTTCCACAGTCACCTCTGATAAAGAGAGAATGAAAAGAAGAAAAAGGATTTATTATTTTTTTTGTTTTTTGCAGCAAGACTCCTTGGGGGTGGGGGGGGGTGTGGGGTGGATGGAGTAATTCCCTTTCTGGAGACTTTTTCTGAAGGCGGTGACAGGGACACCTTTAGTATATCGATGAGAGACTGAGCAAAAATGGTTTGGTCTTTTGTTCCTTGGTGGCCTTCGGGTGTTTCAAAGAGCAACAGTCATAGGCCAAGGGGCCGTGGGCCGATCCAAGACCCAACATACATGTCATGTTGGTCGGATATCAGACTTTGTTTTTCATCATTGTAGGGTTTAAACTCTTAAATTTTGGGTGGGCACATCTGATCAATTCACTGGCCTACTTTCTTGAGGAATTTCATCAATGAAGCACTGAGAAGAGCTCCAGACCTACATTGATAAGGTGCAGAAAAACAATTGTAACAAGCTCACTTGTCTGTGCCATATGTATATCATGATGTTGGTACGTCTGGGCTCATCAAATTGTATCTGAATTTGCGTGGTGCCAATTGAAAAAGCTTTAGGGATACAGTTCGGCACTTGAAGGACATTTTTAACGTGAGGAATTTGCAAGAAGAAGCATTCATCAGAAAAGGTCTCTACAAGTACAAAACCAACTTTCAATATGTTCATCCCCTAAATAAGCAGTGCTTTATCTGCTCAGGAGAAATATAGTGCCTTATCTGGGGAAAATGCAATAAAGCAAAATTGGTACCATTATTTGCAAAAATGCTGGACGGTTCTTGGAAAAAAAGAAAACATTTTGTGATCATCATTAATTAGGCTTTAAAAGAAATGCTTTTGAAGAACAATCAAGAAATTGGGGCAGACGAAATTATACTGAAATATTTTACAAATGAAATTGTATCAAAGTGATTAGGAGACTTCTGTCATAGACCAACTCCAAGCCCAGCAGGCAATGTGAAGTCCAACTCTTAGATGATGGCTAAATACCTGTGAGCGTATTCATGGTATTGGAGGTAAATCTGGGACAAAGACTGTTCATCATGGTAGGAAAGACAGAACCATACCAACACACTTACACATGATCATGGGCAGCTCCCCACACAAAGACAGTTCTTGTGAACCAGTCAGATGCAAAAAGAAGACATTAGCTCTTTCCCAGTACTACGTACACACCAACAAATGGAACAAGTATGAAAGATGGGAGGAGTGAAACAATAATAGTACTTCTGAATGAACATTTATTATTTTAATGTGTGACCCCCACCCTCCAGGTAAATGGCTATCCACAGCCAAGTAATCAACCTTGTGCAGACAAAAAATATATACACTTAACTCTTAACATGAATGCTGACATCATTGCACACAGGTTACAATCTTCCACAAAAAAGAATCAGCAAGATTTAGTGTTATATAGAAAGTATGCACAAACATAATCTATGTAGATTACTCCCATAACTGAAACTAAACGTGCAATACACAAACACAATTGACATGGGCATTTTATTTTATTTCAATTGTGCTGCTTACCTGCTAAAATATCTTGAAGCATACAGGTCAGAGAATATTGGGCCCAAGCTCCTCCCCATGAAATGTCACCTCTGTTGAAGTCCGTACCAACTAAGAGTAATAAAAGTCTTTCTAGCTGCTGCTCAGTTACAATTTCACATAAATGTATTGTGGGTCTTGATGCGTTTGCAATTCGAGCAAGAACCTTTGGAGAAAATTTTAATGGAATTAATTAATTCAAAAATAGGAGAAAACTATATTTTAAAAGTAAACACACATCAAAACAAAGAAGTGGCATAAAAACAAGGTTAAAGTAAATGCAAGATCATCTTGATGCTGGTTACCTTAGAAGACTTCAAAAAATAAAACAGCGCTGGCAAACCAACAAGCCTAGCTATTTTATAATATTTAGTGCTTCTTCTTTGAGGGGCTAGTTTGTGTGCTGCGATTGTGTGGATGAGTGAATGTGAGAATGAGTAAACAGTTGTAGTTACCTTAAATGCATGGTAAAGGCATCAGTTGTAAAAACATACACGTTGTAAAAACATGCATGCTTACAAATATGTGGTAAAGTCACAACGTGGTAAAAACCTTGTTGTAAAATCTGTTTCCCAATTGATGTGGAGCCCCGACTCTGCTGGAGACCAGTGTCTCCTGATCTCCATCTCCCCCAGATGGCGGCCCCATTCCAGAAGTGATGCATCTGTTACGACTGTGAGATCTGGTTGGGGAAGGGAGCGGGTCTGCCATTGACCCAATCGTGGTTCATCAACCACCACCGCTGATCTTTCGCAGTTCCTTCAGAGATTTGGCCCACGTCAGTCAGACTTTCTATAATGCTGAGCCCCCTGGAACTTCAGGTCCCACTGGAGAGCCTGCATACACCACCTAAAGACGGCTACAAAATACACAGGATTCACTGCGATTTGGACTCATTGATTTGTATCCATTTAGACCTCTTTTCAGACCCTTTGTCCTTTAATGACCTTTAATGACCCTTTAATGACCCTATGAAAATCAAAATTGTTTGGTATAGGCAATTTTGTTTCAATTCAATTATTCGACAAGTTGCCGGAATAGATAACAATGTGCAATGTGTTGTTTCATTTGTGTTGAACTTGATGTTTTGATATTATTGTGT
The DNA here is from genome assembly GCF_964263255.1 of Lissotriton vulgaris. Classification (NCBI taxonomy): domain Eukaryota; kingdom Metazoa; phylum Chordata; class Amphibia; order Caudata; family Salamandridae; genus Lissotriton; species Lissotriton vulgaris. The sequence goes on from NC_141694.1 coordinate 909,739,539, forward strand.
TGTCATTCATGATTTTCACATATTTGTTATTGAATGTTATATGTTCCGTATGTTTCTCAAACATGCAATAGAGATTAACTTTTTTTGTATTCAAATGTAAAAGTAAAGGGTGAAATTGAATAAACCTACATAATCAGAAGTAGGCCTGATTTATGTACTTGCACTATTAAGCAACAAAGAAGTGTGAGGGGAGCAAGTTGTATATTAATTGTTTGCATACACCACCTGGCATGCTTTACCAACAGAATGAAGGAGACTATGAAGCCCAACAGCCTCAGAGTCAGTCTCACTGAAATCTAGGATAGAGGCTAAAAAATCGAAATCATTGCCTGAATATCCTTGATTCGCTGCTCGGGAGGACAGGCCAAACTGTACTGTGTACAGAACAGCCCCGATGAAAGGGACTGTCCGAGAAGGAGTCAAATGTGACTTTGGCATGTTCTAGAGGACCCCAGCAAATGCAGGAGTTTCGCCGAAGTCTAAAGGTGGGAGACGACAGCCTTGGGCGAGGACGAGATCAACAGCCAGTCGTCGAGGTGGCGAAAGACTGACCCCTAACGTGCGCAGATGAGCTGCGACCACAGCCATCACATTGGTAAACACCCGAGGGGCACTGGTAAGGCAGAAGGGGAGCACGGTAAACTGAAAGTGCTTATGGCCTACCCTGAACCGCAGGTAACGCCTGTGACCTGGCAGGATGGGGACATTAAAATAAGCATCCTGCAGGTCCAACGCTACCATCCAGTCTTTGTAGTCTAGGGCAGACAAGACCTTAGCTAAAGGAAGTATCTTGAATTTCTCCTTCTTGAGAAAGAGATTGCAGATCCGAAGATCCAAAATGGGCCGCAACCCTTTGTTCTTTTTCAGAATCATAAAGTAGCAGGAATATTTCAGAATCCGGAACCCACTCTATAGCTCTCTTGGCCAGGTGAGCTGTAACTTCCTCTTAGAGCACTTTCAAATGACCCTCCGCCAGCCGTTTTCGATTTGGAAGAATGGGAGGAGAAAAAGAAGGAAATGGCAGATAACAGCCCTCCAGAATGATCTTCAAGACGCACATGTCCGATGTTATGGACCTCCAGTGGGGGAGGTGAGAGGTGAGAACGGATTCTCCCACCAACTGGAGTAGTGTGGTCTTACAGAGTCACACTAGGAGTACTTGAAGGCTGCGGCTGTCAATGGTAGGGTAGCAGACTACTTCTGGCTTTCAATCCTTGGTCAGAACGAACTTCATCCCCGCACAACTTGGGAAGTCTGTGTAGGACGATGGCTACGATAGGGCTGTTGTGGTTAGAAACCCTTTTCATTGCCAAGAAAGGGGCGAAAGGTAGACAGGCCACAAGGAGTAGAAGAGAGGCCCAAGGATCTGGCCGTAGCTCGAGAGTCCTTGAACAGCACTAGGGGAGAGTCTGCCTTCTCCCCAAAAATATGGGATCCATCAAACGGCACGTCCATCAAGTTTGCCTGGACATCCCCAGAGAAGCCAGTTGGTCCAAGCCAGGAGTGGCATTGCAAGGTCACTGTTGATGAAATCATCCTGCCCAGCAAATCAGTTGTGTCACCGCCACACCTCATGGCAGTCCTTAACCGCCAGAGAGAGCACTGCTCAGTACTCCTCCGGGCCTTGTGCCTTCACTTGGGCAACAGTCTCCCAAAGGGAGAGGGAGAAACAGCCAAATAAGCATGCAGTATTCAATGACCACAATGCTACGCTGGAGGAAGAAAACATCTGCTTTCTAAGTGAGTCAAGCCTCTTGGATTCTCCATCCGGAGGGGCATAAGGGAATGCGCACTGGGAGGTAGAAGCCTGCACCACCAAGTTTTCATCAATGGGTTGTTGTCTGAGCAACTTTGGTCCGTCCTGAGCCGGTGATGGCGCTGTGCAGTTATCCTGTTCACAGGTGCCCGTGTGCTAGGCTTGGACCACGTGCCTAGAAGGACATCAGTATGTGCATCATTGAAAGGCTAATGGGGGTTCAGAGGTGGAAGCCCCAGGCTGAAGCACTTTGCTCAGCAACTTAGTCCAGACCTGCACAGAGGGAAAATCCAGTCCGAGGACCTCGGCTGCTCTCTTGACCATCATGGCATAAGATGGCCCCTCCTCCGTAGCCATTATTGGTGGAGAGAGCAGGCTAGTATCTGGGGAAGTGTCCAGTCTACTGGCCTCCCCAAGTTCCCCCTACCAGCCCATCTGCTCTGCAGAATCATCCTGGTGTTCTAAAGGGTTCATAGATGACTCCCAATCCTCTCCCAAGCCTAAAACATCATCAACATGTTCAGTCGACAACATTGAACCCCTGGGTTCAATTGACATCGGAATCTGCGATGAGCGATGCCGTTTCGACTTTGTGTCATCAGGGATAAGGATGGTGCTGGTGCCGCTGGCATTGACTTTGGGCCAGACCCTGGGGAAGGTCAAGAGGGCACGACCGGCATCATCTGGGATTGGATCACTGAGGCCCCACTGGCACCGCAGCCGAAGCCAACAGCGTAGAATCTGATGGGGCTTCTTCCAACCTAGCGGGACCGGAGGGCTCACCAGAGGGGTTGGCCTACTCAAATATGCGCTGCATGTACTTCGTAACAATCTTTAATTTGAACGGGGTTCACTCCGGCTCCTGGAAAGGGAGTGAGGCTCGAAGTCAACCCTGGCTCCGGCTCAGCAAAACCGACAGTCGAGGTGAAGATGAAGTCCGCTTAGAATTCTTTTTCTTCTTGTGCCTCTTCCCCAAGTGTCCTGGTGACCTTGAGTGGGACGAAGGGCACTTGGGGCTCTGGTTGCAGTCCCACGACCTCCTCTTCTCCAATCCGGACAGGGACCTCCGTGGAGTCTTGCTGGATGGTGTTGACTGCTGAGCCACAAGGAGCTTCATAGCCCGCTCCTGGAAGGTCTTCAGTCCCGTTGTCAAATAGTCCGAGTACCACTTTGAGTTGTGGTCACGCTCGAAACACCAGAAATACACATGGTGGGGGTGGATCGGTAACTGACATGATGTAGTGACCGGCACTGCACAGTTTAAACCCGGTCTTCCTCGAAGACATCCTTTAACACGATGGAATAAAATTCCAACATTGAAAAAGGCCTGTCAAAAAGAGGCAGAGGGCTAGCTCTTCCCCGATTGGCTCTTAACTGGCGCAGAAAGAAAACAAGAGACATCCGTGCACCTGGATTGTGCCTATATAGGTAACCGCAACGTCATAACCTTCGCTGACTACGTCAAGCGGAGCCAAATGGAGCCACCCGATAGCGCACACCAAGGGTATTGACTGAGCAAAAGTTTCCGGATCCAGCCCGACGTCTGGGAAATTCAAAGGTAAGGAATATGCAGCTGAAGTCTTGTAACAAGGCGGCACTATGCTGCATGAGGACAGTGCTTGACATCAAAGTTCCTGTTGGAGTGGGTTGCCTTTGGCACTTATAAGGCTCAGCAAAGAGAATGTCTAGAGGAGCAGTAAAACAGAGGAACACAAGGATCGCGTCTCCAAATAAATAAATAAATACTGTCAGGCTCTCATACTGCTTTTGTCTTGCACTCTGTCTTGACTTGAAACAAAAAAGTCCACAAGCATTCTTTCTGCCAGCTGGTTAAACCAGCAGCAGATTAACATAGCTTAAAAGACTGGCAGGTGAAACATGCAGCAGAAGGTTTTAAGTAAAAGTGTGGTCACCCAGAAAATTAACCGTACTTGCACTGAAGCAGGTTCCAACTTCCCGTCATTACTAGAAACCATTATGGATAAGGATTTTAGAATGTTTGGAATTTAATTATCGAGTTAGGCTCACTCATCGGGAATCATACCCCTTCTTCAGAATTATTCAACATCATTTATGCTTAACTTGAGGTTATTAGTTTTCCATGGATGTAATTCTAATGGGGCTTACTTACAAAGAGAGGAGCATTCAATGGGTTAACTTGTAAAACTACTTATATTTTCATCCATTTATTTAACAAGAACAGCTTTAGATAAGCACTTTTTTACTACAGGAAACTAGACTAAAGACCATGGTACGAGATTCTGCTGAGGCCCAATGCTATTTGATGAATATAGAGTGTTTTAACTTGGGATACATTTTAGGAAAAAACTTTTGCATGAGATAAGCCAGTTTGCACTTTTGCCGTCTATTGCACACAATATGGAGGCAAACTACATTGGGCATCCTAGTTACCAACAATAAGAGACTGATCATCAATAACACATAGGAAAATGAAAGAAATGTAGGAGTTTAGTTTAGATAACGCAATAAATGTAAAACATTTTACATAGATCAAAAAGGAGTTTTGAAGGTCATTAGTAACTAGCAGATGACCTTGAATTCACTCCGACTAATACAGGATGAAATCATTCCAGAACAGCATGAATCTGCATACACTGTATAAGAATATACCAGCCAACAAATAAGGTGTGCTTTGTTGTATTTGCAACGTCTTGACATGGACATGGATTGGAGGACCGCAGAGCCGGAAGGCTGAGAGGTTGTTGCTTCGTCAAACCGTCTCCCTGTGTCTCCACTCTCCACCCCTCCGTTCCCCTTGCTTTCTGCTGGAGGAGTAGCGGTTCTTACCGGGAGAGTGAAGCGACCGAAGCAAGGCAGGAGGCAGCCATGTCCTGGCTTCTGCTAGAGGAGAGAGAGAGACGTTGGTGGAGCGTATCCAACGAGTGCTGAGTTAAGGTCAGGCCTGAGGCATTTCCTCCCGGGGCAGAGGCGGCCGGCGTTAGGCCGATGCAGCTTGCCACGATGAGAAGCCCATCTTACATCCTCCACTCTAAGCTCACACCCCCAGCTCGTCCAGCTCCCATTGCACGCTGCCAGCTTGCTCACCTGCTTACCATGAGATTCCCGAACTGTCTGCCACTGGCCCCCAGGACCATCACAGGTATTTTAAGCACTCCTATGCAGCATCAAGCAGCCCCTTTAAATAGTCCAAAAAACTGTGAAATATCCACAAGCTTTCCTTAAATCTGGATATTCAAATCTCTTTGCTAAAAGCAATAGCTCAGTAGACATCTATTGATTCACGCTTTGAGTGTCTGAACGCTACTCTCAGCAGTTTGATATCTAACCCTCACAACCCCACACCATCACATATCAATAAACAAAGTCCTCAAGACTGTGACTGCACAATCTTATTACACAAATTATTTACCCTACCAGCGATAGTCAGTGATCAATGCCAGGAAGTCAAATGGATTGACAAGCACAAGGTCACTCAACCTAGTCCTAAACTGCCCACGACACCAACAAACTTTTCATGCCCAGCACCATCAAAGACAAACGTCGATCCACATGCTGCTTCCTCAACCAGTGTCCCTCGAAAAACACGACAGACCTTAATGTGGAAGTTCATCCTGTACCCCTGTGCCCTGGACTCCCCACTAAACAATAATATATTGAATCATAATATGACCCAAGACAGCAGCCCACATGGCCACGATAAAGAGCTCCCCCCCTCCTTAAAAAGGGAATCCAACCATATGCCACATACACCTAAGAATTTGCATGGACATTGAAAGTGCCATCGGGCATTCCACCAAATTAGCTTCACTTCAAGTCACTGTTAAGAAACACCCATCAGACACCTCAGAGATCATAGCTCAAACTTCCATCATTCCACTAGACCCCCCCCAACCCAGGATCCCCAGCTCATTCATGACGATCATTAAACAAGGTATCTGGCAAAGCTCAAAACTGGACTAGCTCTGCGGGAAATAAATCACAGCGAGTCATAAAAGGGTTCATCCAGCTACCCGGAACTTAGCATCGACACTCAAGTCAACAACAGAAGAACGGTACAACAAGCACCAACAGGTGGCCTCAACAACATCCATGCCTAAAGTAAGCACTGCCCCAACTCAAAACAACTCATTATCACCAACTGAGCGCCTTAAATGGTCTCTTTCCCGAGGATCAGCAAGCCCAGTATACACATTTTACACGCCATAGTCGGGCAGTCCTAGACTACACGTTTTGTTCAATTCTGCTGATAAGTATTGTAAACTCCTCCGCCAGTCAAATGCGCTGTGAAAGCGACCACATGCCCCAGCGGTTGTCCTTAGATCATCAGACCAAGGACCTCATGACATTAGAGACAATCGGTTTGGGACGCCTGCATCAAAACTGGAAGAGTATCAAATGGTCGATGGGCACAGACTCAAAATATTCAATGTGGGAAACCACATTCCACAATCAGATTTCTCCACTATGTCACACAATTGAAGACTGAGAACCATTTGTGCACCAACCTCTACTACCCCTTACCTACCTACACTCAGCAGCCGGGCCAGGGCTCAGGCCACCCAAGATCCATTCCAATGCAGCCATGGTTCACAAAAGATCTCAAAATCTTGAAAAACAAGTTACTTACCTTCGGTAACAATATATCTCTAAGAAACATTAGTTAGTTATAGATTCCTTACCTTAGAATTACACCCAGGCGTCAGACTGGATCCAGAAACTTTTTTCGTCAGTAGTACCTCTGTGCGTCGGAAGGTGGCGTCCGTGGGCTCTGTGTCCGTCGTTGGCATCGGGGGTTGCCAGGATGACATTGCGGCAGCTACTTAGATGCAGCCCTCGCGTGCAGACGTCAGTTCTGTACACCCCTTTCCGCACAAGAAATGCAGAGCTATGCAAGACACGGACAACTGGTGCACAAAACTAGGGCCCTGAAAGGATGTCCTTAACCCTAGAAATCAGTTCGCAGAACGGGGAGGATGGGTTGGGCGGTAAGGAATCTATAACTAACTAATGTTTCTTACAGGTATATTGTTACCAAAGGTAAGTAATTTGTTCATCTGAAAGAAACACGTTCGTTATAGATTCCTTACCTTAGAACCAAGATCACACCAGAAAGTCCTGGAGAACAGAACGGCAAAAGAATCCATCTCTCCGGACTTGACTGTCAAGGCAGTAGTGTTTGGTAAATGTGTGCAGTGATGCCCACGTAACTGCCTGACCAATGTCATGTAGAGGAACTCCTCTTCCCAAGGCAGTAGTGTTTGCCGTCGCCCTGGTGGAATGGGCGCGTAGCCCCACTGGAGGCTCATTTTTAGTCGGAGAATAGCACGATTTTATACAGAAAGCACAAGTTACTGCTTGTGTAACGATATATCTACAAGAGACATTAGTTAGTGAAAGATTCCTTACATTAGAATATCCCTAGGCATCAGACTGGATCCGGAAAGTTTTGCTAGCAGTACCTCTGCGCGTCAGCTTTGTGCGGCTCCGCGTCCGTCGCTGGCGTCGTAAGCACCTAGATGACATCACTGAGACTACTTAGGCGCCACCCATGTGTGCCGACCTCCGTTCTGTACACGACTTTCCGCGCCAAGAATGCAGAGTCATGCAAAAAAATGACCACTAGTGCCATGAAACTAGGGCCCTGAAAGGGATGACCTTAACCCTAGGAATCAGGACGCAGAACGTGGAAGATGGGTGGGGTGGTAAGGAATCTATCACTAACTAATATCTCTTACAGATATATCGTTACACAAGTAGTAACTTTTGCATCTGAAAGTGACACGTTATTGATAGATTCCTTACCTTAGAATAGATACCCCAGCAATACCAAAGCCGGTGGTGGGTCTGCGAATAAGATTACACCAGAAAGTCACGGAGAACAAAACGGCCAAAGAAGCTGTCTCTCCGGACTTGGCTGTCAAGGGAATAATGCTTGGTAACGGTATGCAGAGAGGACCACATAGCTGCCTGAGAGATATCCAGCAAAGGGACTCCCCGTCCCAGAGCATTAGTGGCCGCTGTCGCCCGAGTAGAATGGGCACGCAGCCCCACAGGAGCCTCCTTCTTAGCTAAGGAGTAACAGGCCTTGATGCAGAGAACAACCCACGGAGAGATGGTCCGTTTGTGCACGGCCCAACCTTTCCTGGTGCCCACATAGCCAACAAAGAGTTGTTCATCCACCGGAACTGTTGTGTGCGCTTCAGATAGAATGTTCAGCAAAACACACAAAAACGGTCCTTGGATGCTTGTTTCCAGTCCAGGGAGGAACTGGCTTGGCAGTTCGGGCTGGACTGTTCCCATGGGGCACAGGGTCAAGACTGATTTGCATATTACTGGGTTCAAACTGGAATGGCATGGTGAGCAAAAAAACGATGGATTTAGGCCCAGATCTCTGTACTGGGGTGAATGTATGACAATGTTCTGCATTCTGTCCATCAACTGTTGTTTTTGCATTTGTCACCCCGAGTGGAACTGGTATGCTCAGACGTGAGTCCCGTGCTCTCCATGCCACTGGAATCAAGCTATCCAGGCTGATGAGGGCTGAAAGCCCGAAACCGGTCCTTGGATGCTTGTTTCCAGTCCAGGGAGGACCTGGCTTGGCAGTTCAGGCTGGACTGTTCCCATGGGGCACATGGTCAAGACTGATATGCATATGACTGGGTTCAAACTGGAATGGCATGGTGAGCAAAAAAACGATGGATTTAGGCCCAGATTTCTGTACTGGGGTGAATATATGACATTGTTCTGCATTCTGTCCATCAACTGTTGTTTTTGCATCAGATAGAATGAGAGCGCACGCTTTGGCTCCAAACGGTGGAGCCTCTCTTCCTCTTTTGAAGAATGCGGAGGCGGAAAGAAGGTGGGCAAAGGGATGGTCTGCCCGATGAGGAATGGCGTGACAACCTTTGGCAAGAAAGGAGGACGGGTCCTTAAAACCACCTTGTCTGGATGAACAGAAAGGAAAGGAGGTTTAGAAGAAAGAGCCTGGAGCTCACTCACTCTTCTGGCAGAGGTGATAGCAACCAAGAAAGCAGTCTTTAAGGTGAGAAGACGTTAAGGACAGTTATGAAGCAGCTCAAAGGGAGCGCACATCAGAAAGGTCACAACAAGGTTTAAGTCCCATTGAGGCATGACGAACGGCACGGGAGGAAACGTGTGCGTAATGCCTTTCAGAAAACGGTTAACAACCGGGGACTCAAAAAGAGAAAGCTGATCTGGAGGCCGTAGAAAGGCGGAGATGGCCGAAAGATAACCTTTGTTAGTGCCCAGAGCAGAGCCCAGCTGGGCCAAAGAAAGTAGGAACTGAAGGACTTCCGAAAGAGGGGCAGAAAGTGGAACCACAGAAATAGCTGTGCACCATGCCACAAACTTGTTCCACCTGCAGGTGTATACCGTTTTAGTGGAGGGATGACTGGCTGCCAGAACCACATCACTGACTTCAGGAGGAAGATCGAAAGCAGTCAACTGTCGCCGCTCAAACTCCACTCATGGAGGTGAAGGCTGGACAGGTTCGTGTGGAGGACCATTCCCTGCTGCTGCAACATAAGATCCTCCCGAAGAGGCAGTCGGATCGGGGGATCGATCGCCATGCTGAGTAGCTCGAGATACCAGTATCTTCGTGCCCAATCCGGAGCCACAAGAATGACTTGGGCCCGGTCGCGCTGAAACTTCTTCAGCACTCTGGGTAGAAGTGGTATAGAGGAAAGGCTTACAATAGACCGCAACTAGACTCGCGACGGAAAGCGTCGCCGAGCGAGTGCCGCCTTGGAAATTTCAACGCGCAGAAGTGATGACTTCTGCGCGTTCTCATCGGTGGCGAATAGATCTAACCAACGCTCTCCCCATTGCTGAAAGAGACCTTGCGCCACATCTGTGTTCAAACGCCATTCGTGATCCATCAAGCACCGGCGGCTGAGTTTGTCCGCCCTGTCGTTCAAAGAACCTGCCAGGTGTTGAACCACCAAGGTAATGCCTTGATGTTCCAGCCATGTCCAGAGGCGCAGAGCCTCCTGACATAGGGTCCAGGACCCCACCCCACCCTGTCTGTTGCAATGTCGGTGGTGTTGTCCGTAAACACCTGCATCACACTTCCCTGTACAGAGGGAAGGAGTGCCTTCAGAGCAAGTCGGATCACCCAAAGCTCCAAAAGGTTGATATGGAGCCGGGACTCCTCAAGAGACCAGAGGCCTCTGATCTCCGCCTCTCCCAAGTACCCTCCCCCATCCCAGGAGGGACGCATCCGTCACCACTGTGTGCTCCGGTTGGGGATGGGAGAGGGATCTGCCATCGACCCAATTGCAATTCGTGAGCCACCACTGCAAATGTCGTGCAGTGTCCTCCGAGATCTGGACATGATCCCGACAGGTTGCCCCGATGCTGCGCCCACTGGAACTTCAGGTCCCACTTCAGAGTCCGCCTCTGCCATCTGGCATGTTGCATTAGCAGGATGCAGGAGGCCATCAGGCCGGGAAGCCTGAGGGTCATTGTCAGGGTCTAAATACGTATTGCTTTCTGGACCACACAGGAGCAGAATGACACTAGATCCCAATACCCTTCTCAGAACCAACCCTGCTAGGTCTTTTAGTATTCCGTTGCAGGTAAGTTCTAAGGGGGGAACTGGGTTGGGACAGAGAAGAAACTGCTCCAATATTCTGCCTGTTCAGCTACGTCTTCTTCTTCTTCTTCTTACAGGACTGCAACAGTAACATGTAAAAACCTTTATTTACTGTGCTTTTTAACTTATTGTTTTTTCTATGGTGTATAAATAACTTATCTTACCAGAATGGTTACTGAAGCTTACTTCTCTTCTACTTCTCATGTATTGTTTGCTAGGTTGTATGAGAAGTCTTCACTCAAATCTCTTTTCTTTTCATTCTCAGGTACAATCTGCAATTGAACCTGCTATTCCTTAAAGTAAGAAAGATAAGGTAAGTATTTATTTCTGTATTCCTAATTCACGTAATATTTGGGTTTCTCCTTCTTTCTATTAACTCACTGTTAAGAGACTGGAGTGGGCCTTGAACTGGGTTTCTGGAGTAGGATGACTGCTTTTTCTGTCTTTAATTAGTTCTGAAACAATGCATCAGAACTTAGGTTAAATGTTAAAAGGAAGCGTTCCTTTTATTCAGGCCTTCAGTTTTAATGTTTGCTGGAAGCACAATTTATTCTGCCTTAGGTTTTAATGTTTGCCGAAGAGTTACTTTATATGCTGGCCATAGAACATTACTGGAGTACTTTAACTGGGCCTTCACTTATTTATCTTCAAACTTAACACATGGCAGGAAAAAGAAATATGCTGGGCTTTTGACCCTGACTTCACCTTAAAATTAATTCTCTTAAGAGTTAACAAGTTGCAGGCTTTTGACCCTGACTTCACAAGTTCATTTTTATAATTTCGGAACTCAAATGAGTTCCACATAAAAGATTGACAAATTAGATACAATTACATGAAATCATAGATAAGATACAAAATAAATTTAACATTTCCAATCTTTTAATATTTATCTAAGAAACTTTTGAAAAAGTTAAAAATGTTATAACAAAACATTTCATTGGGGGGGTTGTAAATGGCATCTAAGAAAGAAGTGGCAGAGAAAATGCTTAATTGGAGACAGATAGGTCTCAACCACTTGCGCCTGAGCGCAAGTAGGGCCGGGCACACAAAGACAACATGGTTAATATCCTGAGTTGAATTGTTACAAAGATCACATAAAGCTGAGGAGCCGTACCATCTGGGGAAGTAGGTCCTGCCTCAATAAAAACAAGAATCGCCGTACTCCATGCGGTAGGTTCCAGGTGACGTATGGTTGGGCTTTTCTCATTAGGCAGGTATCAATGGCCAAAGAAACGCCTTTCTTCAAGGTACGTGCTTCCCTATCCAACCTAAAGCTTAATTCCCAAGAGGCCAAGTTCAAGATGGACTTCAGCTGATATGCAGATAAGGTAAATAGAACCGATTCATCAAGATGCAAAAGATCAACCGCAGTTCTAAAAATGTTTACAATTAGCGAGTGTTCTTTAAAATTTCCTAACAACTCAGTTTTATAAGATATCTTAAGGTACCTCGATCTCCCCTTGCAAGATTAAAAACCCAGCGCACTATCCCCGCTAAGCCCTGAACCCAGCTACTACGTAGGCCGAATTCCAGTCTAAAGGCGGCTGTAGAGCTCGCTGTATTAACCGTGGAAAGACTGCACAGAATTTTGCCTTCCGTAGGGTTTAGAAAACCCCAGGTTTTTATATCAAGTATTTCCGTGCCATAAAGTAGTGATGCTGGAATTTTAGCACGATGTACCTCTAACAAAATAGCAAAGTGCCTTCTGCCAGTAGCCTTATAGAGTGAGACTAGACTTTTGCCTTGGACAATTGTTTTCCGGGTGTTGTTAGCTATGTGAGCCTTTTCACTTAAATTACCAGTAACAACTTTTCCGAGGAAGACATAAGATTGTACCACTTCCAATCTTTGTCCACCCACGGACCAAGAGAAGTTTGCATATTTCAACTTTTTTCTGCCTGTCATACACATTACTTTGCTTTTTGAGACATTTATCTTCAGGTGGTGTGCCTCCGTGTATTTATAAAGGGCAAGCAGACGATTATTTAGACCTTTTGGTGTTAAATCCAGGATTAATATATCGTCTGCATACAGTAAACAAACAATTGGGATACCCCCCAAGACCGGAGCAATTCCTTCACTTGCAGACAAAACATGAGGAAGATCAGCTATATAGAGGGAAAACAATATGGGAGCCAATAAACAGCTTTGTTTTAACCCATTAGCTGTAGTAATTACTTGAGAAAGTCCTCTTTCCCCACCTAACAAAACTCTGCACCGTGTGTCTGAGTGCAAAGCTCGTATTAGCTCTAGGAGAGTGGACGGCATGCCTAGGTCTAATAACTTCCTCCACAGCAAAGATCGATCTACTTTATCAAATGCTGTGGAGAAATCTATAAAGGCGCCGTAAACTCTCCCTCCACGAACCTTGACATATTTCTCTGTTATAACCTGCAATGCCGTCAAGTTGTCTTAAGTACCATGCCTTTGCCTAAACCCAGTCTGTTCAAAGGGAAAGATTTCATTCTTGGACACCCAATCGTTAATCAATTTAAGAAGGCATTTTGTAAAAACTTTGCCTATGGCATCCAAAAGGGCAATTTGGCGGTAATTTTGTGGCACGTCGCGGACTCCCTTCTTGTAAAGGGGGACTAATATGCTTCCACTCCAAGAGGGGAGAACGATTTTACAAGAGAAACAGAGGTTAAAAACTGGGAAGAGAATTTTACTCCACATCTTACTATGTTGTTTTATGACCGAGATAGGAAGCTCATCCGGACCCATTGCGCCAGAAGAGCGCAAGCCCTTGATGGCTAGTTCAATGTCCTTCTCAGACGGTGGTTCGTAAGGAGAGTTATCCACGTGTTCTCCCGTTTTCAGGGACCAAACCATTACTAGCATATAAGTTCTCAATGTACCCAACCCAAGTTTGCTCTTCAATGGGAATTGGTAGAGGTCTAGATCTTGATCCACAACCCTCCCCAATTATTGACGAAAATATCCTAGCTTGACCCTTATGTGCCGCTTCCCGTAATTTAATCGATAAAGTATCTTCATTCACTCTTTTCAATTTAGCCTTCATCCTACTCCTCCTTCTTCTTAATAGAACAATTCTATGATATCTTTCCGGAGTATAGAAGAGGTATTGCTCCCTTACCAATTTATTTATTTCAACATTAAGATGCCGAAGACAACTGGGAGTTACTTTAGGATTTCTTATAGGGGAAGGTTTTTTTGCGATAGAAGTTACTACATTCAAAAAATCAGCAAAACATTATTTCACGTCCATCCCAATAAGCCACATTCTCCACGGTAGCCTCTAAGATACTCGCCAAACCCTCAATAGCCTTAAAATTCCAGTAACCCCGACTTCACCTTTTAATTATTTCTTTGAAGAGTGAACAAGTTTCAGTCAAAGAAGACATGGTGTGTTGAAAGGTAACACCCGGGTCTGACAGAATCTGGAATAGCTGAATAAGACAGCTTGATTTAAAAAGCTTTTTATTTAATCTTCTCAGCTAAGGAAAGTTTTTACTGAAAGGAAAATATATTCTGACTTAGTTTCCTTTTTAAATAGAAATTTATCTCTGACACGATAACCTTTTCTCACAGAATGTTTTATATTAGCTACAAGTTTAACACTAACCTGATTAGTGAGGGAATGTAGTTCAGACGAAGCTAACCCTATTTTATCGCAACCACCCTATCTGACTTTCACGACGCTGGGAAACAGGTGCTCTTCCAATTATTTCTTCAGTGAAGTGCACAGTGGAATGTTGAAGCACACTTCACCAGGTGTTCTGAAGCCTAAAAGACTAGACTGCTAACAGCGGTATGCTGTTGCAGTATGTGCATGTTGGCAGCCATCTTGGAGTTCCATCGGTGCCAACAAGCACTCTAGCTTGAGGGATGAACTGACTTTTGATAAATTAGTAGGGGGGAGATGGTAGCCAGCATTGCGTTAAAAGGAGGAAACCTCCCGTGAGTCCTGACAGTCATCCTGACCGAAACCCGCGATAGAGGTTGAAAGAGCGGAATCATAGCCTGAATATCCCGGACTCACTGCTCGGGAGGATAGACCTGAAACTGCGTCAAATCCAGAACCGCTCCAATGAAGAGGAGCTTCTGAGAGGGACTCAGGTACGACTTCGGCACATTGATGGAGAACCCCAGCAAGTGCAGGTCGGCCGTAGTCTGAAGGTGGCTGACAACTGCCTGGGGTGAGCCCGCCTTCAACAACCAGTCATCGAGGTAGGGGAAGACTGACACCCATGACCTGCGCAGGTGAGCTGCGACCACCACCATCACTGTCGTGAACACCTGAGGGGCGCTGGTAAGGCCAAAGGGGAGCTCTATAAATTGAAAATGCTCATGGCCTACCGTGAACCGTAGGTAACGCCGGTGGGTCGGCAGGACGGAATGTGAAAATAAGCGTCATGCAAGTCCTACGCTACCATCCAGTCTTCCGGGTCGAGGGTAGACAAGACCTGAGCAAGCGTCAACATCTTTAACTTCTCCTTCCAGAGGAAGCCATTAATGTCCCTGAGATCCAGGATAGGACACAGGCCCTTGTCCTTCTTGGGGACCAGAAAGTAGTGGGAGTAACAACCACGACCTACTTCTCGGACAGGAACGCGTTCGACGGCTCCCTCGGCCAAGAGAGCCGTAACTTCCTGCTGGAGAAGGGCCAGATATGCGGTGGTAGCTCGGTGGCATGGCTAGAGAGGTAGTCTCGAAGGGGAGGAGGTAGCCCCTTCGGACTATTTGCAAAACCCACCTGTCCAAAGTGATGGTGCGCCATTGGGGGAGGTGATGGTGAATCCTGCCGCCCATTGGCGTTTGATGGTCCTGAAAGGTCGGACTAGGAAGGTTTGGATGCTGCTGCAGAGGGGGTGTTGGTGGACTGGCCCGCCCGCTGGCCCAGGGAACCACGATGGTAGTTTCCACGTCCCTGGCCACGCGAAGGGCACCCCTTCCGTAGCCACGAAAGGGGCGAAAAGCAGACTGCGCAGGGCGGGTGGAGAGGCTCAAGGGGCTTGGCCGGAGCCCATGAGTCCTTGAAACGCTCTAGAGCGTTGTCTGATTTATCGCCAAAAAGGCGACAGCCATCAAAGGGCATGTCCATCAAGGTGTTCTTGACATCCCCTGAAAACCAGTCAACCTCATCCAGGCGGAACGATAAAGCACTCCAGACGTTCAAATGGTTCTGCTCAGAGAGTCGGAGGTGTCCAGCCAACAACATATCGCAAACTACGCTGCACTGCTCCAGGCGGCAACAGCCTGTGAGAGCACCGTCCGGGCCTCCTCTGGACACTGAGGCAGCACCAGCGCCACTGTATCCCACACCGAATTGGAATAACGCCCCAAGAGACATGCAGTATTTAAGGACCGCAGTCCTAAGCTGGCGGAAGAGAATTTTTTTTTTCCAAGTTGGTCCAGCTTCTTGGATTCCCTTTCCGGTGGAGCGGTAGGATAGGCGCTTTTGGAAGTGGAGGCTTGGACCACCAAGCTCTCCGGGGTGGAGTGTTGGAAAAGGAAATTGGGGTCGCCCGGAGCTGGGCAATTGCGTTGGCCAATCATCCTGTCCACGGGAGCCCCTGTGTTGAGCCTGGAACAAGCGCCCAAAAGGATGTCAGTAAGGGCCTCATTGAAAAGAAGCAGAGGCTCAGAAGAGCTCGCCGCCTGCTGAAGCACCTCTGTCAGTAGGTTAGTCCTGACTGCCACGGTAGGGAGTTCGAGATTGAGAGCCTCGGCTGCCCTACGCAACAGCACTGCGTACCAAGCTCCCTCCTCCGAAGCCACGGTAGGAGGAGACAACATACCAAGGTCAGCGGAGGTATCCAGACCACTGGCATCCCCCAGTTTCTCTCTCCAGTCCTGCTCAGATTTTACCTGATCAGCTAAATGGTCTCCTGACCACTCCCAGTCCTCCTCCTCATCATCCTCTAGGTACCAATCCGGCTGAAAAGGGTCCCCAGGATTGAACAGAGGCACAAAAACCCCTCTGCGTCGGTCTAGCTCCACTTCGGGATGGAGGCCGGGGTCGATGCCAGCAGGGGAGGGAACGACCGACGTTGGACGCTGTAGTGGTGCTGGAGGAAGTGGCTCCGGTGGAGGCGTAATGAGGTCAACCGGCGCCGATCCGAATCCAGGCCCGGATCCAAGGGGGTCTGCGGCGCCAGGGCCCGAGCCACCGGCAGAGAAGGCCTAGGGCCACCAACCGAGTCTGCGGGCTCAACGGCGCGCTGGCAGGTTCGGCCCGCCCAAAGATGGCGTACATCGACTGGTGGAATGTACGAAGATGGGCGGAAGTCGCTCGGGGTCCCGGAAAGGGAGGGAAACGCGGAGTCGACTCTTCAGGCTCTACGTGCTTTCCTTGTCGGGTCGACCCTGTACCAAATTCAATCCAACCTCTCAAACATATAAGACGTGCAGCCTTAAATTGGCCAAACTCCAGAAACCCGGAGAATGTTAACGAGCAAACATGCCACCTAGCACTAACCGTCAAGGCTAATAGGATCGCAGAGCCGATGGCGCCCCCGGACCAAATCGCATTCCTGCTTCAGTTTCTAAAAAGGATATTGAATTTTCGTCACAACTATTGGAAAGGCTGTTTTAAACCTACAGCTCTCATCATAGACACTGCCCCCACCCCCTCTTGGCAAGGATCAATCCTGCAGCCCATTTATAAAACAAAAAAAAAGGCCAGAGGTGAATCCTGAGAGCTATCGCCTCATCGCTCTCCTAGATGTCGTAGCTCAATATTTCGCTTCCCTGTTAATGGAAGACCTAGAAGAATGGGCCAGCTCAAAACACCTGATATCATTCAACCAAACTGGATTTAGACCCATGCTGGGCACCACTGATAACATAGTAGGAATCAGGATGATATTGTCGAAACAGATATGGAAAAAACAACTCCTTCACAGCTGTTCTGTAGATTACAGCAAGGCCTTTGATTATGTCCAATGGGAACTTTTATGGTTGAAACTCAAAAATCAGGACATCCCCGAACCGCTGCTCAGAGGCATCCAATTACTCTTACTCCAAAAAATGGGCCAGAGTCAAACTCAACAATAACCCAACAGTCTCCAACACAATAAGGATAGAGCAAGGAGTCAAACGAGGATGCACTTTGGCCCCAGCCCTCTTTAACTTATTGATGAGTGACCAGGAGGCATCCAAAATGAACTATACAGTCTCTCAAAATCCTTGGACTGTCGCCTTTCATGATGCACTGAACTTAAAACAGCTATGGCTCTATGGAACACAATTCTTCCACACCAAAAAGTAAAGAGGCGTTCAACAGAGCAATTCAAAAAGCATAATTTGTACAAGACAGTCAGGCCCTTATGGCCCGAAAGCATGCTCATCTTATAAGGAGAATCTACAACGAAAGAAAGATTTAAAAAATATCTCACAGTCACTTTTGTTGTGCATTACAGAATCATGTTTAGCCTTATTAGGGAGGGAAACTTCACATCACTGGATCTTTTACTGCCATGGTCGATGCACCAAATGTCTAACGAGTGTCGACTGTGGTCAATCGCAGGAGAGCTTATCTCATCTTCTCTGCATTTGCCCAGCCCTAATCGACAATCGCAGGAAATTCCTTTGTCCCGCGTGGATTAAACAAGGGTCCTGAACAACTCAAGCAGCAGTAGATTTCCTGCTCAAAAACTCTCATCCTCAAGCTAATTAATCCTGGTCAAATACCTGAGCAAAGCCGACAAATTGCTAAGAGCCTCCATTTCTCCAGTTACTCTTGGAACATAAACCTTTACTTACTATCCCTTTTCTATATACGCCTCTATGTTTAATAATTGTTGCATGCAAACTATCCCCTCTCATTTGCACCTTTGATTAAGCCCAAATGCACGAAGCGCTGATACACTGACAATTAAACACAATCGTTCACCAAAAGTGCACACTACCAGAGGAATGTTAGGAGCTTCACACCAGCATTTTATACTAAAACCTCAAGGAGGACTGGGGCAAAACCTCTTGTCTTTGAGGAATGTGCGTATTTTTAATGACGCACTGACATTCTAAGTTACACCACAACCGGTGCAACGGCACTGCTTGAGGTTTTAGTTAAACACATATTTCTATTAACCCGCTCAGTCGATTCAATGGCCATAAACAGCTTAACATAATAGCATCATTAAGTTGACCAGGGCAACACTTTGATACCGGGTAGAATTAATCTCTTTTTAAACAATGATGTATCTACATTTTAAATGATCGTACAACTTGTGCTTTGGCAGTGGCAATTTTACACATGATATTTATCTGTAATAATAATAACAGTTACAGCGTTAAAACAGTGTCTGGCACTACTCTTAACTGTATTTGTTTTATATTTTTTATCAATTTGCAATGGCTTTAATTAGCTGAGCATAATCAAATACACTTGAAGGTATGCTTTTCTGGAAATTTTTCTGTGCATCCACCCAGCTTCAGCTTGCTATATTTGAATAACATTGACTTAACACAATGTGGAGACAGATTATAAAAATAATCTGTTGCGCAAAGTGAGGTTTTCCTGAACAAAAGAGCAACAAACAAGTTGACACTGGATTAATAAAAATTAGTAGAAGATTGGGAATAAGAGTGCAAAACAATACAAGAAGAACATTTCTTACTAAGCAGGCGGTGCCTTCACTTTCAACATAAGGACCAAAGAGAGGTGAGGAGTCATCTGTTCCATGTCTACCTCCGAGTGTAACATCACTTTGAAAGATTGTATTTACCAAAATATAAAAACCATGAAGTGCTTTTAACATGTATAAAATATGTATGGTCAAATGTCTGCACTTAAGGGGGCGTGGCCAAGCGGTCCAACTTGGCAAACGCGATTTAACGTCGCTCCCGCAACCTAATACTAACTCTCTGATAATCCTGCCATCTCCCTGCAAATATCCTCGCCCTGAACCTCTACGGGCCGTGGCGAACAAGCAGAGCGCTACCCGGGCGTGGACCAGGCTTTCCTGCTGCTGTGGACCCGCCGATCTCGCTGTCGTGGCCGGGTCCCGGGATTGCCCTGGGCGAGCTCTACCTTGGTGAGGGGGATCTTTGGCATTCGCCCACGGTGGCCTGTACGTGCTGCCTGGTTGCTGGGGCCCCTCCGGCTGCTGTCTGGGGAGGGGCAGGAGCTGCTCGTCGCTCCCACTTCCCTTTACTTCGCCGGATCTTTGGGGAGAGCGCCGCCGCGGGCCGTGAACCGCCTTTTTGTTGAGGCGAGCCGGCCTTCCTGACCCGTTCATGTCGAGCGGGCCTTGCGGTGGCCGCTCACACTGCTGGAGGACCGGCCATACGGGCAGTGGTGTTCCTTTCCTGCACTGCATTAGGAGTCCTCTCCTGGATTCCCGGGATCACCTAGAGCGGCTGTGTGGACGGCCTTGGAGCCACAGCTAGTTATTGAGGTGCGGACCCCTATCCTTCATGCAGAAGCCGGGCCAGGAGGGCGTGACCGTTGGCTTCTCGGTCAGCTCTCGGCCTGCATCTCTGCTGGACCTGGGCGGTGGCTTGATTGGCCTGTCTGCTTCCAGTGTGGCCTAGTCCTTGTGGGGACTCAGTGTGACCTACCTTCTTCGACAGTCGTTCTGCTGAGTGAGCCGGCCCCTACGCTCGCTCTACTGTCCCACGTCAGGGAGACAAACTGCAATCTGGCGCCATTCCTTGGGTCTGCCCGTTAGGTGGGTCTCTACATGCGGAGGCGGCCGCGCTAGGTCCTGGTTAGGCTTGTGGGTATCTGGCCCTCCCAGCGACCGTGTTTGGTCAACCAGTGGTACATCCCTGAGGCTGGGGCCGGGATACCCTCTCCCTCCCAGTCACCTTTCCCATCTGGAATTTCTCCCCTGCATTGTCCACGTTGGCTAGAGATAAACCTACCGGAGGCACTTCTAAGCAACCTACCATAGACAAGTACACTGAGGCCGCCGTCCAACCTCCCGGCCTGGAGGCCGCAGCACCTGCAGCCCCTGTAATGCTGCACTGTTGGCGGCTGTTACGCAATCCTGAGGTGCCCTTGGAGCCAAAATCGGT
The DNA here is from genome assembly GCF_964263255.1 of Lissotriton vulgaris. Lineage (NCBI taxonomy): Eukaryota > Metazoa > Chordata > Amphibia > Caudata > Salamandridae > Lissotriton > Lissotriton vulgaris. Next base: position 909,759,878 of record NC_141694.1, read on the forward strand.
GCTCTGGGATCCAACGTTATGGTCCTCTGGCAAGACCTTCGTAATGCGGTACAGTGGATCACCGAGGCGGAGATGCAAATCTCCACGACAGAGAGTCGCTAACGAACGGTCAGGCGGCCAGGGTGGAGGAAGCAGAGGACTGTGTTCGGAGGAACAACCTCCACTTCGTGGGGTTTCCAGAGTCCAACGTCGCTGCTGCCTTTCTGACCAAATGGCTTGTGAATTGGCTCCCTCCTGCCGCCTTGTCTCCCTGCTTTATCATTGAGCGGGCCCATCGGGTCTTACAACAAGAGCCACCCCCGGGAGCTCGCCATTGATTGCCCGCTTTCTCAACTACAGATAACCGGGATGTGATTGCCCAACAGGCCCGGGTCAAAGGGGTACTTACCTATCCCTCACGACCCATCATGGTCTTCCCCAATTATACCAAAATGGTCCAGCAGCGCCGACAATCGTTCACTGAGGCCAAGGCCCATTTGTGTGGCATGAAAATCTAGTATTCACTATTGTTCCCGGCCCGCATGCACGTCTCGTTTAAATCGCAGACACATTTCTTTGACTCTCCTTAAGAGGTTTTCCAATGGACAGACAAAATGATTGAAAGAAGGCCAATGCCCCCTCTGAACAGCGTGGGTCCCTGGCACAGTGGCGAAACAAGCAGGGGGTCAAGTAGGGGTTTTTACACCGGAGCCGCCATGTTGCGCCAAAGTAGAGCAAAATAAACCAGCGGCTGCAATCCTTAAATCCGACGGGAGCGGACCCGCCATTTTGTTCAGAGCGGACCTCATCGAAGGAGAACACCGTCCGGCTCCGGCAGCCCACGACACGATGTCCAAGGGTGGTAACCCCTTTCCACCGGTAATTAGGAACCGGGGACCGACTGCGACCATCGGCCCGACCGTGATTCCTTAGGGGAGCCCCCTCCTCCGGCCGCCTGACCTTAAGATGGAGCCCAGAGATCGCCGCGAGTGGTGAGGCTGCCGCTGAGAGCCCCCGGGGAGTGCATACTAACAGCAAAACGGAGGTGAGCAGCGTTTTCCCCCTCCTTCATGAGGTGATCCCCCGCTGAGCGCCCCTCTTAGTCTGAGACTGATGTGAAATTGGACATACAGTGGAGAATGCTGCCTGACCTCAACATGGAGGCACAGCCACTTTATATATCCCTGCACCAGGCCGCGACCACCACATCACAGAGGCATGAGACCCGGTCCCTAACCTGCCCACAGTCTCCACACAGTCTATCTCCCTGGTCAGTACGCAACGCCTTGGCTGGGCAGCACCCGACTAGATGCTGATCTCTCCCGCTGACCGCCGCGATTTTCTGCACGATCCCCACCCAGGTACTAAACCCCCACCCAGTAAACGTTGGGGGCAGCCACTGGCACCAGTACACGGGAGCATCGCCGGTGCCAACCCCCCTCCCCCCTCTCACCGGGACATCCCGAGGAGGCTGGTACTCAAAGCCACACTTGCCTGACCTCAAAATGGCGCAGAGGAGATGAAACGCTCGGCCCATTAGGCAGATCTCCATCAGAGGACTCACAAGTCGCAACAAAGGAGGTGAGGGGAACGGGGACCTGTTTCAGCTGCACTAAACCCTGCTCTGCTAAACCCCCCCACTCGCTGCAGTGCCTAACTGCGGGCTGGTCGCAGTGACTGCCATTGCCTGACCCTAAAATGGCGGCCATCAGAAGGCATTATCACAAGTGAAAGCACCGACATTCCGCCCAAGCAGTAGCAGACATGGCCTGGGAAACCATTGCTACTAATCGCTCCTGCCACACTGCCTGTGACACGCAATACCACCTTCTGGGTGCTTCGCACACCGGAAGGCACAGTGAGGTTTTGCTTGTTTCTTTCCTCTGCCAGTATATTTAACTGAGGGACGCCTTACCATAAATATCAGGGCCATGCTTCAGTGCTGCATTCTGGGGTGTCACCTCAGGGGAAAGGAGGAGGAGGAGCCAGGATCCAACTTGGCTGCTAGGAGCCTCTGTACCTCTGAAGCCCCGCTTTCATCAACTAAGTGAGGCGCTTAATTCCCCACCCAAACAACTGTTTCAACCATCTCTGGACATCGGATGGTCGGGAGCATCTGACACTGTGGCCGCCGTTCCAACCGGTCGTAGCAACACAAGGATACTGGCGAAAATCTCAACCAGCGTTTTAACCTCAAGATGGCGCCTGAGAAGTAACTAACCTGCTTTTTGAATGACTCAAAGCAGATCCATGGGAACTTTTACCGAACTACCTACCCCCTACCCCTCCCTACTTCTCTCCATTTTCCTGCTACTGACCTCTGCCCTCACCTGTCCTGGCCCTAGTCCCCACCCTGTTTACCTATGAATTTACACTCGTCATTTGAGATCTAGCTATTTTGTCTGATGCCCGATGGAGCTACCTGGTTTAGCTATAGGGGAGACAGGTCGGGGATTCCCTCCTTGGACGTCACCTACCCAGTCGGTCTTTAGCCAGAGTTACTTTCGTCTCCTGTCATCTCTTGTAGCATCCTCCCTCTATTTAGGTCTCTCCTTCTCTCCTATCTCAATGTATTGAGACTGAACTATTTTGTCTGATGCCCGATGGAGCCACCTGGTTTAGCTATAGGGGAGATGGGCCGTGGACTCCCTCCTTGGTCGTCACCTACACAGTCAGCCTTTAGACAGACTTCATTTTGTCTCTCCTTGTTGTCTCTTCCCCTATCCTCCCTTTCTCACCTACCCTGTCCCCTCCCCTCTACGCTCCATTTATTTTGGCCTCCATGTTCTTTAAATGTTTCCCATTGAGACATAGCTATTTGGCCAAAGCCTGGCGGAGCTACCTGATAGCTATAGAGGAGATGGGTTTTGGGACTTCCCCCTCGACCGTCACCTACCCAGCCGGACTTTGGGCAGACTTTCCTTCGTCTTTCTGCCGTATCTCCCTCCCACCCCTTAACCCTTACCCCCTTCCCCTCTTGACTTCACTTATCTCGTTTTCTATGCTCTTGTAATTGTTTGTCTAGCAACTGATGTAAATTGGAATTTTGTGGAACCTCATGTAAAGCACTCTGATACCTCCGGGTCTAGCGAGCGCTATATAAAACTTGCTATTTTTGGGGCTTACCCTTGCTAAGCGCGATATTGCCAGGATGTGGAAAACGACCTCCCCGCCTCCGATTGGGGCCTGGAAGCGTGGCCTTGACTTATCTATGGGGCTTGAAATTCCAATTTTTAAGGCACGCGGCTGCCCCCAGAAAACCCGAAAATATGGAAGCGTTGGGCCAATTATCACGGTCTCTACCTTGAACCAGTTCCCCCGTGCGAAGTATTGAAGATTTGCCCTGTTGATTTCATGTTGGATGTAGGCTCGGGGACCGATTGTACATTTACTGTTTTATCACAACTGGAATTACGCATAAATGTAGGATGTGTAGATCAGGTGACACCTTTGTTTTTGGTTTTCAATGTGCATTTTTTACAGCCTTTGCTTAAATGTACCTTTATTTTTTAGTGGGACTCATTGTGAAATGTTAACATATTTACCACTGTCATATTATACATGCAATATTTTTCCCTGGACCCTCCTGGGCTTTTTATTGTCTGTCAACAATAAAATCTGTTGTGAAAAAAAATCTGCATTTAAGATTTGTTAATACGTGATGCAAAATTTGTGCGTAAACAATCAGCAGTACATAATTTGGTAAAGTGAATAGTGCAGGTATTATGAACTTCATAATATTAACTTGTGTATTGTATAGTGTTACATACCACATTCATAACACTGTAAATATCATACTATATGATTACCCAATCTATGATGCACAATTAAGTGATCAATGGAATGAACGAAGACTAAGTCACCCTCGCAGGGATTGAAAGTCATGGCTTTCATCACAATGCATTTTGTGATGGTTAAATGTTTTATTTATTTTTTACTTTTATCTAATAGGAATCAGTGCGCTGTACACCAAAACAACAGGCAGGGTTGAGTTAACCCTTTAGATATAATGAGCAAATGACCAACGAAGGCATGAAGTCAAAAACATAATCACAACGGTTCAAGCAATTCACACGAACGTACACAGAGGAAAGAAAACAAAGAATAAAGAATAGCACAGCAGCTAAATGCCGCAGGGTACTGGGAGTGGAGATAAAGGAAGAAAGCAGAGCGTTTAGTCACAGGGTTTAAGAAATAGGAATGGGGAAAAGTAAAAGTCAATATCTGGAGACTAAGATGTGTGCATTTTTTAACACTAACAAGAAAAGTATTTGTGTTAGATAAGGAAGAGCTTAGCACTGGATATTAGCAGATACCAAAACTGTTCAAGACCTATTATTTATGTTGCTTACGTTTTTAGAGTAGAAGGACCACATGTGAAAACCAACTTAGGATTGTTCCTCTTAAAAATTAATTATAGATAAAAAATGTGGGCCAAATGTACTGAAAAGCGCATACCTCATAAAAATGGATGCAGTATTTCTTTTGTCCTAGTTGCCTTGGGAATTGTTCACTTAACATAGTTTTTCATCGGATTGTGAAAGTAAATTTAAATAATAGAAGCATCTAGTTTACCAAAGCTTCTCTTCTCTTTTAGATATGGCAGAGTAACTTAACGGGGGTATAGTTATCTGCATTTAAGTCAGTTATTTATAATGTGTCGGATGCTCAAATGTAAGGAATGAAAACTAATCGGAAAGGCTTACAAGCTAAGGAGAGCTAGACGAAATAAACAAAAAGAAGGCAGGCAAAAGAAAAGTCGTAATTTTATTTTTAATTCAGACATTGTCATCAGCAGATTTCCAAAATATAACCTACCTTACAGACAAACAGCAGGAGATCTGCGTGGCATGTGAAATCCATAGACAAAAGGAAGAGAGCCAATTTCTGCACAACAGAAATGCAGCGTTCGTGTGCCAGCGTGAAAGGAAGAGGTTCAATTTCTGGGCTTTCTTTGGTTGCAGACACCTCTGTATCCAAAGTTGAACGGGGCCACTCTGCTGTTCGTCGCAAGCGTATTAAATCTTTAAAGTGCTAAACAAGAAAAAAGGGGTCTTAATCATAATATAAAACTGATGAACAAAGCCAACCCATTTGTGCGTATACAAATGCAGGAGCAAATGACCCAGAAACAAACTGTATGCACGTTCTATGTTCCATAAAGTTTTAAAGGTCGGGGATTTTAAATGACATATCCAAAACTTCATATTTCAGTCCAAACCTTAATTGTGCCAGTCGTAGCTTCTATAATGGTGAAAAATTAAAACATGTGTTATGGTCTCGTGAGAGACACACTAACTGAGTCAAGCCCACTAATTAATTATTGGACACTGTACCTCCTTCTCATACCAATATCACAAATGGGAGCAGATGACTACTGCAACCTCGACTATTTATTGCCAATAGAGGACACAGAGTGATTAATTGGATACACTTTCGTTTGGGTGCCTTCATTCCACAAAAGTGGTTGGGTCCTTGTAAAGCTAGGGAGGTTGGATCTCTAGAGAATAAAATAATAAGCAAATGCACTTCCTATGCTAATGTTTAATACATCCGAAAAGAACGATTAAACATTAGCATAGGAGTACATCTGCTTATTACTTTATTCCACAAAATGTAGTGGTATAAAATTAATTTCACGGTCAGAGGAGGTCATTTCAGGTACCCGTGAAATATGGCCTTCTACCAATAGCAAGCATCAATTTAGTCATATTTTCTTCTCGTTAAATAATTAGTCCTAAAGGAGGACAGTACATTCAGGGGTCTCAAGAAATCTTCACCAATGTCAATTAGACTAATTTTCAAGAATTGCAAGCTAAACAATAACAATCTAATTGCAATCCTGGCACATTGTTAGCTTTAACTTGCAGCAACAGCTTAAAGAAATCTGAGACTTCTATAGAAACAAAGGGCTCCATTAGGATGGTGGGCGGATTGCCCCCGCCAGGCTGGCGGTAGCCACCGCCGGCCTGGCGGGGGCAATCCGCCCGCCATCCTTGCTGCATAGACCCCCCACCATATTAACATTGCTGGGGGGTCCGCGGCAGACGGAAAGACCGTCCGCCGCTTTTCCACCCCGGTCGGTTTATATGGTGGCGGTGTCTATCAGACACCGTCAACCATATTAGTATGGGCTTCTTCAGATGCCTTTCCGTGGCGGCAATACCGCCACGGAAAGGCATGCGGAGTCTGATTTGGGGGCCCCCATGGACTCCGGGGGGGGGGGGGGTACGGGGGGTTGAGGGTGCATATGGGGGGTACCTATGGTACCCCCTCAGCAGTTCCATGCACAGCATGCATTGTGGCGGGCGCATCCTAATGCTGGCCACAGGACCCCCACCCTCATGGCAGGCAGTCCATTTCACCGCTAGGATGACGGGCGGACAATGTCCGCCCGTCATCCTAATGACCCCCAAAGTGTTTTTAACAGAGAAACTGTGGCTTTCTCTAAAACCCTGCATTTCCACTTTGAAAAAAAACACAGTTTTCATGAAAACTGCAACAAAATCAGTAAGTTATATAAGAAATAAGCATGGGCAAAGTCTAATATGTTAATATATTGCCATCTCTACAATTTTGGAGAAATTTACAAACCACTTCGCTTTCAGCCTTTTGGTTTAAGAGGTCATCAGAACCTTCTCACAAATGGCATTTTGTTTGGTTCCCAAGTTCAAATTATCACACAGATAAAATATATACATACATACATATATATATATACATATACATACATATGTATATATATACATACATATGTATATATATACATACATATATATACATACATATATATATACACATGTATATATATATGTATATATATATATGTGTGTATATATATATGTATATATATGTATATATATATATGTATATATATATATGTGTATATATGTATATATATATGTGTATATATATATATATGTATGTGTATATATATATATATGTATGTATATATATATATGTATGTATATATATATATATATATATATATATACGTATATATATGTATACATTATATATGTATATATATGTATACATATATATATATATATGACGCGTATATATATATATATATATTTATATATATATATATGACGCGTATGTATACATATGTATATATATGTATATATATGTATACATATATATATATATATATATGACGCGTTTCTGGGCTAATGCCCTCATCAGAGGCTCGACAGGAGATTCGTGGAGTGGACACACCCACCTTGTTTTTAACTGCGTGAAGGCGCGCATCACCCCATGTCACAGGGGGCCATGAGTCTCGGAGGCTTCCTGGTCGAGTGGGCCTGTGCCCCACCTGTTAGCTTCTGCTCCGCTTGCTTGTGGCAGAATTGTATCGTTTGTGCGATCCATCGAGCTATGGTGTTCTTAGTCACTGGTCTACCCAGGTAACTGTTTGCAAAGGATACGAAGAACTGTTTTGTCTTCCTGTGTTCCTTCGTCCTTTCAATGTAGTGCATCACTGCCCTTCTTGCGTCTAGAGTGTGGAGCGCCCTCTCAGCGCTTGTCGTGGGGTTCTGGAAGAAGCTAGGAATTTGAAAACTCTGATTCATGTGGAACCTTGACACCACCTTTGGCATGAAGTGCAGGTCTGTTCTCATCACGACCCTGTCACTGTGTATCTGGATGTAGGGTTCCTGCAGTGTTAGTGCCTGTAGTTCGCTCACCCTGCGTAGCGAGGTGATTGCTATCAGAAAGGCCGCTTTCATTGTCAGCATTTGCAGTGATGCCTTGTGGATGGGTTCGAAAGGTGCTTTCATGAGCTCTGTCAGTACCACATTCAGTTCCAAGCCGGCGGCGGCATCCTTTTTGGTGGCACTATTCTCTTAGCCCCTTCCAGGAATCTTTTTACTACTTGAGATGTAAAGAAGCTTCTCCCTGTTTCTCCTCTTGTGTATGCCACAATTGCTGCCAGGTGTACCCTCAGCGAGGATGAGCTTAGCTTAGCTTTTATTAGGTGCGTGAGGTATCTTAGCACCGCTGATTCCCTAGTCAGCTTTCTATGGAGGTTTTTCTTGCAGCACCATTGAGTGAATCTTTTCCATTTTTCACCATAGCACTTGCGTGTGCTTGGTCTTCTTGCCTCTCGCAGCACCCGCAGGGTGCTCTCTGGTAGTTTTAGATGTGCGAACTCTAAGTCCTCAGGAGCCAAGCTGAGAGGCTGAGGTTCTCTGGCTCTGGGTGTAGAACTTCTCCGTTTTCCATGGAGAGTAGGTCTCTCCTTTTTGAGAACTTGTGGGGTGGACCCTGCGCCATCTCCATTATCTGTAAGTACCAGGTCTGCCTGGCCCATTGTGGTGCCACCAGGAAGAGCGTCATGTTGCTCGTCATGCATTTGCTGAGAACCCTGGGGATTAGTGGTATCGGGGGAAAAGCGTAGGCAAATGTTTTTGACCAGCTTATCCATAGGGCATTCCCCTGGGATAGTGCCTCTGGTTGTCTGGATGCAAAGTACTGGCATTCTGCATTCTGGCGTGTTGCAAACAGGTCTATTGTCGGAGTGCCCCACCTCCTGAATAGTCTTTCTGTTTCCTGTATTTTGAGTTCCCACTCGTGGGATGCTGAAGTCTGCCTGCTAAGCCAATCCGCTTCTACATTGTCCTTCCCTGGCAGGTGTATAGCTAGCAGGTCTATTTTGAGTGGTATTGCCCATCTCCAGATTTCCTGTGCCAAGCTTGACAGAGGGAATGATTGAGTACCCCCCTGCTTGTTGATGTAAAACACTGCACTGTGACCAGAGAAGGCCTCTAAGGGCTGCAGCACTTATTGTGCCATCGTTAGAGGCCCTGTACCCTGACACTCATACACTGCCTTTGCAGGCTGCGTGTCTTGGTGCAGAACAAAGTGAAGAGTCGACATGGATGTGCCATGCCCACAAACCACTGCCCTGAAATACATCAGCGGTACAAAAGGGGGTGGTAATGGACGGAGCATCTGAATCAATCAAACACTCACACCCAGTCAAAAGATCTGGGTTTAATCCATCACCGTTTTTTAGCCCACTCTGCCACCCCAGTTCAGACATGGCTATATGAAAATCAGTCTGACCCTGTGCCTCATGGGAACAGTCCAGTCCGAACTGCCAAGCCATGTCTTCCCTGGACCGGAAACAAGCTTCCGAGGACCGGTTTCTGGCATTCCAGCCGTCTTCAGCCCGGCTTGCTTGAATCCAGTGGCAAAGTGAGCAAGGGACTCACGTCTGAGCATACCCTGCCACACTTATGGCGGCCAAAAGCGGTACAAAAGGGGGTGGTGATGGACGTAGCATCTGAATCAATCAAACACTCACACCCAGTCAAAAGATCTGGGTTTAATCCATCACCGTTCTTTACCCCACTCTGCCACCCCAGTTCAGACATGGCTATATGCAAATCAGTCTGACCCTGTGCCTCATGGGAACAGTCCAGCCCGAACTGCCAAGCCATGTCTTCCCTGGACCGGAAACAAGCTTCTGAGGACCGGTTTCTGGCATTCCAGCCGTCTTCAGCCCGGCTTGCTTGAATCCAGTGGCAAAGTGAGCAAGGGACTCACGTCTGAGCATACCCTGCCACACTTATGGCGGCCAAAAGCGGTACAAAAGGGGGTGGTGATGGACGTAGCATCTGAATCAATCAAACACTCACACCCAGTCAAAAGATCTGGGTTTAATCCATCACCGTTCTTTAGCCCACTCTGCCACCCCAGTTCAGACATGGCTATATGCTGGGTGCCCAAGGCCAGTGGTGAGGGTACAGGTGCATGAGCCCTGTGCCCCTACAGTACCCAGGTCCATTCCTGGGCACTGTAGGTGCAGTGCTGCCATTAAGAGTATATGGTGCTGAGAGTTTGCCATTACGAACTCCACAGCACCATAATGGCTACACTGAAGACAGGGAAGTTTGGTATCAAACTTCTCAGCACATTAAACCCACACTGAAGCCAGTGTGGGATTTAATGTAAAATGCAGCACAGAGGGCATCTTAGGGATACCCCCTAAAACTAGACCAACCTCTAGTGACCTGACTGAGTGGCTGCCTAGGTTGCCGCCACCAGACGTGTTTCTGGACTCCTGGGTCGAGAGCTTGCTGCTCTCGGGGGCCTGAAACAATGCACATCCTGGGACGAGGTGCCAAGCCCCCTCCCCCAGGATGGGTAGGGATCAAGAAAGAGAAGCTTTAAAGGGATGCAGCCTTTGTGAGCCTCTCCAGACCATTTTCTGCTTTCAGCAACTGGTCCCCACTGGTTCTACCCCCCACTTTGGGCGGGAGAACCAGCAGGAAAAACAAGTGCCATCTCCACACCTAAGGGGGGGGGGAGGCAAGGTGAAGCGCAACCTCGAGTCCCCGCCATCTTGAGGATGGGGGGACCCAGCCAAACAGGGACAGGCTCCTGCCCCCTCCCACTGGAGAGTGGCAGAATAAGGGGTGTACCCAGCCCAGGGAAGGGACCCATTGGTCCCTTCCCTTCACCTACCTCTAATGCCCCTAAAGCACAAGTTACTTACCTTCGGTAATAATATATTTGTAAGAAACAGTAGTTAGTGTTAGATTCCTTACCTTAGAATATTCCCAGGCATCAGGCTGGATCTGAAAAGTTTTCGTCAGCAGTACCCTTGCGCGTCGGTAGGCGTCGTCTGCGGCTCCGCCTCCACCGTCGTGATCGTCGGGATGACGTCGGAGTACTTAGACGCCGCCCTCGCACGCTGACGGCAGTTCTGTACATAGCTTTCCGCACCATGAACGCAGAGCCATGTAAGAAACCGACACTGGTGCCATGAAACTAGGGCCCTCAAAGGGAGAGAACTTAACCCTAGATACCAGTTCGAGGGGGGAGGATGGGTGGGGCGGTAAGGAATCTAACACTAACTACTGTTTCTTACAGATATATCGTTACCAAAGGCAAGTAACTTGTGCATCTAAAAGAAACAGGTTAGTGTTAGATTCCTTACCTTAGAATAGATAGCCCAGCAAAACCAACCCCGGTGGTGGGTCTGCGAATCAAGATCACACCAGAAAGTCCTGGAGAACAGAACGGTCGAAAAAACCATCTCTCCAGACTTGGCTCTCCAGGCAGTAGTGCTTAGCAAACGTGTGCAGCTAGGCCCTCGTAGCTGCATGACAGATGTCCTTCAAGTTCAAGGGGACTTCCCGACCCAGGGCAGTAGTAGCCGCCCCACAGGAGGCTCCTTCTTTGCCAATGAGTAGCAAACCTTGATGCACAAAAAAACCCACAGAGAGATGGTCCATTTGTGCACCGCCCGTCCCTTTTTAGCGCCCACGAAACCAAATAAGAGCTGGTCGTCCACCTGGAACTGGCGTGCGCGGTCTAGATAGAAGGAGAGCGCACGTTTTGGGTCCAGACGGTGGAGCCTCTCTTCCTCTTTCGAGGAACGCGGAGGCAGAAAGAAGGTGGGCAAGGTGATGGACTGCCCGATATGAAAGGCTGTAACCAACTTGGCAGGAAAGAAGGACAAGTCCTCAGAACAACCTTGTCCGGATGGACAGAGAGGAAAGGAGGTTTAGAAGATAGAGCCTGGAGCTCACTCACTCTCCTGGCAGAGGTGATGGCAACCAGGAATGCAATCTTAAGAGTAAGACGACGAAGAGGGCAATTGTGAAGTGGCTCGAAGGGAGCGCACATCGGATAAGTCAGTACAAGGTTCAAGTCCCACTGAGTCATCACAAAAGGAACAGGAGGCAACATGTGCGTGATGCCTTTCAAGAATCGATTTACAAAAGGGGACTTGAAAAGAGAAGGCTGATCAGGAAGCCTCAAGAAGGCTGAAATGGCCGAGAGGTAGCCTTTGATAGTTCCCCGAGCAGAGCCCTGCTGGGCAAGAGAAAGAAGAAAGAGGAGAACCTCTGAAAGGGGGGCATTGAGGGGATCCACAGCATTTGCTGTGCACCATGCCACAAATGTGTTCCACCTGCAGGCGTATACAGATTTTGTGGAGGGACGCCTGGCTGCCAGAATCACATCACAGACTTCAGGAGGCAAGTCAAATGGCCTCAACTGTCGCTGCTCAATCTCCACGCATGTAGGTGGAGACTGGACAGGTTCGGGTGGAGGACCGTCACCTGCTGCTGCGACAGAAGGTCCTCCTGAAGAGGCAGATGAATCGGGATCGACTGACATGCTGAGTAGCTCGGGATACCAGTATCTTCGTGCCCAGTCCGGAGCCACAAGAATGACTAGGGCCCGGTCTCGCCTGATCTTCTTCAACACTCCGAGCAGTACTGGTATAGGCGGAAAGGTGTACAACAGACCGCAGCTCCACTCGCGATGAAAAGCGTCTCCGAGCGAGTGCAGCCTTGGAAATTCCAACGCGCAGAACTGATGACATTGCGCGTTCTCTTCGGTGGCGAATAGATCTAACCAAGGCTCTTCCCACTGCCGAAAGAGACCTTGCGCCACGTCCAAGTTCAGACGCCATTCGTGATCCATCATGCACCGGCGGCTGAGTTCGCCCGCCCTGGCGTTCAGGGAACCTGCCAGGTGTTGAACCACCAGAGTGATGCCCTGGTGTTCCAGCCATGTCCAGAGGCGCAGAGCCTCCTGACAAAGGGTCCACGACCCCACCGCGCCTTGTTTGTTGCAGTACCACATGGCGGTGGTGTTGTCCGTGAACACCGGCAATACACTTCCCCGGACACAGGGAAGGAATGCCTTCAGTGCAAGACAGATCGCCCGCAGTTCCAGAAGGTTGATAGGGAGCCGGGACTCCGCTGGAGACCAGAGGCCTCTGATCTCTGCCTCTCCCATGTGGCCCCCCATCCCAGGAGGGGCGCATCCGTCACTACTACGTGCTCCGGTTGGGGTAGGGAGAGTGATCTGCGGCTGACCCAATCGCGGTTCGTGAGCCAACACTTTAACTGACTCGCAGCACACTCTGAGATCAGGACATGGTCAGACAGGTTGCCCCGATGCTGTGCCCACTGAAACTTCAGGTCCCACTGCAGAGCCCGCATCCGCCACGTGGCGTGATGCACCAGAAGGATGCAGGAGGCCATCAGCCCCAGGAGCCGCAGCGTCAACCTGACCGAAACTCGAGATAAAGGCTGAAAGATCGGAATCATAGCCTGAATATCACAAACTCGCTGTTCGGGGGATAAACCCGAAACTGCGCTGAGTCCAGAACCGCTCCGATCAAAAGGAGCTTCTGAGAGGGGCACAGGTGCAACTTCGGCTTGTTGATGGAGAACCCCAGCGAGTGCAGGAGGTAGGCCATAGTCTAGAGGTGGGAGACGACTGGGGCGAGCCCGCCTTCAACAACCAGTCGTCGAGATAGGGAAAGACTGAAACCTCTGATATGCGCAGATAAGCTGCGACCACCGCCATCACTTTCGTGAACACCCGAGGGGCGCTGGTAAGGCCGAAGTGAAGCACGGTAAACTGAAAGTGCTTGTGGCCTACCCTGAACCGCAGGTAGCGCCGGTGAGCCGGCAGGACGGGGATGAGGAAATATGCGTCCTGCAAGTCCAACGCTACCATCCAGGCTCCAGTCTCCAGGCTCCAGGGTCTAGGGCAGCTAGGACCTGAGCTAAAGTCAGCATCTTGAACTTCTCCTTCCAGAGGAAGCTGTTGACGCTTCGGAGGTCCAAGATAGGGAGTAGGCCCTTCTTGGGTACCAGAAAGTAGTTGGAGTAGCAACCAAGTCCTACTTCTGGCCCAGCAACGCGAACGATGGCCCCCTTGGCAAAGAGGGCCATAACTTCCTCCTGCAGAAGTTGCAAGTGATCCCCAGACATGCGGTGGCACTGCGGTGGCATGGCCGGAGGGCTCGCCTCGAAGGGGAGGGAGTAGTCACTTCGGACAATTTGCAGCACCCACCTGTCTGACGTGATGGAGCACCAGTGGAGGAGATGATGGCATACCCTGTCCCCCACTGGCGTCGAATGGGCCTGAAAGCTCAGACTAGGAAGGCTTTGAGCCAGATGCTACAGGAGCTGATGTGGACTGACCTTGCCGTTGTCCCCTGGCACCGCTACGGCGGTTACCACGTCCGCGTTGAGGCTGGTTCTGCAGCCTGTGGCTGGCAGGAAGTGTGGGATTGCCCCTTCCTTGGCCACGAAAGGGGCGAAAAGCAGCAGTTTGCTAGCGTTGGCCAGACAGTCCCAAGAACTTGGCCGTAGCGCTGGAGTCCTTGAAACGCTCAAGCGTACTGTCTGCTTTGTCGCCAAAGAGGCGACGGCCATCGAAGGGCATTGTCCAAGAGTGTGGCCTGGACATCGCCCGAGAAATTGGCGGACCTCAGCCAAGCGTGGCGGCGAACCGCCATCCATCATGGAAATCACCCTTCCCAGCAAGTCCGTAATATCCAGTCCACACCTGATGGAATAACGTGCCGCATCACGCCCTTCCACAAGGGCTTGGGCGACCGGGCCCGGGCCTCCTCCGGGCACTGGAGCAGCACATCCGCAACCGTGTCCCACAAACAGTGGTTATAACGGTCCAAAAGGCAAGCGGAGTTGATAGACCGCAACCCCAAACGCAGTGAGGAGAACAGTTTCTTCCCAAACTGATCAAACCTTCTGGATTCCCGATCCGCGTGAGCGGTCGGGAATGCGGTCTGGGACGTAGATGCCTGGATCTCCAGGCTCTAGGGTCGCCTGGAGCCGTACGGTGGTGTCAGGCACATTCCGATCCACAGGGGGCACTGTGGAGGGCTTGGACCAGGTGCCCATCAGAACGTTCGTGAGGGCCTCATTAAACAGCAGTAGAGGCTCCGAGGAGCTTATGGACGACTGAAGCACCTCAGTGAGGAGGTTAGTCCTCACGGATGCAGCAGGGAGCTTAAGAGCCAAGGCTTTGGCCGCCCTGCGCAACACGACACCATACGTAGCACCCTCCTCCGTAGCCACGGAGGGAGGAGAGATGAAACCAGTGTCGGGCAATGTGCCCAAACCACTGGCCTCCCCTGGCTCATGTGCCCAGTCCTGGCTCAACTGGCACTGGTGTGCCAGAAGGTCCTCAGATCCCTCCCAGTCCTCTCCTTCATCCGTGTCCTGGTAAACAGGCTGGAATGACGGAGCCGGGTCGTAGGTGAAGGCCTCACCCGGAGACGGCGCCGATCCGACACCGGACCCGGACTGATGGATGGCGCCGGGAGCGACACCATTGGGGTCAGCGCCAGCGGAGGAGTCGTAAGGTCAACTGGCGTCGACCGGGATCCAGGCACGGATCCCACAGGGGCCGGCAGCGTCGGGACTGAAGGCGACGACGGCACCGGGTCCCCAACTTGACTTGAACTAAACCCTGGGAGCTGTGACCCCCAAGTCTAACCCCAGAACCCTAACTGCAAAGATCTATTACTTACCTTGAAACCGATAACCTGTTTTTCCTCATAGAATAACATTTACACTTTTGCTCCCAAAAAGTTTCAAAGTGTCGACTTTTGAAAACTGAGAATATTCCTTACAAATTACCCGATTGACCGAAACGCATTTTCTCAACTGTTTTCAGGAGATATCTCAGTGCTGAATCTAGGTATCCAGCACTGAGTAAGAAAAGTATTGTTACTTACCTGCTTAGGAAATTTCCTCCCATAGGATAACATTGGTGATTCTATGTGAAAATGTTTTGAAGTGTCAACTTTTGAAATACAAGAATATTCTTTAAAAACCGTGCATCTAACTAAAACGCATTTACTCAACTGTTTTCAGGAAATGTCCCAGTGCTGAATTTAGGTTCCAGCACTGTTTTAGTAAAAGTAATCCACAAAGTAATTAATTGTATTGTACTGATGATTCCGATGTACTGAGTCTACTAAGTTTGTGTTTTGCATTGCAACCCCTGTAACCTCTAATTGGTACAAAGTCCTACTGTATTTTGAAAGTATTCAACAACAGCATTTTATATCTGAAAAGTAACTTAATGCTTACCTGTGCCAGACTTGCTTGGTTCTAAAAATAAACAACGGTATTTTTTTTTATACAAAAACAATTGGCCTAGAGTTCAGCTCTTAAGTGTGTGAATTAATTTGCTGACTGAGTGTGTACATAAAATGCTTAACACTATCCTCTGATAATGCCTTACTGCTCTTTACTGCTTGACCAAGCTACCACTTTAGAGAGTAAGGTTCTATCTAACTTTAACCTTTGTTAAACCTCCGGAGACCCTTGGACTCTATACACACTGTACATCACTTTGGTGTAGTATATATAGAGCCAGTTTCTTACAGTGTATGTATGTGATGTGTGTTTGTTAGTGAGGTGTTGTGTGAGAGGTCAGAATGATTGTGTGGTTGAATTAAGGGGATAGACTATATGTTTCAGTATACATGTAATTTTTACAAATTAGAATTATGTATTCAAATAAATGTGACATGTATGTAAAAACTGAAAAATTGTGTATTTGCACTTATGAATGTTTTGTGGTTTCACTAATATGCTTTTAATGTTTGTATAATCAGATAAATATAAAAAACGTTATATATAAAAATAAGAATGAATTGAATAATATAATAAAATTCATACAATCAGTTGTTGGATTTGTCTGTATAGCAGAGGGTAGCCCATTGAGCTGTTATAAGCCTATAGAGAAAGCATATAGGTCATGTGGGAGTTTTTTCATTATTTTGTGGTTTGTTTCCCACTTGCTCCCAGACCTACAAATTCATTTTAGGGGGTACCTTTTTAATTCTAAACATAGGTATAACTGTAACAATAACTGATAAATTTCTATGGTTTTGTGCTGGTAAAACGTGAACCAAAGTATAAAGTCCTTTTAAACTTTGGGTGAAATGAAATGAAATGAAATTTAGATTAGCAACACGCTGCAATACCTGAGGGTGTCTAGGCGCGGCAGCTCTGCAGTATTGGCTAACCAGAAGGGGATGTTAGATTTGTGCGATAGGGCTAATTGTTCAAAAGTCTGGTTTTTAAAAGCTTGCCAAAAGATTGCTTTCCCTCGAGTGCCAGAGGGAGGGAGATCCACAAGCTAGCTGTGCCTTCAACAAAACTTCTGCCCCCTTGAGGAAGTTTTGGCCCTGGGGATTACCAGATTTGAGGAGGCTGCTGAGTGGAGCGGCCTCTCTGGGATATACCACCGGAAACTGCTTGTAAAACATACGTGGCCAAGACCATGTAGCGCTTTAATGGCAATGCTAAGGGCCTTGAATTCGATTAATCTTAACTGGTAGCCAGAGCAAAATTGGGTGGGCATGAGCCACTGATTGAGGTTTCGAGAAAGCAAGCAGCAAATGAGCTGCTGCATTTTGGAGGACCTACATTTTGTTGAGGAATCGTGATTGTATATTGAGGAACAGCCCGCTGCAGTAATCAATTTTTGACAGGGTAAGTGGTGCAACCACCGCTTTCTGAAGTTCTAATGGAATTAAAGGTTACATTTTCCTGAGAGAATTTATCGTGAAAAAACAAGCAGAGGTGATTGCATTTATTTGTCCCTTGAAGGACAGCTTGGTGTCAAAGTAAACTCCTAAGTTTTCACCTTAGAGACTAGATTTGGGATTTCTCCCAGTTCCCCAGCTTGGTTGCCAGAAGGAGGTTTCGCATCCAAAAGGAGCACCTCAGTTTTTCCTGTGTTTAGCCTCCGGCAGTTTTGGGATATCCAGTGTCCAACTTCACGCATACGGTCATGAAATCTTGATTTGGTGTCCTTCGGGTACCCTTCAATGGATGCCACAATTTGAGTGTCGTCGACATTTGACACTGTCTTAAAGCCGAAGAACTTTATGAGAGAGCAGAGGGGGGTGACAAAGGTTGAAAAGGGTCATACTCAGCGAGGAACTGTGCGGCACTCGCAAGGAAAGGTGAACAATGGGGACCATTGTCCACCTAACGTCACCCATTGCTTTCTATCACTGAGAAAGGGCTTGAGTAGAGACAAAGCCCTGCCCCTAATATCCACTGAAAAGAGTCAGCTGATAAGATCGTGATCAACCCTACGGAAGGCTGCAGAGATGTCCGGCAGGATCAAGGCTGTCTTCCCGCCTTTGGGATTAAATATATTAAAACTAGGGATAATGACAGCTAGGGTGCCTGAAAGGCTTAATCACTGTTGTAGTGGAGGTGGGTCCCTCGGTTCGCCCTCGCACCACCCGGTGGGTAGAAAAAAAGGAGTCAGAGACTGCTTTAACTTTTGCCTGAGAGGAATCGGCTAGCAGATACCAGAATTCTTGATCTACATCCGTGTTTTTTCTACAGGGAGTTTACTCAGCTTCTGTACAGTGGAAAAGAGTTCTTTGGAGGGATTGAGGGAGGTACTAATTTTAAAAGGAAAAATAGCATGTTTTGAGGTTAAATGTTTTGTTTTATATTCCCAAATGGCTTTTTTATAAGCAATCTTATCAGGGTCATAGGGTGTGCACCATTTCCTTTACAGCCTTTGACAGGCTTGCTTCTGCTGTCTCAGACTATCATCAAACCATGGCTCAGAGGGGGAGGTCCTTTTATGGGTTATAGTTTTTAAATGTGCTATGGTGTTTTGGTTACTGTAAATCCAGTAATGGTAGGTGTTAGTAGCCTCGTCCGGGTCTGCTAGGAGACCAGGTTTGGAATAGTGCAGATGGGTATTGAGAGTGTCTGGGGAGATTTTATGCCAGGGACGTTTCAATGATGTGGGCAGGAAAGGGGATGCCGGCTCAACTGCCGCTTCTGGGCAAATGCTGAACATCACAGCTGAGTGGTCAGATCAACCATGCTAAAGGGATGATGGAGGAGAATTTAAGATAAGGGTTGTCGGAAAAATGCCATGGAAAGCATTGCCAGCATTTTCGGTAGCGATATTCACTACCTGGAAGAGGCCCGCACTTCTCAGAAGGTCAGTGAAAACAGCATCGACTTTAGATGCTACATTTTCGAGTTTAAAGTCCCCTAAGATAGTGAAATAAGGAAAAAGGACCTTAATATCCAGTAGTTGACTGCTGTTGTACAGAAATGTTGCACTAGGGCCTGGGGGTCTATATAGTAGTACCCCATTAAAGGAATGCTGGCTGGTCAGGGGGATTGTAAAGACCAGTTCTTCACAGTTGAGAACAGCTTGACGGAGATTTTCAGATGTTCCTAGGAGATAAATGCTAGCCCTCGCCCTTTTCTAAAGGACAATCTAATCTGGAGATGTCAAAGCCCCGGGGTGCGGCCATGATGAGGTCTTTGTCAGACCCTGCATCAGCCCAGGTCTCCTTAACAAATGCCAGGTCCAGTTCCTACGACTCTATAAATTCAGAGAAAGCCAGTGCGTTTTTTATCAGTGACCTGGCAATGACAAGCGTCGCTTTAAAGCACCTGGTGCCTTTCCTTGAAGGGGTTAAGTCAGTGATTGTTGGTTTTGGGCTAGGCGGGGTAAGGGTTGTTATGGTGGGGAATGTACCTTTTAATTTTAAGGTTTGTCAGAGTAAGTCAGCATTGATGACAGATCCTCAAAGTCAGAGTGTGCAGAGGTTTAACTGTAGGGCCAAAACAGTATTTGCTGGCATCTCGTATATGGGTCAGCTCATCTTGTGAATACTTCTGGAGTTTAGATGCAAAATTGGCAAAGTGGCTGGTGCTGAGCGTAGTCCGAGCGCAGACAAGGAGGCTCCTCCACATATCACTCTTCAGTATGTGAAGACTCATAATGAAAGTATAGAGACCAAAGAGGATTCAGTTCAAAGCGAGGGGAGGATGGAAGGGGCGTAAGGAATCTGCGTCTAGATCCTGTCTCTTCTAGATAAGGCGTTACCAAAGGTAAGTAACTTGATCATCTGATAAGAGACATCTAGCCGCAGATTCCTTACTTTAGAATCAAATACCAACGCATGCCATTCCCAGATTAGTGTCTGCGAACTGAGACCAGTAAAAGCCTCAAACTAGAATAAAACTGGTCTAGAAGCAGAGAAAAAGACCCGACCTCCATAATAAAGTAGGTGAGCAATAACATACTTTACAATTTTTAAAAACCGTGGAAAAAACACAGATAAGTAAAGTTACAAAACATAAAAAAAGCATGGGAAGAAAATTGACCATGTTAGCATGACAACTGTGGTAGAGGACAACCAACAAGAGGAACAAAAAACTACTTGCATCCTTTAGGGATCCAAATCCATGAATGCTCCCCACATAAGCACTGCGGAAAGAACAGTGGTAAGAAAGGTCATAAAGACATAGAAGGTATGACAAGAACATTACCCATGATAGTAGGGAAAATTTGCCAATTAACTCTATAATATAAGGCATTTGTTGCGCATATCCAGACTCGAACAGCGTGTTCAATACTTGTGAGATACGAACAGCAGGTCATACCATGGAGGGAAATCTCTGTGCCATATAGTGTTCAACCCGAGCCAGACCTACACTGTAACAGCCAGAGAGGTCCATCACCCGTGGGAAAAGTATAATGAAAGCTCTATAGAAAAAAGTCGATGACAACATACATAACATATGTATTTGTAAAGTACATGTGCACTGCAAGGGTATCCTTAACAGATGTTTAATGTTACCCAACTAAAAGGTTATCGTCCTCAAAATGATGAAAGGTTGAGTCGCGGAGATACGAACAAGGGACCAAAAGGGGTAAACACAGGCCACCTACATTGGACCCATAGTCTACTAAGCCACCAGACCTGACTATAGCAAATAGTGGCATAGAAGCAATCATTTCCCTAGAGAGATAATACAAAGACAGCTAGGATATCCAAGAAATACATTGTCATAGGAGTAAAATAAATAGCAAGCTATGTATAGACAGAAGAAATAGAACACATAGAAATAAAGTAAAGCCAAATAATCAGCCAGACAATGCAGGTATAATAGTATGGAAAACACAGAGGCCATCATGCTACGTAGGAAAGCAACAGCCATATAAAACATCAGCAAAATGCAAATTGCCGGAGACAGCAAGCAAAACAGTTAAAATTGAATAAGATATGAAGAATGAATAAGAAACCTCGAGGTTTAACAAAACCTAAAGTTAGTAGGTGATCTTACAATATGAATAGAGACCCATCTGAAACTGGAGAATTGGGAAGGATTCAATAATAAAAGAATCTGAGCGTTCTATAAAATAAACAACTACAGTTAGGTTAGGTTAGGTAGGTTAGAGTTAGGTAAATCATGAAAAGTGTTGTCCCCTAGAGACCCAGAAAGAAAATAATTAAAGTCCTCTACAAAAAGTATAAACTATAAGGCAAAGTTTGGTCCCTTCATGGCCATGTGTAGGTATACCTTCAGAGAGAAGAAAAGGTACATCATTAGAGGGAAATAACCTTCAGAAAGAAGAAATCTCAGTAATAATGCAAAGCGCTTAACAACCTCAAAAGAGTCAAGAGTATTAAGTACCCTTTATCATAGAAAGAATTGAATCAACAGAGAGGCACGTCTCCTTGGAGTAATCAACAACACCAGTCCTAGTTCTTATGGCAATATTTAATTATTGGTCTGTAAACATTAGCGGTAGACATTCGTCACCCGAGGGAATCCTTTCAATATAAAGATAGTCCAAATGTTTCAGTCTATTGCCTCTTTAAAAAACAACCTCTCTGATCTATACATATAGGACAGCACAACACAAAATGTGAGAAAAGCGAGATGGCACCTCACGGGCGAACCACCAATGGGACCCCTGGCTGGTACTCACCAGGTTAGCCCTGTTCTCATCATTGGTGCCATCAAGCTATAACGTAAACGTGTCTCAGACCCCAAAAAAATAAAAAGACAGTGAATGGTGCAGTGAACACAACTTATATGTAACACAACTAACAACATTAAACATTTAACATATAAGTCACTGCGCAACTAGGACCATCAACTTTACTTTCGTTCCTTTCTTTGTTGCATACAGTAAACACATATACAGTAAAAAAGGAGGGTGTGAATACTACCTATCGATTCACACCCTACTTACAGCCGACATGTTTCATTGCCTTGGTTTCTATCAGGCAATTTCTTCAGGGCAACTCACTTTAAATGCCACTGCAAGAGACACTGATTCTCGAATACTGTAATACAAACAAACATATGTGTGGTCACCTGGTGTCCTCCCCCATTTTCTGCACATCAAACTCTATGTAATGTCAAACAACCACGCTGTATGGGTAAGTGTCATTATTACCCTTCAAGCAGTTTTGCCTCTCATACCAGACAGGAGGACTTTAAAATCCGGAATCCAGCCCCCATAGGTGAGCGTGGTCCTATCTCCCCTTAGAGAAATTACTAAAAGAAAAGACCAGAAAAAACTAAGTTATCTCGGTCACGGAGCCATCTCCTACCTTGTGCAATTATGACAGCCTGAAACAAAGTGGATAAAATGTTACAGGTGGAAGAGTAAAGGTCGGCGTCCTCTCAGCACTCGAACGCCGACCGAGTGCAGCCCTGTTCTTTTACCGGCATCACTGCCGATTTTCGGGTGCTGTGATAGGTCGCGGGGTCAGGTGACTCCCGCAGGACCCGGCGGGTGACGAATGTCTACCGCTAATGTTTACAGACCAATTATTAAATATTGCCATAAGAACTAGGACTGGTGTTGTTGATTAGTTTACAGAGTGGAGGGCGTCCTAGTTCTATATTGTCTTTCCCTCTAGACACCCATTTTGTAACGTCTCCTTGGAGACCAATAATAGCATGGCATTACCCCAGGAAAACAAACAATCATGACCAAGGGACATGTACAACACACCCAGGAAGTGTTGAAAGAGCCAATGAAATAGCAATGTCTACGAGACAGAACTTGAAAAGCATTACACAAAGTGCTCTAAGGCTCATAAGACGAACATCTTGTGGCAAACGATGATCATATGTACTGAGGGTCCCATGGAGGTACAAATATAAAAAGTAAACAACAAGAGGTACCACACTAAACAAACGTATGCTATTGTATGTCAGAGAAATAACCTGACACACAGGATGGAACTCTACACCCTCAAATGAGGGTTACATAGTGCACAAGCTGAGAATCCCAACTCAATATTATATATATATATATATATATATATATATATATATATATATATATATATATATATATATATATATATATATATATATATATATATATATATATAAATGCTCACATAGCATACAAAAAAAATACTCCAGATAGAGTATGAAATGTACGATGAATGTATCAACTCTTGAGTCTAAGCTCTTCTGCAGAGTAAAGCAAACTGCAAGACCTGTATATCAAGAATCAATCAAAAACAAAACACAAAAACTGCTGAAAAACGATCAACAACAGAGCTGAAGGAGAAAGGCACAACTTTAGCTCCAAGCAGTAAAAGTAATCCAAAATGCCATATATTGTGAGTGGAAGTAGAGTGTAAAAAACACAACTGTACTGCAGAATAAATGCACTATTATCATCGTAACTGACCGGAGTAAAGGTCAGGCAAAAACATGCAAAGAATTGCCAGGTTAAGCAGCTATAAACTCCTGCATTAAACAGAAACACCACACCGATTGCATGCAGAATACATATTGCAACCTAGTGATGACAAAACACTTCTATCTACACAAGCTAGAAAAACGAAAGCAAGCAGAGCCTTCAAAGACATGTCTAAGTGTCTTTATCACACAGTGCAACTCTAAATCGTCGCAAAGTTGAATCAGCATTTACACCAAATAAATGTACACCATCAAACGACATATCTTTCAGGCTCATCTGCGCAGGCTCTGAAACCCCATACTGACGCAGTGACTGAGCCATAGCTCTACCCCCGGAATCAGTGGTGTCCATAACACATTTTATGGTGAATTTCGCTGCTTCTCAGCCACTATGCACCAACTGTAGCAGGTCAGGTTTGGTTTCCTCTGGGAGAGAGGGCTGCAAACTTTTCACTGAGTTCCATTACACATGGGAAAACCTGGAGAGAATACATGTAGTACTCAAAGACTGTACTGCTGCACCAACAAAAGAGAAAATATTCCTCCCACAACATTCCGCCATCTGGACTCAGTGCTTGGTGGAACCAGAGAAAAAACTTTTGGTTTAGCAGAAGCTGTAGCTACTTTCACAACCAGCCCTTTAATAGAGGGATGTTTAACTCCTTTGCCGCGGCCGCGATTTAGCGTCAGTGCGGCACTTCCGCAAAATGGGCGGGGCCGCGTCGGCCAACGGCCAACGGCAGCACGCAAGGGGTTAAAGAGACAATCAGGGTCCCCAGAGGCAGGCATTCCAGTTGCTGGCCTTGCTAAAGCCCCTAACAATATGTAATGGAGAGACTCATCAGGAAGTAGGGGCTTCAATCCGGTCTTACCCTGGGGAAGAACATCTACCAAAGAGTCTGTTGACAATTCTACTGAGGACACAACCTCCAAGCCACCCTAGCATAGAGGGAAACCACCCCCCCAAGGAATAAGGCCAAGGCCTAGCCAGATGACCCCTATTCGGAGGTAAGCAGAGGGGCCAGGACCCTCAGCAGCAACAGGATGGGAGGGGAGGACAGATATTGAAGGTAAACCACCCCCAAACCTGGAGTATCCAGAGCAGCCGGGCACAGAAGCACCATAACCCCATCCTCCAAGGAACCAAGAGGAGGAATGAACCGCAACCAGGCGGAGCCACCCGTCAGGAGCAAAAGAAGGTGCTCACAGGAGACAAAGTACCGAAGACCAACCCAAGGGTCTTCGCAGAACGGGGAGGAAGAGCGGGCTGTGAAGGAATCTGCGGCTAGAATCGTCTCTACCAGATACATCATTACCGAAGGTAAGTAACTCATACATCTGATAGAGACTACTAGCCACAGATTCCTTCACGTGAATAGATACCATAGCAATACCCACGGGGAAGGAGGGTCTGCGAAAGGACCCCACCAGCCTGGACGGAACTGAAGGTCCCATAGGGGACCAGAACTGCAGGCTAGAAGAGAAACTTCATCCCCACTAGGCAAGAGAAATCCCCACAAAAAAACACCACTGACCCCAGAGGGTGTATGAGGAAAAAGAGACTGAAGAGGCTCGTACCCTCACAGCAGAAGAACCAAGGGCAAGGCTAGAGGGGCCAAAGCACCCTACTCCCTTACAAGGCAACAGAGCTTCCATCCAATGCCAAGACAGGAAGAGGAGGAAGAAGAAGACGCCCAGAGAGCCCAAGGAAAAGAGGGAAAGGAAGGCGAGCTCCCTCCAGATGGAAGGCAACGTGCCAGCCAGAAGAGCGCCAACAGTCATAAGCTGCTAAAGCAAGAAGAACAGCCCAGGGCCCCAGAAAGACCGGGCAGTCTACGTCTGACAAGTGAGCACTCAGATTCACCCCAGCCCTCAGGACAGGGGCTGGAAGGTGAGAAAAATGACCAGCCACAACACTACGAGGGGGCGCGCAAACAACCTCAAGAAGCAAAAGCAACATATAGAAATGCCATGGAGAACCGGCACCCGAAGGCGACCAGAACTTCCTAGCATTGCGCAAGCTATATAACCGCTACCACTACCCCACATAGGGTACGTTAAGTCCCAAGATATGCGAACCCTCTTTGGAAGACTTTCCGCAGCAGAGGAAAAAACAAAAGGTCCCCGGGGGAAAAAACACCTCGCAGAAGGCTTGACCAGCAGCCCAAGCAAAGCAGAAGGCCTAATTTCGGGGCCGAGTCTGTGCAACAACTCCATCAAACACACACACAAAGGCAACAAAGGGCCGCCAGCAGTCAACAATGCCTAAATCCCAAGGAGGACCCAATGGCCAGAAAGCACACTCCACAGTCAGAACAAGCGGCCTAAGAAGGCCCAGAACCAGCCCAACTCAGCAGTCACTGAGGAGGGGAAGGAGAATAAGGTGGTGGTGGAGGAGGAGGAGGACGGAGCCCCGCCAGGAACTTTTGGATGGTGTAGTCAGCCGGGGCATGGAACAATAGGCTGCCGTCAAATGGAAGATCAATGAGCCGCTCCTGAATATTTTCAGGGAACACACCATCCCGAAGGCAAGCATGGTGACGGAGGGCGACTGAGGGAACCATGGCCCGGGCCAGCACCTCTGAGATGTCTAGAGCGGAGCGGAGAATAAGCGCCGCTAGCTCCCGGCCATCCACAGCTTAATGCCACAAGTCCATCTGGACCATCTCTTGGGAGGCTGCGGACCCCAAAGACTCAGCAGAGTCCCACAAACAAGAGGAGGCCCGAACCAAAACACTCAAGGTGTTAAGGGCCCGTAAGGAAGCACTGGTCGAGGCGAACATGTTACGCCACCAAGAATCCAGCCTGCTGGCCTCAATGGACGGCAGAGTCAACAGTGGGGGCAGGGAGGGAAAGGCGGTCCACAAAAGCAGACTGGCAGCATATGGGTGGATGGAAAG
Source organism: Lissotriton vulgaris (assembly GCF_964263255.1). NCBI lineage: Eukaryota > Metazoa > Chordata > Amphibia > Caudata > Salamandridae > Lissotriton > Lissotriton vulgaris. The sequence goes on from NC_141694.1 coordinate 909,786,072, forward strand.
GTACGCCGGGTCACGCGGCGCCGGAAGCAGGAGGGTGTGAAGCCCCCATCAGGGAAGAAAGGAGCGAACCCTCAAAGGGAAGTAAGATCTCCCTCCCACCAGAGCCCTGGTGGAGAACCTATAAGAGATGGTCCGCCAGAAAGTGAACAACTGGGTCACCCATGCACAAAATGCCTACGGCCTTGGACACAGCGTGAGCAAAGGCCACACCCACCTCCAGGGCCTTGCGGTGGGGAAAGCAGCTACTCCGTGGGAGACGGCTGCAAACTAAGGCGGCCGTCCCCAAAGCCAAGCGAGACAGGCAAGGGCCAGATCTGGAAGTCAGAAAGAGCAGAAGAATGAGGGACCTGCCGCTCTTCCAACGAACACACCTGGCTCAGGAAAGGCAAGCCAGTGAAAAAGATACCACGCAGCGACCAGTCTCCGGGGAGGACAACACCAATATACAGTCTGCCTTCTGAGAAGACGGTAATAATTAAACAACAGGGGGTGGTGATGGACAGAGTTTCTGAATTAAGCAGAATACTCTCACCCAGTCAAGAGATCAGGGCTTGATCCAACTCCGTTTTTTAGCTCACTGCACCATCCCAGCTCAGAACCTGGCTATATGCAAATTAGTCTGTCCCTGGCCCAGTGCATCATGGGAACAGGGCAGACCAAACTACCAAGCCAATTCTTTCACTGGGAAGGAAACAAGCTTCCGGGGACCGGTTTCTGGCATTACAGCCGTCTTCGGCCCGGATTGCTTGAATCCTGATGGTGGCTTGTTTGAGGGTGGTCATGTTGTCTGTGGTCTGGTTGAGGAGCCAGGCTTTCTCGAGGGTGCCGCAGTTCTTCTTGGAGTCCTTGAGTTCGTCGGTGAACCAGGTGGCTTTCTTGCTTCTTGGTCTGCTGGGAGGGTTCTTCAGTGGAGCGAGGTCGTCTGCGCAGATGGTCAGCCACTATGTGAAGTTGCGGGCTGCTTCATTGGGGTCCGTTGTGCTTGCGGGCGGGTTCTGGCTGAGGGAGGTGGTGAGCTGCTCGGTGGTGATCTTGCTCCAGCTCCTGTGAGGAACCTGTTGCGGGTGGTGGTGGGTCGTTGTTCTTCTGAAGCTGAAGTGGACGCAGCTGTGGTCGGTCCAGTGAAGTCCGGTCGAGTGGCTGAAGGTGATGTGCTTGCTGGATGAGAAGACGGGATCAAGTGTGTGGCCTGCGTAGTGAGGGGTAGTTGACCAGTTGCTTGAGTCCGAAGTTTGCGAGGTTGTCCAGCAGGGCGGCGGTGTTGCGGTCCTTGTTGTTCTCCAGGTGGAGGTTGAGGTCCCCTAGGAGGATGTAGTCCGCGGAGGGGAGGGCGTGCAGGCTGATGAAGTCAGTGATGTCTTCGCTGAATTGTGTGCGTGGTCCCGGGAGTCTGTAGACGAGGGTGCCTCTGAGGGTTGTCTTTGGGTCGGTGTGTATCTGGAAGTGGAGGTGCTCGGCAGCGGGGAAGGTGTCGCTGGAGTCGGTCGTGATGCGGATGGTGTTCTTGTGTATGATGGCGATGCCTCCTCCAGCCTGGTTCACGCGGTCCCTCCGGATGATCTTGTATCCGTCCGGGATGGCGATGGCGATGTCGGGCGCTGAGGAGGCGTTCAGCCAGGTTTCAGTGAGGAAGGCGACGTCTGGTGATGTGGTGTTGAGCAGGTTCCAGAGTTCGATGGCGTGTCTGTGGATGGAGCGGGTGTTGAGCAGGATGCACTTTAGGTGGTTGCCACGGGTGCTCGGCTTGGCGGGTGCGGTGCAGGTCCGGATGCAGGTGAACTTGCAGGCTTGGCAGGTGAAGGGTCCGTGGGTGCGTTTCGGGGTGGCTCAGCAGCAGGCGGGGGTTCAGCCGGCGTTGAGTGCGTTGAGGGTGGCGGCATCGTAGGTCCGTCGTGTGGGCGGGCGTCTTCGGGGGCCAGGGGTTCTGGCGCTGGGCGCGGTCCAGGCGCTGGGCGCGGTCCAGACGCAGGTGGGCTTGCTTTTGGCGCGCCTTCGGCGCACAATCGGCGCACCCGCTGAGCGTGACCGCTGCGCGTCCGTGCGGTCGCCATTTAAGGACAAGTGGGAGGGAGGAGCAGCTGGGAGGCGGGAGCAGGGAGGACAAGGAAAAGGGGGCGTGGCTGCGAGAATGGCGGCGGGAAGCGGAGAGCGGGGCAGGCGGTAGAACAGGAAAATTTACACAATACAACAATTTTAAACAAAATGAAGCACAAAATCCAACAAGTTTAACACAAATTTAAAGCGAAACAGCTGGGGGACAGTACAGTGAGGCAGGCAGCTAGGGAGGCAGGCAGAACGGCAGAACGAGACTGCGAGCAGCAGCGAGGGCACACGAGGGGGCACACACACATCTGGGGGCCGTGCGGCGCGGGGATGTCCTGAGAACAGGTCACACTCACCTGCGCCGCGCGGTCGCCATTGATGGACAAGTGGGAGGGAGGAGCAGCTGGGAGGCGGGAGCGGGGAGGACACGGAAAAAGGGGGCGTGGCTGCGAGAACGGCAGCGGGAAGCGGAGAGCGGGGCAGGCGGCAGAACGGCAAAAATTACACAATAAAACAATTTTAAACAAAATGAAGCACAAAATCCAACAAGTTTAACACAAATTTAAAGCGAAACAGCTGGGGGACAGTACAGTGAGGCAGGCAGCTAGGGAGGCAGGCAGAATGGCGGAACGAGACTGCGAGCAGCAGCGAGGGCACACGAGGGGGCGCACACACAGCTGGGGGGCGTGCGGCGCGGGGGTATCCTGAGAACAGGTCACACTCACCTGCGCCGCGCGGTTGCCATTTAAGCACAAGTGGGAGGGAGGAGCAGCTGGGAGGCGGGAGCGGGAAGGACACGGAAAAGGGGGGCGTGGCCGCGAGAACGGCGGCGGCGGCAGAACGGGAAAAATTACACAATACAACAATTTTAAACAAAATGAAGCACAAAATCCAACAAGTTTAATACAAATTTAAAGCGAAACTGCTGGGGGACAGTACAGTGAGGCAGGCAGCTAGGGAGGAAGGCAGCTAGGGAGGCAGGCAGAACGGCAGAACGAGACTGCGAGCAGCAGCGAGAGCACACGAGGGGGCACACACACAGCTGGGGGCCGTGCGGCGCGGGGGTGTCCTGATGACATTGCGCGTTCTCTTCGGTGGAGAATAGATCTAACCAAGGCTCTCCCCACTGCTGAAAGAGGCCTTGCGCCACGTCCGAGTTCAGACGTCATTCGTGATCCATCATGCACCAGCGGCTGAGTTTGTCTGCCCTGGCGTTCAGAGAACCTGCAAGGTGTTGAACCACCAGGGTCACACCCTGATGTTCCAGCCACTGCCAGAGGCGCAGAGCCTCCTTGCAGAGGGTCCACGACCCCACCCCGCCCTGCTTGTTGCAGTACCACATGGCGGTGGTGTTGTCCGTGAACACTTGCACTACACTCCCCCGGACAGAGGGGAGGAATGCCTTCAGTGCTAGACGAATCACCCGCAGCTCCAAAAGGTTGATATGGAGCCGGGACTCCGCCGGAGACCAGAGGCTTCTGATCTCCGCCTCTCCCATGTGGCCTCCCCAGCCCTGGAGGGACGCGTCCGTCACAACTACGTGATCCGGATGGGGAAGGGAGGGGGATCCGCCTCTGACCCAATCGCGGTCCGTGAGCCACCACTGCAGCGGTCTCGCAGTGCCCTCCGGGATCAGGACATGGTTGGACAGGTTGCCCTGGTGCTGGGCCCACTGAAACTTCAGGTCCCACTGCAGAGCCCGCATCCGCCAACCGGCGTGATGCACCAGAAGGATGCAGGAAGCCATCAGCCCCAGAAGCCGCAGCGTCAACCTGACCGAGACTCGGGATAAAGGCTGAAAGATCGGAATCAGAGCCTGTATATCCCGAACCTGCTGTTCAGGGGGGTAAACCCGAAACTGCGCAGAGTCGAGAACTGCTCCGATGAAAAGGAGCTTCTGAGAGGGGCACAGGTGTGACTTCGGCACATTGATGGAGAACCCCAGCTGGTGCAGGAGGTCTGCCGTCGTCTGGAGGTGGCGGACGACTGTCTGGGGCGAGCCCGCCTTCAACAACCAGTCGTCAAGGTAGGGGAAGACTGACACCCCTAACCTGCACAGATGAGCTGCGACCACCGCCATCACTTTCGTGAACACCCGTGGGGCGCTCGCAAGGCCGAAGGGGAGCACGGTAAACTGAAAGTGCTCGTGGCCTACCGTGAACCGCAGGTAATGCCGGTGGGCCGGCAGGACGGGGATGTGGAAATAAGCGGCCTGCAAGTCCAACGCTACCGTCCAGTCTCCTGGGTCCAGGGAAGCTAAGACCTGAGCCAGTGTCAGCATTTTGAACTTCTCCTTCCGGAGGAAGCTGTTGACGTTCCGTAGGTCCAAGATAGGGCGTAGGCCCCCTTTGCCCTTCTTGGGTACCAGAAAGTAGTGGGAGTAGCAACTGTAGGAGAGTAGGGTCTGTAATCCTATGGTCCCCCCAGATATTTGCTTTTTGCTTCACTGGTTTACGACTTTCCCTGGCTGTGGGCCTGCTAATCAGACCCACAGCCTAGCTGTTCTCTCTCTAAATTGACATCCATGTACTTTAGGTGCATTTACCAATTGGTATTGGGTCACTCTTGTAAGTCCTTGTACAGTGTACCATAGGTACCCAGGGCATAAGTGCACCCAAGGCCTACCAGGGGCTGCAGCATGTATTGTGCCACCCCTGGCTGGCCATCTAAACAGACACAACTGGCTGGTAACACAGCTGGGGCAAGGTGGTGTAATCACCCTTTGCTTTAGATATAGTATACCTATATCTAACCCTAAAATGGACACATACACTCCTATAAGTCACTCCTATGGCAGGCCTTAACAATTCTGGAGGCAGAGTGCTTGGAATTATGTGAGATGGTGCTCTAGCATGAGCCGAGTCTGTCTGCAGCTTTCGGAACCAAGCCCTTTAGCTGTTTCCATGATAACGCTATACCATATACTCTTAAGTGCATTAAAATTAGGGCTCCCGGTTTTATGGTATTTATTTGCCATTTCCGTCTGTATTTATCCATATTTATTTTTTGGGTATTTTTTCTATATTTATCCACATTTATTTTTGCCACAAGCAAAAGACGACGCTACAGCTAGTATTTTTCCACATTTATTTAAATTGACACGGCACACCTGCGCCCGTTTGTTATTGGTCAACACAATACATTCATCTGAAAATGTTGCCATTTTTTTTTTTAAGTTTCATATAGCGCGAACTAGACCCAAACTGAATCAGGTATCAGAGCGCTTTACATAGCACCAGTTACGTTACATGAGGACACATATTCATTTTTTTTTGTTAGGCACGGGGAGATTAAGTGATTTGCCCAGAATCACAGGATGTTTTGTTTAGCGTCGTTACAGAGACTCGAACCCAGGTCCCCAGGTGTCCAGGGTCTAGGCTGTAAACCTTGGAGGGTCCTAGGAGGGTCGCCAACTGGCAACAAGGGACATTCTGGGCAGTGACTGTAAAAACTCAAGACAAAGGGTCAAAATTCAGGACCAAAGTTACATTGTATATACACATCTGAGGAGGTTGCACAGTTCTAAAATAGTTGGATGGCAGAAGGACTGTTCAAAACAGGCTTCTGGTCTTTGGTATCTTTCTCATATAGGAGTATTAATTAAACCTGCACATTTAGTCAGACTTAGCTAAAGATGAAAAAAACGAACAACCAGATGCACCCAGGCATCAGTGACCAGAGCCAAAATTCAGCACTCCTACCAGGAATGATGGCAGCTTTAGTATTTGTGGCACACTGAGGTACGTAACCCATGTTTCTGTATACCAAAAAGTGTTGATTGGTATGAAGCAGACTACCTCCCATAATGCATGAGATTGATAAATCAACGCTCAAGACTGGAGTAACAGATTCTTGGTAAAACGGAACAAATGCTACATATAGACTATTTAGGGGGAGTAAGCGCTATATAAATACAATTACAATATCTGCTGTTTCCTGTCTGCTCGCTGTCTCTGTTTGTTACCGAACTCTCCTCTGGGCTACTAGGTAGAGTATTATTTACTTTCCCCTCGGTCCTTGAGAGCTTCAGAGTCAAGGCCCTGTACAGTTAGAAGAACAATGAACCAGCCATTGAAGTTTTCCAAGACCCGGAAGTGTTCTACTCACTCCTGATATGATTGAGTGCCCAATTCAAGGGCTCGGACTAGCCTATGAAGATTCACCATGGTGACGGGGTACGCTAGCTTGATGCAAAAGACACTTCTGTGCAACCCACTGTCCTCCCCACCACTCATCTCCCGGCCCACACGGGCCGAGGCCCTTGTCACTCACCCGCGATATGACCATGGAGAGAGGGCCATGCGACGCTCACCGCTCCCATGCAGCTATAAGACCCCGAGCCCACCCGGGAGTCCAGGTTGAGCTTTCCTCGAAGCAAGGTGGAAGAGCTCTGCACCCTTCAACGGGATATTTACCATCTGCGGGAAGCAGAGGTGGGACCAGCCCCCCCTCCCCCTCCCCCTCAAAATAGTGGACACTCGGCAGCCGAGATACTGACGTCCTTTGCAACCTTTAGGTGCCTTCAGAGTGAAGTCAGCAACCCATCCGTGCTCTGCATCGAGACGGTAATCTCCCGTGGCAGGCATTTTATCAATACCCATGGATGCATGCGAAAACTGTCGCCTAATGTGCCCGAAGCCCCCGTGGGCGTCCTCATAACCACCTAAACCGTTGGGCAGGGCCCCCACCTTAGTAAGGCCACCCCGCAGGCCTCTTGCCACAGAGGCAGGGCCAACTGTCTGTCAGGAGGAGGCCACCGCGCCATACGGGAAAACACCAGGGTTGCGACCACCTCCGTGACCAGGCTGTGGTCGATCGGGGGGTGGAGGTGATCAAGTCCAGCACAGGGTTGGGGGGGGGACGGACTGGTGCCAAACTCACTGCCAATTGCTGCAGCGGCTTCAAACCCCATTTAAACAGATAAACAGTGGTTCAATGGCTAAGGCGGCCGACTTTGGAAAACAACGGGAACAGCGAGTGCACCTTTAGGATTGGCTCAACCCTTAAGGGGGCACCCATTGACCCCAAGACCAGTGAAGACTCGGGCCCCTCATCCCATTATGCAAAGGTGTTGGTTGGGAAGAGGAGGGCATAATTATGTCTTGCTCCACTGTTCAAAAATAACTAACTGGGCAGGGAGAAAGGGGGGGGACAAAGAAACATATCAAGGCCCACCCCATTCCGACCCTCAAAGCGGTTGCAGTTTTTTTTTTACCTAGTGAGACGCTTTAGCATTAGTGAGCGCAGGGAATCCGACCATAATTGTAAGCGATCGCTGAAAGACATGGCATTATTCCGAGAGAGAGGAGGAGAGCTCACAGGGAGAGGGTGAGAGAAGGGGAAAGGAGAGCGGCAGAGAAAGAAGTAACTGCACAGATGAGGGAAGGGAGACGAGAGCGAGGAGGTGAGGCGAGGGTAGAGTGAGAAAGATGAAGGCAGGTAGAAGGGAGAGAAGGAAAAGCTGGAGCCAGGAAGACGGGATGTGCGCAGAGAGGGCAGTAATAGGTGAGGGCTGATGGACTACAGGTTGCTAAGGCAGGGGTTACGGTGCGGCAGCCAAGCAGATCACAAGAGAAACGAAAATAAACACGGGGGATGCGAACAGCTGGTGCTGCTACTTCATACGAGGGGTGGGGGAGGGAGGGCAGGAGCTCGAGGCTGCAGAGGGACAGAGAGAGAGAGGCAGGAGCGGCTTTTAAGGCGGATCGATCTTTGCCCTGAGGCCACATAGAGGACACTTTGACTCTTCGAAACAACCAGGATTGGCTCTGGGGCACTTCAAGACCCTGAACCACAGTACGTCACTGGAAGGAATTCCCAGCATGCGGCAACATTTACTCGTATTTTGCCTTTTTTACATATAAATACAGACAAAGGAAAAATACTTTTACGTCTGTACTTATATGTAAAAATCCGTAAAAACGGAAAACCGGGAGCCCTAATTATAATCCTCGCAGATATTGCTAACTTTGGCATAGCATTATCAAAACATGTCGATTGAGGTGTCATACGAAATTGGAACACTACCCCCTCGCCAGTTCTGAAGACGGGAGTAGCATTCCACCCTTTTAGAGGGACACGACATGTATATAACTGTGAACCCCAGTTAAAGTTAACTCGAGTCTCAGCATCACAAAAAGGATGCTGCCACCATAGACACAAGTCTGACCTCCTGCTGCTGGGAGTCCTTTCAGCGAGGGAGGCTTGGACAAAGGGTTTCCTGCCTTGGGAGGTGCTAGCACCACCCCAGACAGGATTTTGCGTATTGAGGTAGGACAGGCTGAAAGGAATGAGACATGCCTGGGGCACACAAGGTGTCCCTGTGCATACCCCGGTTCAAGCCAGTTGCTGGGGCACTCCAACGCCCAGCTCCGGCGCGAAACCGGACAAAGGATAGGGGGTGTAACCACCCCCCTTCCTGGTCCCACCCATAGGAGGGACCTAGTCATAGTACAGCCCCCTTTAGGAGAATAAAGGTAGGAGCTGGTCCCATTCCAAATTAGATTATCCTGAATTGAACCTACAAGAAGAAACTCTGGACTTCGACGTTCTGCTCCACAGAAGACTGAAGAAAATCTCCCTTGTGACCACCCTGCACAAGCAGGCACCATCAAGCGTCCTAGCGGTTCACTTTGTCGTCCTTCCTGCCTGGAACCAGACTTCAGAGCCCGACGAGATCCGGACTTCCAGACCTCTCCGACCTCTACCTACATCTGCAGCACAGCTGAGATCCGTGGGTGCGACAAGACACGTGGGACCGGCCATCTTGAAGAAACTGCACTTCGCTTCCAGCACGACTTCAGAGGCATCCTCGAGAAAGTGCTTTGGGGATTAAGAAGCCCCAGCCCCGAGCAGCTCCTGCACAGAAAATCAGCCCTCCAGCATCCACGAGATCTGCTTGGGGCCCTTTTGCTTGATTGCTGCTCAGCGCGTTGTCTGGTCACTTGCCGGCTGGCTAGTGACCTCCTAGACGACGATCCACGAAAACTACATCGCTGGTCTGGTTGCTCCAGACTGGCCCTTCCTTCCCTGCAAAGGAGAAGCACCCCGGACCCTCCTGGTCCGCACCAGATGCCTTTTCCACTCACCGCGTGGGTTGCGTTTTCCAAGGCCTGTTGACGCCGAATCCGGAACCAACACCGCCGACAGCGAGAGCCTGTGTGGGACAGCTCGTGCCTCCATCCTGGTCGTCGAAGACACCTCCTGGTCCACGTGGCTGCAGAGTCAAGCGTCCACTCTTCACCTGATCGCGACAACAGCATCTGGTTCCTTCCTGGTTCCACTCCGGTCACTGGCTGGTGACTTTGAACATTGTCCCCTCTGCTTTCAGGTCTTCATCTTCCTCGATCCACCCTTGGATCGCTCCGGACAGCTTCTTCCTGGTCGCCTGCAGCATCTTTCTTCAAGGCTCCATAGACTTCAACGCGGAAACCCGACACTTTCACACCTATGCACCCGCAGCCCGTGGGTGAGGTAACGAGAGCATTTCGGTGCTCAAGGGTAGATTGACTCTCCTAGTGTCCAGGTATCCAGTTGTTTTAGTCCTAGCTAGTCGGAACTGTCTTTTACTTACCTTTTCGTAATTTGTACTGTCCATTGACTTTGTCCCGCATCTCGCGTGTGAGTTCACACTCTGCACACGCATCCCGTGGGCCTCCTGCTACTTACCTACGGTTAGGGTAGTGTAGTCCTAGCGATCCTACAGCCTCTGGACAGCTCCATTCCTTCTATCGATTTCCTTATACCATTTACTTAGTATATGGTTTGTCGTGCCCCTAGGGCACCATTGTAATTTGTGCAACTTAACGTATTTTTCTTAAGAGTCTTGTCATGTGCTTAGCCCTCTGATCTCATAAAGAGTTCAGAGGTGTTTTGTTAGTAATAAATATCTTGTTTATTTTCATAACAACCTGTGTGGTGTCCTTTCATTTGGTATTCAAGGGGTTATATGTGGTAAAACAGCTGGCTTCACATGCCAAAAGAGTTTAGCCTAAGAATGCTTTGTCCATGCTGCCATTAGGATAGCTGGCCTATAAGGTTGACTAACAACCAATCACCATAAGGGTTGTTTGGACTGATACAAGGTGATCACTAGAACTAGTGAGCATCATATATCAGGCCAACTTCTCACATTGGTGTGCAGCGGTTGGGATTTGAGCTTGCTGCTGTTTTTACCAAATATAATCTTGAGATATCATTTGAAAGATCACATAAGGTACCATAGGTACATATAACAAGCTTAGAAATACTGAGTTCTACTGAACCAGCTGTTGTAGTAGAAAGGGAGTAGCACACCCTGACTACAACTCTTAGCAAGGGATCAGTAGGAAAACCCATAGTGTAGGTAAGTGCACCACTTACACCTCACTAGAAAGCATGTCTATCACAGGAGAGAACGCAGTGGCTCCCCCTGTGATTAGTGATCCTCCACAGGTCCTTTCCAGATATGCAGCACTCAACTTCCAGGAGATGAGACAATTGTGTACCTCCAGGAAATTGAAACAGGGTTCTAACCCTACCCTTCCTTTTCTGTTAGGTCTCTTAGAGACATATGATGCTAGAAGGGCTTCTAGCCCAGGCCCCTCTAATCCAGCAGATGGAAGCATGCCCCCCTTAGAAGATGACCCTGAATCTAACCTCCCTGAAACAGAAGATGTAGATGGTGAGGAAGATGGGAACTCCTCTGATGGAGAGGTAGACCATGGCCAAGCCTTAGTCAGCAGACTTACAAGGGCCAACTTAAGCCTACATGGGGATGGAACTGGGGGAGCCCCAGACCTATCCACAAGCAGGCCTAACCTTGGGAATAGACGAGTTAGGTCTCACTCCAGAGGCTCTAACAGATCTATTCACTCCCATGTCGCTCAGGCATGTTCTCAGAGAGGGATGACATCCCCTCAGAGAAGAGAACATGAAGCAAAGATCAAGGAAGTGAGTCAGAGGATCCAAAGGGAAGAACTTGCCCTTGCCAAAGAGAAACTTGCCTTTGCCAGAGAGCAGAAATTGAGTGGGTTATAGCCCACTGGTAGCAGCATTTTCCCTAGAGATAAAGACAGGAGTTTTGATACTAGACACCTGAGTAAAATAGAGCCCTCCTATAAGGTAGGAGATGACATCCACAAATGGATGACTGCTCTGGGGAGGGCCTGCACAGTACAGTAGGTACCCCAGAGTCAGTGGGCAGCTATCTTGTGGCTCTCCTTTGAAGGTAAAGGTAGAGATAAGCTCCACACTGTTAGAGCTGAGGATGCCAATGATTACCAAGTTCTGAAAAATGCACTGATTGATGGGTTTGGCTTAACAACTGAACAGTACAGGTTGATTTTCAGAGAAACCCAGAAAACTCAGTCTCAGGCTTGGACTGACTTTGTTGATTGTGCCACTAAGGCTTTGGAAGGCTGGTTACAGGGAAGTAAAGTTACTGATTACACAGGATTGTATAATCTAATTATGACAGAGCAAATCTTAAATAATTGTCAGAACCAGTTGTTGCATCAGCACTTGATTGACTCAGATCTGACCTCTCCCCAAGAATTGGGAAAGAAGGCAGACAGATGGGTCAGGACAAGGGCCAAGCAGCAGAACCAGAACCAGGGTGGTGGCCAGAAGAAAGCAGACCAAAAGGGTAATCAGAATCAGCAAAATGACCAGAAGTCTTCAACAGGGCCCCAACAATCTAAGGAGGGTGGGTCCCAGAATTCGCAAAAGAAGAAGACTGATTTTCCAAGAAAACCATGGTGCCAATACTGTAAAAGTAAGACTCACTGGTTTAGTGAGTGCACCATGAAAGGCACAGCTCCTACCACTACTGCCCCTAAGGCACCTGCACACCCTAGTACAGTTAGTAGCGGTAGTGCACCCCCCAAGGCTATAGTTGGGTTAACACTGGGAACTGAGGTGGGTTATGACTTAGTTAGAATACCTACTCAGGCTGTTCTTGTTTGTAGTGGGGACATGGATATGACCCCTACTGTAAGTCCCAGTACTCTGGGCAAATACAGGCAAAGTCTTTAATCAATGGAAAAATGGCTCAGGCCTACAGGGACACTTGTGCCAGTGTCACTATGGTGACACCAAACTTTGTGGACCCTGATCAGGTAATACTAGGTTCAGACTACCTAGTGACCAATGCTAGCAATGTCACTACCAATCACAGTATGGCAGTTGTTAACTTCTCCTGGGGATGGGTAACTGGCCTCAAAAGGGTTTTAGTTAGTTCAGACCTCCCAGTGGACTGTCTTTTGGGCAATGATTTGGAATCCTCCTTATGGTCAGATGTGGAGTATAGGACTCATGTGGAAATGTTAGGTTTGTCAGCACATGTCCTTGCTGTGACCAGGTCACAGGCCAAGAAATGCCCAGCTGAACAAGTGCTGGATCATGGAACAATGGACCAGCCACTACCCAAGAGAAAGAGCAGTAGGGTTAAGGAAGTGCCTTCCCTCCTGCCTCAAGGTGAGGATCAGCCCTCTCAGGAGGCTGACCCAAAGACCCCAGAAGGAACTGTCCTAGAAGAGCTTGAACCTGAACAGGTTGAGTTTCCTGGACAGGGGGACCTTCCAGGGCAGACTTGAGGAGGGCACAGTTAGACTGTTCCTCTCTTGAACCCCTCAAACAGCAGGCTGCTGCTGAGGCTGCAGGGAATGCTACAGGTACCCACAAGGTGTACTGGGATGATGGACTCCTATACTCTGAGGCAAGAGACCCCAAGCCTGGTGCTACCAGGAGGCTGGTCATCCCCTTGTCTCTGAGAGGTTTCCTTCTTACCTTAGCCCATGAGATTCCCCTTGCAGGTCACTTAGGCCAGAACAAGACTTGGGACAGGCTTGTCCCTCACTTTCACTGGCCTCATATGTCTGAAGACAACAAAGAGTTTTGTCGCTCATGTGTCACCTGTCAAGCCAGTGGCAAATCAGGTGGCACAACAAAGGCCCCCCTTATACCACTACCTGTGGTGGGGTTACCCTTTGAAAGAGTGGGGATTGACAGTGTTGGACCAATGGACCCCCCAACAGCATCTGGGCACAGATTTATATTGGTGGTAGTGGATCATGCCACCAGGTATCCAGAAGCTATTCCCCTTAGGACCACTACAGCTCCTGTTGTGGCCAGGGCCCTACTTGCAGTTTTCTCCAGAGTGGGGTTTCCTAAGGAGATTGTCTCTGACAGAGGTGCAAACTTCATGTCAGGATACTTGACTGCAATGTGGAAGGAGTGTGGTGTAAATTACAAATTCACCGCCCCCTACCATCCACAGTGCAATGGGCTTGTGGAGAGATTCAAAAAGACCCTAAAAGGGATGATAAAAGGGTTACCTGAAAAGCTTAGGCGGAGATGGGACATCCTTTTACTCTGCCTTCTGTTTGCTTACAGAGGTCCCACAGAAGGGGGTTGTTTACAGCCCTTTTGAGCTTCTATGTGGGCATCCTGTAAGAGGACCCCTATGTCTTGTGAAGGAAGGATGGGAGTTACCTCTCAGAAAGCCTTAACTGGACATAGTGGACTATGTACTTTGTCTCCGCTCCAGGATGGCAGAGTACACAGAGAAGGCATCCAAAAACCTTGAGGCCAGCCAAGAACTTCAAAAAGCTTGGCATGACCAAAAGGCTGTCCTAACTGTTTACCAGCCAGGACAGAAGGTGTGGGTGTTGGAGCCAGTGGCCCCAGCAGCTCTCCAAGACAAATGGTCTGGACCCCACACCATCATTTAGCAAAAGGGAGAGGTCACCTACCTGGTGGACCTTGGAACTCACAGGAGCCCTCGCAGAGTACTTCATGTGAACAGGCTCAAGGCATTTGTTGACAGGTAGGACTTGGGCTTGCTCATGGACGCAGATGAGGGACAGGAGGAAGAGAGTGACCCTCTCCCAGACCTGCTCACTCAGAACCCTGATGATGGGTCAGTAGATGGTGTGGTCTTTTCTGACAGCCTTTCTGAGCATCAGCAAAAGGATTGCAAACAGGTTCTTCAATCCTTTAGACAAATGTTCTCTCTGACAACCAGTCAGACTAACTAGTGCACCCATGAGGTGGATACTGGTGACAGTCTGCCTATAAAGAGTAAAATCTACAGGCAACCTGACCACGTCAGCGACTGCTTAAAGAAAGAAGTACAAAAGATGTTGGAATTGGGAGTCATTGAACCCTCAAAGAGCCCTTGGGCTAGTCCTGTAGTTCTAGTGCCAAAACCTCATACCCAGGATGGTAAGAGAGATGAGATTTGTGTAGACTACAGGGGTCTCAATGCTGTCACTAAGACAGATGCCCATCCAATACCTAGGGCAGATGAACTCATAGATAAATTGGCTTCTGCCAAATTCTTGAGTACATTTGACCTGTCAGCTGGTTATTGACAAATCAGGTTAGCTGAGGATGCCAAGGCCAAAACAGCATTTTCTACCCCAGGAGGTCATTACCAATTTGTGGTGATGCCCTTTTGGTTTGAAAAATGCACCTGGCACTTTTCAAAGGTTGGTGAACCAAGTTCTCAGTGGGTTGGATGACTTTTGTGCAGCATATCTAGATGATATTGCTGTCTTCAGCTCCACCTGGGAGGATCACCTGATACACCTGAGTAAAGTTTTGGAGGCCCTGCAAAAGGAAGGCCTCACTATCAAGGCTACCAAGTGCCAGATAGGGCAGGGTCAGGTTGTGTACCTGAGCCACCTTGTAGGTGGAGGCCAGGTTCAAGCATTGGAGAGCAAGATACAGGTCCATAAAGGACTGGGCTCCTCCAACCACCCAGACACAGGTCAGAGCTTTCTTGGGCCCGTCTGGTTACTATAGGAAATTTGTCAGAAATTATGGGACCATTGTGACTCCACTTAATGACCTGACAAGTAAGAAAATGCCAAAGAAAGTTCAGTGGACAGTTAGCTGTCAAAAGGCATTCGATGAACTAAAGCAGGCCATGTGCACTGCACCTATTCTCAAGAGTCCAGACTACTCCAAACCTTTCATTGTCCAAACAGATGCTTCTGAGTTGGGTGTGGGAGCTGTTCTATCTCAACTGAATATTGATGGTCATTACCAGCCCATTGCTTTTATAGGTAGAAGGCTGACCCCTAGAGAGAAACGTTGGTCAGCTATTGAGAGGGAGGCCTTTGCTGTGGTTTGGGCCCTGAAAAAGTTGAAGCCATACTTGTTTGGAACTCACTTCAAGATTCAGACAGACCATAAGCCCCTCTTGTGGCTAAATCAAATGAAGGGTCAAAACCCCAAACTTCTTAGTTGGTCCATTTCCCTACAGGGGATGGACTTTACAGTGGAACACAGACCAGGGATTGACCATGGCAATGCAGATGGTCTCTCTGGGTATTTCCACTTAGAACAAGAAGACACACCTGGTCAAGGTTAGTTTAATGTCCCTAAGTTTGGGGGGGGATATGTAGGAGAGTAGGGTCTGCAATCCTATGGTCACCCCAGATTTTTGCTTTTTGCTTCACTGGTTTACGACTTTCCCTGGCTGTGGGCCTGCTAATCAGACCCACAGCCTAGCTGTTCTCTCTCTAAATTGACATCCATGTACTTTAGGTGCATTTACCAATTGGTATTGGGTCACTCTTGTAAGTCCTTGTAAAGTACCATAGGTACCCAGGGCATAAGTGCACCCAAGGCCTACCAGGGGCTGCAGCATGTATTGTGCCACCCCTGGCTGGCCATCTAAACAGACACAACTGGCTGGTAACACAGCTGGGGCAAGGTGGTGTAATCACCCTTTGCTTTAGATATAGTATACCTATATCTAACCCTAAAATGGACACATACTCCTATAAGTCACTCCTATGACAGGCCTTAACAATTTTGGAGGCAGAGTGCTTGGAATTATGTGAGATGGTGCTCTAGCATGAAATGAGCCTGTCTGCAGCTTTCGGAACCAAGCCCTTTAGCTGTTTCCATGATAACGCTATACCATATACTCTTAAGTGCATTATAATCCTCGCAGATATTGCTAACTTTGGCATAGCATTATCAAAACATGTCGAGTAAGGTGTCATACGAAATCGAAATACTACCCCCTCGCCAGTTCTGGCGACGGGGGTAGCATTCCACCCTTTTAGAGGACACAACATGTATGTAACTGTGAACCCCGGTTAAAGTTAACTCGAGTCTCAGCATCACAAAATGGATGCTGCCACCACAGACACAAGTCTGACCTCCTGCTGCTGGGAGTCCTTTCAGCGAGGAAGGCTTGGACAAAGGGTTTCCTGCCTTGGGATGTGCTAGCACCACCCCAGACAGGATTTTGTGTATTGAGGTAGGACAGGCTGAAAGGAATGAGACATGCCTGGGGCACACAAGGTGTCCCTGTGCATACCCCGGTTCAAACCGAAGGGCAGTGTATCGTGCCCAAACGGATGTGTGCATCGGATACGTTTGGGCGCGATACACTGCCCTTCGGTACATGGGATAGATACACCATTGGATTTATCAAGATTCATGGAAATAATTAATACCACGGTTTTGGATGGAATGTAACTTGGGATTTATATTATCAATTTGGAAAGGAAACAAACATATCCCCTTATATTGGATACATATTCAACCTAACAGAGTGAATGATAAAAGCCTATGTAATGTATATTCCATGACTGACAGGAATCCATAATACAAACATTGGGAATATCTTCCACTCTTATATGAGTCGATTTCAGCAAGGAACTCTGTGGACTTTAGTCACTAGAAGATTTATAACTACAAGCCTTGAAAAAGCCCTGTGAGCGAAACACGCGTCGGCTGCTCTCTTCTTGTGATATGTGAAATTAAACAGACTTCGACCCAAGAAGACCTGTTTGGACTATTCTATCATTACCTCTTGAGACCCTTTTTTTCTTGGACTGAATCGCATAGGGCACTGAGATTTCAAAGACTGTGTGAAGCAACATTTGTATTACTAGTATTGGAAATAATGATAAGGGTGTGCTGAGGTATTCTATTCATATATGTTTCATAAGCAGTCCCCTACTGCTTACTCATCAGGACCTCTGTTAGTCCCTACTAGAAAAACTCAGGTGACTCACTAAATGTAGTATGCCTATTGTCCTAAAATAGGGTAGCAAAAATAGGCCATTCTATTTTGTACTAGGGCTTGAGTAGGCCCTTTCAAAAGAAATAGATGACCCAATGTGGTCTATTGGTCTGAAATTAAGCGGGCCCCATGAGCCAGCATCAAGGGTGGCCCTTGTGATCATTCACCGCCGAGGAGATTCGCCTCAATCCTGCCCAAGAGCTGCTCCTTACCACACCCCTTTTTAACATTTCCAGCAAGAGAAGCTAATAAATCATTTTTTTCTATTAACCATGAAATTTGTAAAGTTATTTTATATTCACACACTTAAGACCCTACACATTCCTAATCACTTACACAACCATCACATCACACATAGCCTATTATCAATAAAACCAAGTGCTCCCGCGTAGTTCGTAGGTGGCAGCACGCCCCGCCCCGTAGAGGGACGGGAAGACCCCCATGGTGAAGCATGACACTAAGAGATTCTTAGTGTGTGAGGGGCATTTTAAAAATGCATAGTGCTTACCTTTGCCATCAGCAAAGATTAGCCCTCCACCCCCCATTTGTTTTGTATAAATAAAATTCATTAAATAAAAAAAAAAATATTTTCTGCACGCATTGATAGAATCCCTTTGAGGTTCTGGTAGCCTGAAGAACTCTGGAGTGCAGGGTCAACAAGCCTTGGCAACGGCAAGTCTTCGCAGTGCACAGGGGTTTCGTCCCATCGGTTTCAATGAGGGATACTGGACTCAGTATTGAAGAGAGGGTAGGTCAGGCCTCAAGACAGTTGCAGAATAAACACCTGTGTTGCTGAGCCTCTGGAAGTCTGTAGGACGACAGGAGCAGCAGACCGGTCAGCTTTGTTGCAATCTATGCAATGCAGGGGAGTGATTCCTTTACTCCAAGGAAGATTACTTCGGGTGTCCTTGATGCACACAGGTCTGGTGAAGAACCTGGAAGAGGCACAAATAAAGACAACAAAGAAGACTTGAAAAACAGCAGGACCAGGAGTAGCAGGAGACTTCCTTGGGGCAGTCTCAGTTCCAGTCGAAGTCCAATAAAATCCAAGTGTCCAGACAATTGAAGAGCAATGTAGTTTCAGGGTTGAGTCTTGCCCCACGACGAATCCGAGGACCCACCCACAGGGGAGCCCTTACGTACCCTAAAGAAAGAGTTGGAAGGACTTGGGTGTCCCTCCCAAAAAAGGGGAAGTACAGAGGGGAGGATACCCCAATGTCCTTTGTCCAGTTGCACATCAGATCGGGAACTAAGCGTTCCTGAACTGGTTCAATTTGGAGAAAGCAAATAGGGAACCAAATGTGCCCTTCAAAGCAGTCTGGTGGCACTGGCAAGTGCTGCCACTCCAGCTCAATACACTAAGTCCTGTCTTGAAGGTGGACACAACTACATGTGACAGGAAATCCATTGTTCTACCTTACCCTGCTCGAGAGCTTGGCTCAGTAGCAGGAGGGCAGAATTGTGTCTGTGGACACTTTCTGGGGTAAGATACTGGGTGAGAAAGTCTACAGGGGCCGGCGTATGATATTTGGCCTCAAGGCAACTAACTGGACGAGACAAGTATGGCTTTGTACAAGAGGCAGTCTAAGTGTCTGTCTCGTTGAATGGTGTCAACAGCTCTGCCATGTAGACCCAGGCTGTAAGATGTCGGTCAACAAATGTACTTTTACTTCAGTAGTATGTAGCTTCAAGTCAAGTACTTCTGTTTCACTGCACAAAACAATCCCAAAAGAGAGACTTTCTTCCATGTGTAGGCCTGGTTGGGCAGGGCAACTGGTGGCCTTTGGGGAACAAAGACAATATCAAAGGAGTTCGGTACCTCTTTGAAAATCTGCAACACGGAATCTTTAAAGCCTTCTATCTTCTGTGGGCTCAATGACAGACAGAGGAACCTGTGGTGTGCCAGGAACAATCTCAGAAGGGACTCATAGTCAGAAGAAGCCGGAGGAGTCAGGCCCTTGGAGGGCCAACTCTACAGCCTCTTGCCTGTCTTAAGAAATCTGGCACTAGCAAAACAGAGAAGATTTAGAGTAGAGTGCCAGAAAGACTACGAAAGGAAGCATCCGTGCCTGTAAGACTTTGAAAGGAAGCATCAGAGTGAAGGTGTAGTGCCTACATGCGGCTTGACTCCATCATGAAGTCCGAGAGCGCCAGCTTCTGATGCACAGGGGAAAGTCCTATTGAGAAGCAGGATCAACATTCTTAAAGTGAAGAACCTGAGGTTAGAAATATCCTTCAGAAAATTAATTTTAGTAAATGAGTTTATCGGCCCGGGAACACATCTTAAATCTGTACCAATAGAATGGATGAATATAATATGAACTCAAAGAGACAGTCATCTCATACCTTTGAAGTTGCCTGTTTCAGTTTTGCTTGCTCTACCAGGAGCTTGTAGGATGATCCTTTGTTGCTCTGTATTTTCTCTTTTTCGATTTGTTCCACCAAAGCTTTCTGTTTTGCCTTTAATAAGTTAAGTTGCTAGGAATAAAAGTGAATGAATTAAATGAAATTATTGACTCGTCTTTCCACGCTTCTTAAAATCAAAAGCATTATTTACTTAAAATAATGCTCGGCTTTTAGTAAAAAAAAAAAAAAAATCTAAATAACATAACATTTGTCAGTAATTTCCTTACTCAAGCTCCAACAAATTGTTGCTTTTCATTATTTTGAAACTTTTTGAATAAAATAAGGAAACCGGAAAAAATTGGGGTCATTGTGCCACTAACCATTATGACCCATTGAATCATACTACACCTGTGAATATCAATTAAACTCACTCACTTCTGTCCCCATGATCAAAAGACAACAAGCTCTAGCAATGCCAATAGGTCTGGCTTATAAGTTAAATTTTTGTGTAGTCACACGATACTCCTATTTGAACTCATTCACCCACCCCACTGTCTCATTCTTGCATTAACCCACTTATCAATCCACTCCAAAACATACACACACAAGGCTTAACAAATGTGCAAGATAAATTAAAATATTAAAAGCAGAAGAAAACATCCTACCTCCTAAGCATGGGGGACATACGCATGCAATAAAAAAATTAAACATAAGCGGACAATCATTTTACAGTGTTAATACAAAAAATATGCTGTTTTAGCATTGCAATATGAACGTCACTTTTAGAAGTAACCTGTTAGATATCTTGGAACCGTATAGCAAGGACACACCAAGGATAGTACCATTCCAAGATGGTCACCTGGTTTAAAAGTCATGGCACACTACAGATGAAATGAGTGGCAAGTGAGTGGTGTGAAAGCATGGTCTATTAATATGCTGTACTGATGTAAAAAAAACTTTTTTTAAAACACACAAACAAGGGATGAAAAGCTAAGGGACCTAGAGAAGGGGAAAAGCAAAACTAAAGGCCTTTCTCACCAGCCATGACACTGAACCACAGAGGCACAGACAGGGTGTAATTTGTGAAAGAGTGCCAGTGCCCTAAGTTCTGCTCACAAGTCAGCTTCCAGTGCAATTAAACATTGGCATTCTGAATACCAAAGCTGGTAGTCTTAAATTTGCTACCAGAAGTCCCTCTACCCTTTTTCTCGCTCTTGCAGGATACTGCTTTCTCAGTTTGGACAATTCTGCAGAATTTCTCTTCCTCCATCTTTCTGTTCTGTGTTTTTCCCTCTATGGCATTCGGTAAACATCTGATGCGGAAAAGAAGTGCTTATGGACACCTCATCGGCAACCACCAGCTCAAATTTAGCACTGGGCACAGTGCCTCCAGGCACATGAAACAGGAACCCTTGCTTGTTGCAATGCAACACTGGATTGGTGTTGTCTGTGAGAACCTGCACCAGCCTTCCCTTGACGGATGACAGGAAGGCCTTCAGAGTCAAACCTTTGGCCCTCAAACTCAACAGACTGATCTGGGCACCAGAGTCCTCAGATCACCACCTCTTCCCGATGACACACTAGCTCAGTAGAAAGACATCCATAACTACTGTCAGTTTCAGGTGGGAATGGAGAGTGGCCTGTAGCTGGACCAATTGCATTTGAGCAGCCACTTCCGAGATCGGTCAGATTTTCTTGATGCTGCGCCCATGGGAATTTTGGATTCCATTCTAGAGCCTGAGTGTAGAACATGGTGTGGCTAGCAAGGAATACTCAGGACTCTTTAGGAGGCCAAGAAGCCTCAGAGCCGCTATTAACAAGATACAGGATCATGGCTGAAAAAATGGGGTCACAGCCCGAATGTCCTGGAATCATTGGGGGGGGGGGGGTGGGGAGAAGGTCATAAACTGTATTGTGTTCAGGATAGCTCCAATGATTACAAACCTCTAAGAAGGAGTCCAGTGCAACGTTAGCTTATTGATATAAACCCCAACAATAACAGGAGGTTCGCCATCATCTTGAATGGTCAATAAATGATTTCTGGCTTGCCACAGTCAACTGCCAGTCATCGTGGTAAGAAAAATCTGGTATTCCCGACCTACAAAGGTGAACAGCGACCATCACCTTCGCGAACATCTGAGGGGCGCTGGTGAGATCAAAGGGGAGTACTTTAAATTAAAAATGTTCCTGGCCTACCTTGAACAGCAGATAACACCATGTTAAATGCATCATCTGTGTAGTGAGTTGGGAGAAAGCTATGCTTATCAACACCATAATTATCTACATCCTTGGTTGTCTATTGATCAGAGTCAAAAAGATAATGGAGCCTATGATGGGGTGTACGCCCTGGTAGAGGCATTGGATCGCAGTCCGGGTGTATTAAGATTTGTTGCACTTCTGTAATTTCGTAGCACAAAATAGATCAAGATCGAGGTGAAGCCAGTTCAGTGTCGGTCATCGGCATCATTACCAGATCCTCTTCCAGTACCGCTGGTGTTGACCTGGAATGGACCAAAATAGGTCCTTGAGTTGGGGTGGAAGCCTGTACCTGAGTTAGTGTCGGGAACAAAGCGGGTCCAAAGAGTCAGAAGGTAGAGAGGATGGATCAGCTGACATAACTTGAGTGGGGACTCCTGCGGTTCCTATGGGGCACTGGCAAGCTAGAAGAAACAGTAAGCATACCAAAATTCTGCAGGATGGCCTCGGTAAATGTTTCAATCTGCGGTCGTGTCACCAAAGGCCCGGAAATCTCTGGACAGACTGGTTATCAGTTGAGGAATCAGATCCACATCTAGAAACCTCAAAGGCAAATGATTCACATCATGATGCCGTTGCGCTTTTTCTCTGGTTTCGGATTGGCAGGATGGGGTTAAATCCTGCTTTGCTTTTTTATGCTTGGGCTTTGATGTTGACTTACTCATCGACTTCGAGCTGAATGTTGACCATCTTACAGGGTCAGGTCCGCGACTTACAGCAGGAATTTCCCATAGGTTGCAACTACTTCTTGTGCCTCTCAGTCCCAAATCTACTGTGGGTGCATGAGGGCACATTAGTTGCTTCACCGAGCCCTAGTTCGAGCCCAGACACCAGAGACACCTCGTGGGGGTCCATGACTGACACCTTTTTTATATAGTTTTGGGAGAGGGCATTGTTATTCTACACCCTGGAATTCATTTTTAGAGGTCGCCTGAAGGCAGACCAATTTGGGAGTGGAGCTCTGTATCTTTGTCAGAAGGCACAGAAATAAAGGAATGGATATCAGTGTGCAGGGATAGTTCATATATGGCAGTACAGAATCAACATTGAGTTGCACAGTGCCACTTAAAAGTGTGCAGGTGTAATGCTGATAAAAGGTTCTTCAGATTCAGTCTAGCGCCCAGGGAGTATTCTAAGGTGAGGAATCTGTGGTCAGAAGTAATCACCAGAATGAAACGATTAAAATCTTTTATCAAGCAGGTGGAGGAATTTTACTTCAATTGCTTCTGAGAGTAAAAATGCTGTGCATCTGAAGCAAAATAGATTTTTCTTTAAGAAGTGAGGAAAATCAAGTGATTTCCATATATTTCTAACTCAAATGCTTAGTTCAGAAAGAATACGTGTGTGACGAGTTACTTACCTTCGGTAAGGTGTATCTGGTAGAGACAGTCTAGCTGCAGATTCCTTAACTTTAGAATGTTCCCAGGCATCAGTCTGGATCCAGAGAATGTTCAGCAGTACCTCTGCGCGCAGGGGGTCAGTGTTGCATGGCTATGTCCGGATGGTGCCCGCAAATATGAGGTCAATGGAGCCATATAAGTCCATCCCGGCACGCAGACGTCAGTTTTCTACTGTGAAACTTTTCCACGTCACAAAGCTGAGCCACTATAAAAACTGTGAGCGAGTGGGAACAGTGTGCCAAAAAATATAAAAAATCTTTGAAACAACAATGACAAGAAACAGAGAAAAAGGGGGAGGTTACCAGGGCGAATACTGCCATATTTAATTTTGCCTCTAAAATGGGCAAGCTGTTGAAACTGTATCAGGCCAAAAGTGTAGTGATAGCCAACTACGGCAGCGAAATTTGGGGTTATGTCGCTTCAGGTGCACTGCAAATAGTGGAGAATGCTTTTTTAAAACGTTTATTAGGGGTGCCTAACAGTACTTCAAATGCGGTGGTACATGAGGAACTGGGAGTGCAAGTTTTAAGTGATATATTGGCTCTACGTCCCATACTTTTTTGGCTAAACTGCTGGTTAAATAATGAGTTAGTTCTTACCCATCAGATTCTTTCTGAAATAATGAGTCTAGATCATAGATTACGCATCCTGTGGGTAAGGTACATAAAACATTGTTGTGAGGAGCTGGGGCGGCCGGATCTTTTTTGCAAACCTGACCGGATCATTAAACAAGATGTTGCCTTTACAAATAATTATTTTCTTCTAGTAAGGTCTATGAGTAGAGAAGACCAAGAATTAGGCAAACAGAGCGTCGGCAGTCATTTACTGTTACAAACTGTTACGGGTATTGAGCCCTATTTCACGTACCCCATCTCTACTCAGGAACGTTTTCTATTGATAAGATTCCGGTTAGACTTTTAACATTTGATATTAGCAGTACCAAAAAGGTAGCCACAGAGGCCAAGTGTTAGCACCCTGCGGCTGCGACTACAAGTCTCCGCAGGATCTGCTCCACTTCATATTTTTCTGTAATTTTTATGTGGGACCACGTCAATATTTTTTATTTCCTCTTTTAAAAAAATTTAAATTCTCCCAAGTCCGCCCAGCTCTCCTTTATCTACAGCTGCTTCACCCTGAATGTATATTATTTGTGGTAGGATTTTTAAAACCGTTGTTAGGATTAGAAATAGTCTGCCTGATTGAATTGATCATGTATGACGCATTTGTTTTAAAAAAAATAATGTATCTGTTGTGTATACCGTGTAGAATCCTGTACAGTTTATTAATTTGTATAAATTATGCCGAGTCTTGTCGGGAGGATCTTCATGCTTGGTATACTCTTGTTGAACTGTTTTAATATGTTTTAAATATGTATCTTTTATGGTTTTAAAACTTAAAACCGAATAAAGTGTTTTGAAATTGATGAGATACATCACCATGTAAGTTAGAAAAAGAGTACTTTATACTGTAAGGAGCTGAAGGGAGAGAACAGAGTACCCGCCCCTAGAAACACTCTAGCAGAAGCGAAGAGCCATGCCCTCCTATGAGGCAAAACAGCATTGAAAATTAATGTCATGACAAACAATAGGCAGTCTGCAACCACAGGACGTAACTGTAAAGGGCAACAAGACTTGAACAACATGACTAATGGTAATTGACCATATTTCTGCTTCAGAGAATGTGCAACTATACACCCCATAAACGACCTATTGACAGTAGTATATTCAAATAGACCCCCAAACCAATCTACTGTAGCATAGACAAAGTGACCCAAAAGTAACGAGTAAAAATAGATGAGAGTGGAAGGGAGGGTAGAACACATGATTAACCCCCCACAATGGAAGAACCAGGGTGAATGAGCATGGAAGGACATAAAACCCCACCACCCAATTGTGAAAAAGGGTGGAGAAGCAACAGATAAAACAGAAAGAGACATTCTGCCTCAGAGGGAGGTGAAGTAAACCACCCAGCAGAAAGACGAAGGCCACCTGTAAGGAGGCCAGTGGGTAGAACCCAACCTGAAAAGGTCCTCACAGAGCGGGGAGGGTGGGTGGGCATTAAGGAATCTGCAGCTAGAATGTGTCTCTACCAGATGCATCTTTACCGAAGGTAAGTAACTCGTTCATCTGATAGAGACATCTAGCCACAGATTCCTTAACTTTAGAATAGATACCAAAGCTATACCCCATTGGAGGAGGGTCTGTGACTGAAACCCACCAAGTTCCAAGTGAACTAAACCGTCAATAACATTGACATACACAGTGGGGACAGCAAAGCCTACATGGTCGACACCCAACCATTAAGCTCTGTAAAGGAGCATTAACAAGGAGAGGCAAAGGCACCACAATCCGTCAGAGGACGGAACAAGACCTCTCTTGTCCAGACAAGGACGAAAGGAAATCACAGAACCAGACAGGTCACTGCATAATGGAAGAAAATCCATAAACGTCTGCAAAAAGAAGTTCAACTGAGCACAGGATCCCATTGATCTGCAAAAGAAAGTCCCAGAGAAGGGACAAAACAGAGTCAGAGCATACAAACGGAGCATGCACCACAGTGGAAGCCAAGCAGAGATATACAGAACCATGACTACCAAGAGATACATGTATGTTGATGACAGGGATACACAAGCAGAAAGTGTATACCTTGAGAACTACACCACACACATTGGGGGGGGGGGGCGAGAGTGTCAGAGAGAGAGAGTGTCAGAGAGAGAGAGAGAGAGAGAGTGTCAGAGAGAGAGAGAGAGAGAGAGAGTGTCAGAGAGAGAGAGAGAGAGTGTCAGAGAGAGAGAGAGAGAGAGTGTCAGAGAGAGTGTCAGAGAGAGTGTCAGAGAGAGAGAGAGAGAGTGTCAGAGAGAGAGAGAGAGAGAGAGAGAGAGAGTGTCAGAGAGAGAGAGAGAGAGAGAGAGAGAGAGAGAGAGAGAGATCTCGAAATGCATGCCCTAGATAATTTGAGGCCACACAATAGATATCAACAGCACTGATGCGAAGCATAGCAGGACATAACTATATCAAGACACTTAAAAAGTGACATCATCCTCCTCGTCTGGAAAGGAAACCCGTGTGACAGGCGGGAATACTGCCCATTACACTAACTAGGAAGAGATAATATTACACACTTAGTGTCCGAAGATTGTATATATAGCCATATACAGATGCTGCATAAGGACAATGAGTATCCTGAAGGAGTAGTTTCTTACCTGTAACTCCAGTTCTGTAGTAGGGGTATCTCTGTTATAGTCATAATCTAGTGAATAGTCCCGCCCATGTGCGGGGACCCCGGAGCAATCAAAAATAATCTCTTAAGCTGTCTTTTTGTGCAGTACTGCATAGACACTTAAGAGAGAATTTAAAGACAGATAATGCAGCCAAGGCTACACTGTCCAGTACTTCAACTAGATATTCCACCAATTTTAACATCAGCACAGCCTGCCAAGTTTCTTAAACAGAAAAAAACTTCCCCATTTACCAAGAAAGCCTCTGGAATGATAGAGAGGAAGGGGTGGACAGACAAGCCCCATAGGCTGCCATTATTTGGCTCAAAACAGGCTACTGTGCCTTTAAGGAAACTTTCTAGAACTCTCAGTATCCCAGAATGCACAGCAGGTCCCCTCCACTTTCAGTTCTTTTTGGAGGCGGATACAGCTAGACCTGCAGCATTCAATACATAAACATCTTTCTCCACCGGGGAGGAGGTCGGGCGCTTATGACTATAACAGAGATACCCCTACTACAGAACTGGAGTTACAGGTAAGAAACTACTCCTTCTGTAGTAGGGGATCTCTGTGTATAGTCATAATCTAGTGAATAGAATGGCAAGCCCATCCCCACACCAAAGAGGCGGTGGAGAAGAAGACACAACACAACACCACTACTGTGCGAACAGATTTCGCAGTGAAGCCTGCCCAACCTGAGCATCTGCCCTGGCATCAGAGTCCAGACAGTAATGCTTAGCAAAGGTATGGACGGACTTCCAAGTGGCAGCCCTGCAGATTTCTGCAATGGGAACATTACGGAGCAAAGCTGTCGTGGCCGCTTTGCCCCTGGTGAAATGAGCCTTAGGCTTACCCCCTAAGGTCTTATTAACCTTTTGGTAACACAATTGTATACAGGAAGAAATACAGTATAAGGTTCTTGGCAACACAACGCCTGAATTTCACTCACCCTGCGGGCCGATGTAATGGCCACGAGGAACGCCGCCTTCTAGGACAGGTGCTGTAGCGAAGCCTTATGAATAGGTTCAAAAGGTTCCTTCATCAGTCTGGACAGCACCACATTCAATTCCCATGAAGGCGAAGGAAGACGAACAGAAGGAAACACTTTCTTCAAGCCTTCCAAAAAATCCTTTATCACTGGAATCTGGAAAAAGGAAGTCTGTGAAGGGCATTTCCTGTAGGCAGTCAGAGCAGCTAGATGAACCTTAATGGACTGAAAGTTAAGGCCAGACTGCGCCAAATGCAAAAGGTATGGAAGGATGACATCTTTCATACATGTCGTCGGATCATAGCTCTTGGACTTGCACCAGATACGAACCTCTTCCACTTGTAAGTATAGGAAGTCCTAGTGCAAGGTCTCTTGGCTTCCTTTAGTATTTCCATACAATCTGCAGGGAGATTCAAATGGCCATATTGCACTATCTCAGGAGCCATGCCGCCAAACTCAACGACGAGAGGTTGGGGTGTACCATCTGACCCCCGAACTTCGTGAGAAGGTCCGGCCTGCACGGCAGCCATATGTGAGGAAGAAGAGACCGGTGAAGCAGGTCCGTGAACCACCACTGTCTAGGCCATTCCGGGGCAATAAGGATCATCTGTACCCTGGACTGGGACAGCTTGATGAGCACCGCCGAAATCAGGGGAATGGGTGGAAAAGC
This sequence comes from Lissotriton vulgaris, assembly GCF_964263255.1. Taxonomy (NCBI): domain Eukaryota; kingdom Metazoa; phylum Chordata; class Amphibia; order Caudata; family Salamandridae; genus Lissotriton; species Lissotriton vulgaris. The sequence goes on from NC_141694.1 coordinate 909,814,020, forward strand.
GTACAGAAAGCTGTTCGACCAGTTGATCCATAGTGCATTCCCCTTCGTACCTTGCTGGTAGTAACTGGATGCGAAGTCTCGGCATTTGCTGTTTTCGGCGGTGGCGAACAGATCCACGTCTGGCATGCCCCACCTGGCGAAGACGTCTCTGAATACTTCGTCGTTTATGACCCATTCATGGTTTTCCTTAATCAGTCTGCTCAGTGCGTCCGCCTGATCATTCTGCACACCTGGTAGATGGGTAGCCATTATCAGTCATCTGGCTAGAAGCCAGTGCCAGATCGCCTGCGCCTCCTGTGACAGAGTGCGTGATCTCGAGCCCCCCTGCTTGTTGAGGTAATACATCGTGGTCGTATTGCCCGTCTGTACAAGCAGAGAGTTGGTCTAAAAGGACGGATGAAAGGCCTTCAACGCCAAGTGAACAGCTCTGAGTTCCAGGAAATTGATATGATAGGTGGACTCCGTCAGGGACCACGTTCCTTGTATCTGTAATTCTCCGGAGTGCGCTCCCCAGCCGTGGAGAGAAGCATCCGTTAGGATAGTCTGAGTGGGAATGTCCTTGTGGAAGGGAACCCCCTTGAGGAGATTCTCCGCTGAACACCACCATTTCAGAGACTGTAGAGCATGCAGAGACAGCCGTATCTTTTTCGTCCCAGTTTCCTCGCCTCTGGTCCCATTGATCCTCCAGAAACTCCTGCAACGGTCTCATGTGTAGCAGTGCGTGTGGCGCGAGGAAGATACAAGAGGCCATCAACCCCAGTAGAGAAGACACCGTCCTCGCTATTGTAGATGGAGCGGTCATAAGAGCCTGAGCCTTCCGAAGGAGTGATAAATGTCTTTCCTCCGAAGGAGACACACTTGCTGACAGCGTTTTGATTGAGGCTCCCAAGTACTGTAGGCATTGGACCAGAGTCGGGACAGACTTGGACATGTTGATGTGCAACCCCAGCTTGTTCAAGAGAACGGACGTCTTCTGGAAGTGCGCTTGAGCTTCCGAGAAGGATGCCTTGATCAACCAATCGTCCAGGTACGGGTAGACAAACACCTTGTTCTTTCTCAGGTGTGCCACTACCACTGCCATTCATTTGGAAAAGGTCCTGGGCGCAGACTTCAGCCCGAACGGTAATACTGTGTATTGATAGTGATTGGCGCCAACTTGGAATCGCAGGAACTTCCGGTGTTTCTGTGCAATGGGCACATATAAGTATGCATCCTGTAGGTCTATCGCGCACAGCCAGTCTCCCCTTTGCAGTTGAGGGTAAATCTGGTGCAAAGACAGCATGCAAAAATTTTCCCTACGAATCCATTTGTTTGCCTGTCGCAAGTCCAGAATGGGCCTGAACTCATTCTTGTCTTTCTTGCGTACCAGAAAGAACCTTGAGTACAGACCTCTTCCCCTTTGAGACAGAGGGACGTCTTCTATCGCCTTTTTTCTTAATAGGGTATCGGCCTCCGCTTGGAGCTCGCACAGCTGAAACTGCGAGCAAACCAGTGGAATTGTTGGAGGCGGACTGATGAACCGAAGACTGTATCCATTGCAAACAATATTCAGCACCCACTTGTTCCGAGTAATTTTTCTCCACTCTGCCAGGTAATATTGGACACTTCCCCCCCACCGGAGTGGGTAACGGATGACGGGGAAGTAACAGCTCAGGGCCTAGACCCGGCCGGGGCTTTGGTCGCGGTGGCCGATTGATGTCCAACCGCGGCCCTTCTGGCGTTTCTGGAAGGGCCTCCTCTGGAACTGCTGCTGTTGTTGCTGTCCAGTTTGCTGTCCTCGCCCTCTTCCCTGCGCCCCGTACCGTCTCTGGAACGGGCGGTAGGTCTTTTTCTGGTCCTTGGGCTTCTCCAACCCAACAGCCATCAGGGTCTCAGCCTCAGCCTTCATCCGGGCCATCTCATCGTCGGTGTGCTTACCAAAGAGGGTCTCGCCCGAAAATGGAAAGTTGGCCACCCTCTGTTGGGCCTCCGGCTTCAATGACGTAAGCCTCAGCCAGGCATGACGTCTCTGGTTAACACCATGGCAGTACCCGTGGGCTGCCAGGAGTGACGAATCTGCTGCTGCGCTGATCAGTTGGTTAGAGACCAGCAGCCCCTCATTCAAGTTTTCCATGAAATCATCCTTCTCCTTGGGAAGGAGGTCAGCGAACTGTTGGAGGGACTCCCAGAGTGCTCGATCGTACCTCCCCAACAACGCCGAGGCACTTGCGGCCTTCATAGAGGTGGCGGCCGTCCCGCAGACATTCCTGCCTGCCGAGTCCATCCAGCGGCTCTCCTTGTCGGGAGACACTGGTGGTGGCATGTTGTTTTCGTGACGCCGTCACTATCACTGAATTCGGTGCGGGATCCATCCTTAGAAATGCCGGGTCCGAGTCAGGAGCCCTGTATTTCCTTTATAGCCTAGAGGGGGCTGATTTGGTAGTCGCTGGAGTAAGGAACAGCTCCATGGCGGGCTCCACCAATCCCGGCACCAACGGTAACAGAGGCAGAGACAATTGCTTTATGTGAAGCGTCTCAAAGTTGACGGAGGTCGTAGGCGTGGGCACCGTCAGCGTGATGCCCAGCTTGTTTGCCCCTCTCAGCAGCACATCCTGAAAGGATATGATATAGTCCACAGGTGACACCCTCGTCCGAGGGGACTCTGACAGGGTCGGCGAGTAGTCCCTAGCTCTGGATGAGTCCGTACGGGACCTAGACCTGTCTCTCCTGTGGCATCGTCTAGATCTTGTCGATGAACGACGGCGACTCCTTGATCTCCTTCTCCGTCCAGAGCAAGATCGTGACTTACTAGGTCTTGGGCGTTCCGCAGGTCTTTGTGGCGGAAGTAGCGGCGGCCTGACCGGGATCCTCGGCAGAGTCAGCCCTGTAGGCGGAGTCGGGAAGTGCGGCAGCGAGACCGACCTCGGTGGTGCAGGTGGAAGCCCATGAGGCGGTGGAGGCGGAGCCGGAGGCAGCCCATGAGGTGGAGGTTGATGAGGAGGAGGAGGTGGCGTTGGAACCTGAGGGGGCGGATCCTTCGGCAACGGAGGCGGTGGTGAAAGCGACCTTGGTTTGGGTGGCGAGTATACCACAGAGTACACCGAGCCCGGCGACTCTACCCTCTTCTTCTTCCTCGCCTGACCTGACTGGGGAGCCCGGGAGGCTGTGCCCCCTGTCAGTGAGCGACGTCGCCTTCGTGCCTCCGATGATCTGGAGGAGCTTCTGGCGCCAGAACGCCTCTTGGAGGATGAAGCCTTCCTCTTAGGCTCCGAATGCCTCATCGGCGTTTAAGAGCGCCTTCTCGACGCCTAACGGTGTCTTGACGTCAAAGTTCTTTGCCTTTTTCTCGACGTCGATGATCTTTTCGACGTCGTCTACTTCCTCGATGTCGAACGGCGAGTAGACGTCGAAGGCGAACAGCGGTGTCGCCTCGATGGCGAGCGCCGGCGCCGTCGTGACTCTCGACGTCGATGGCTCGACGACGACGATGACACTGTCCTCGACGTCGACCTAGGTTTCAACGTCAGTCCCCTCGACGTCGAACGTCAACGCCGCTTCGACCCAGAGCCCTGGGGAGACGGGGAACAGACCGTGGTCATCCCTCTCGACGTAGACGTCGAGGCTATCGACGTCGACAGAGACCGGTGGCGTTTTCTGGCCTTCTTTTCACTGGGGACCCCCCCAGAGGCCTCAGCACGGGCAGATGAAGTAGTTCCAGCATGCCGAGACCCACCTTGCTGCTTCCTTTGCTCCAGGCCTTGGAGCCTGATCTTCTGTCTGTCCTTCAGGGTCCTGGAGGAGAAAGTATGGCAGATCTCACACTCCTCAGGAACATGACTAGAAGGAAGACCTAGGATACACACCCTTTGTGGATCGGATTTGGCCTTCTTCCTCGAGCACTCAAACATTTATCAAATAAGGCAGCCATATTTGATAAATGAGGGCTCAGAATTACTAGAAAAACCCCAGTAATAACAGAAGGCACAAAAACACGTCGAGTGAACACACTCTCACACTTTAAAAGTGCAAAAAAATTGAAATAAACCCTAAAAAGGGAGAGCTCAATGCCCCAGGGTCCTGCTAGCAGGAGCCGGAAAAAAGAACTGAAAGTGGAGGGGACCTGCTGTGCATTCTGGGATACTGAGAGTTCTAGAAAGTTTCCTTAAAGGCACAGTATCATGTTTTGAGCCACATAATGGCAGCCTATGGGGCTTGTCTGTCCACCCCTTCCTCTCTATCATTCCAGAGGCTTTCTTGGTAAAAGGGGAAGTTTTCTCCTGTTTAAGAAACTTGGCAAACTGCGCTGATGTTAAAATTGATGGAATATCTAGTTGAAGTACTGGATAGTGTAGCCTTGGCTGCATTATCGGTCCTTAAATTCTCTCTTAAGTGTCTATACAGGACTGCACAAAAAGACAGCTTAAGAGATTATTTTTGATTGCTCCGGGGTCCCCGCACATAGACGGGACTATTCACTAGATTATGACTATACACAGAGATCCCCTACTACAGAAGAATACTTCCACCAATAACATCAGCAGAGGCCAGGAGCAGAAGTACCCGAATCCTTGCGCGGCAATGAGGAGAGGGTCTTGAGCCCCTGCCTGGGAAGTGCACAGAGAAATAGGGCACCAGGCAATGTGCTGCAGTGATGCGTCTAGCGTAGACTCCACTGCCCGTAGGCAAAAACCAGTCAGGGTCTGAGGAATGAGAGAAGACCTAAGCACATCCCACACCAGGGATTGAAGAGTAGACAATACCACGGAATAGAACGCAGCCATGTCAGTGGCGCAAGGTATACCACAGGTACCCCGTGACAGCAAACACACCCAGTGTGCACTCACATGTCGTCTATGCACAAAACATGATAAAAAAACGTTCCGGAGCGGAACAGAACAAAATGCTCACAAGGGACACTTGCGAAGTAGGCAAAAAGAGTACAGCAGAAGGCGGAATTAACAGCCAAAGGCAAGAAATGAAGACATGAACACAAGGGGTGAACCAGGCATGGCAGAAACCCCACAATACCCCGGGGAAGTCTGCATCCACAGAGGCAGGAGTGCGCTACAGACCAACCGTAGACAACGCATAAGCTCCAGGAGAGAAGTGGGTCTCACCAGAGAGGAAGTCCCACACAGTAGGAAGAGTGGAACGAAGTGAGAAGCCTAAAGTATGACTCATAAGACAACTCCTCAAAGCGACATAAGACAACTCCTCAAAGCGACAGAAGACAACCATCCTAAGAAGACTCAGCTGGAGCCTTCGAAACTTCCTGTGCCAGGAAGAGCAGCTATGTAATAGCCAACAAATACCCCACAAGGGACACCTCTTGAGACAAACTTGTAGTCCGAGGACTCAAAAAGAAATACAAAAACAGCTGGCTAGCAGTACCAAATAAGGGCAAAAGTGGCTGATTAGCCTTACAGTCCATCCAGGAAATTATGTCTTGAATATGCAGACGGTTACCATTACTGTAAACGAAATTAAAAGTCTGCAATGAGGACTATAACCCATGGAAGTAATGGGAACCCAGACATGAGGCGCTGAACCGCTGAGTCAGTGGGACTGTCAAAAAGACTGACCCCCATCAAATGGCAGATCCCCAAGACACTCCTGAACATTTTCAGGGAAACTGCCATTGCGCAACCAGGTATGGCGCAGCAGAGAAACTGACCTGGTCATAGCCCGACCCACAGAGTCAGTAGTGTGCATGGCCAAAAGTTTGAAAAACTGTGCCATTTCCCGGCCATCATGAAGTATTCGAACCAGGTCATCTCGAGGGACCTCTGGAAGAGGTGGAACAAGACGCTTGACCGAGTCCCAAAATGCAAAAGTAGCTCGTGCAAACACGCAAGAAGTGTTCGAGGAACGAAAGCCCGAGCTAGTGGACGCAAAGACATGGCGGCCACACAACTCCAACCAGCGTGACTCCCTAGAGGAAGGAAGCAGCGGAGGGAGGAAGGAGGGTAGCAAGACTGAAGCTAACAGTACTATCAGCCCTTGAGCCCTAGGATGGAGGGACAAACAGACCGGGTCATCTGGAGCCGGGCGATGATGATGTGCAATGGCACGATCTACAGGGTCCCCCGATGAGGGCCTCGCCCAAGCCCCAAGAAGAGTGTCATATAATAACCTGCAAAAGGGGGATAAAGGTTCCACCGCCACAGCGCCCTGGTGGAGTAGATAGAACAATGGATCAGAAGGCAGAGACTGAGGGAGGCTGTATCTGTAAGAAATCTACAGCCTTGCGAACTGCTTCGCAAACGCCGCACTAGCCTCTGTGGATATTCTAGGTAGTGACAATAAGCCATCTGTAGGGGACGGTTGTAGGCTAACCCGTCCGCCCAACGGTAGAGGCTCCACAGCCCGAGGACAACAAAATGGCTGCCAGTGCCCCATGGGCACCTGCTCCTAGGAGCATCTAAACAACCCAGGTGGTGGGAACACCACAGAGGTCTCGACAACCACTGAAGACTCGTCCGCCCGGCGTCGACTCGACCTTCACCGAGATGGGGAACTGCAGAGAGGAACGGCATTGACTCGGAGTCGAGCTCCGTGCTGCAGCCACCTCCAGCGCAGAGAGCCTCACAAGGCTGTACAGAGACACCACAGGAAGGCCGGACGTCAGACTGGAATGCCCCTACAGGCCATGCCCCTACAGGCCATGCCCCAACGTCGCAGCGACTCCGGAACCAGAGTGAGGGTTCTCAATAGTCGTCGAGGGCGAACCCGCTGGTGAAGTCCCGACCTGAGTCCCTAAACCCCTTCTGTGGGCCTCGAAAGCGCGCCAGGGAGAGGGGTGACCCAAAGATGGACAGAAAAGCCCGAGAATAGGCCTCCTTCTGGGTCCTAGTTGCACCAGCACCAGGAAATGGAGGGTAGGTGGGGTTGACTCCTGGGGGCCCGGGTCCGTAAAGACTGAGAGCAGCAGGCCTTGACGTCACGTCTATGTGAGGTCAACTACCTCCTTGACTTCTTCTTGTGCTTACCCGCGTCAGATGAACAACGTCCGCGGGACCGACTCTGTGACCTGTCCCGAACAGGAGCCTTTGCTCGAGATGGAGACCAGCGGCGTGAGGAATCCGCATGGGACATTTGGGCGAACAACAACTTCATTCGACATTCCTGCAAGGGACACTGGTTTTAACTCCTGGCAGGCGTCGTACTCCTCGGAGTCGTGGTGCTCTCCCAGGAACCACATGCAGATCTCGTGTGGATGCGTCGCCGACATCTGCCACGTACAAGTCTCACACGACTTGAAGCCCGAAGGCATTGCTAACTGTTCCCGGACGCCAAAAAGCATCGAAAAGGCCTGAAACAAAAACAGACAAGATGAACCGCTTCTCCTGAATCTGCGTTGAAATGAGGAAAAGAAGAAAACTGACGTCCTTGCGCCGGGAGGGACTTCTATGGCTCCACTGACGTCATATCCGTGGGAGACGTAAGGACAGAGCCATGCGACGCTGTCCCTTGCGACGCAGAGGTACTGCTGAAAATTCTCCGGATCCAGACTGGCACCTGGGAACAATCTAAGTTTAAGGAATCTGCAAAAAAATGTCTCTATCAGATACCTCAAAGTAAACACATTATGATGTGTGGGTTATCCAGCCCTTCAGGGATACACAAGTAAGCATAGCAATATTATCATTTTTAGACCTGCACTTCTTGGCCAACTCTCTATTATAATTTTGCATACACATTGCAGATTAAATGAGAGCAGCACTCTTTCCATCAATTTTCTTTTCCTGCCTGCAGCTCAAAAGCAATGGGAAAGAGCCCTTTGAAAAACAAGTCTAAAGACTTCTGCTGTGCTTGTATCAGCTTCTATTGGATAGGATTGTTTGTGTAAGGTTGCTAGGGGAGTTGACAACTGGCCTGAACTTTGGCTGGTGTTCTCACGTGGCTTGTGAGAACCATGCCCTCAGCCACGAAAAGGCTGGAAAGTCTGTTAGCCTTTGTGGGCTGAACAGGAATGGACACGGATTGTAGCCCCTACCATAGCCCTAAGATGGGCGAAAGGCAGATTACCGTTCTCAAGAGGCCATGGATGGATCCAAGAACCAGGCCGTATCTCTGCTACCTTAAAGCACAGCAGCACTGAGACCCATTTCACCAAAAAGGCACGAGCAATCAAAGGGCATGTCCATGAGTGAAGCTTGGACATCTCCTGAAAAGCCAGTCATGGCATCTAAGTGCCTATGCAATTGCTCTGCCCAGCCAGTCAATCGTGTCCAGTCCACATCTGTAGGTGAACTTTGCTGCATCTCGCCCATCAGCAATAGCTTGGGAGAGTATAGAACCAGCCTCCCCGGAGACCACTGGTATACTTTGCGCAACCGAATACTACACATTGTAGCTGTATAGGCCCAAAAGGCATGTGGTGTTTACTGGTGTAGTGATAGGCTGCGGAAAGAGAACATAATCTTATCAAAGTTATCCAGCCTTTTGGATTCTCTGTACTGTGGAGTGATAGAAAATGCGCCGGGGATCATACGGGAAGAGGAGGCTTGGACGACGAAGCTCTCCGGGGTGGGGTGCTCGGTGAGGAAATTGGGGTCCCCAGAAGCAGGGCGATGTCGGTAGGCAATTGTCCTGTACATGGTAGCCCATGCACAGCGGATAGACAAGGCCCCAAACAGGACAACTGTAAGGCTTTGTTGAATGGGAGCAAGGGATCATAGGGAGCAGCTCCCTATTGAAGCATTTGTCAAGATGTTTGCCTCGACTGCCACAGAAGGTCCAGGATCTCAGTCACCCTCCACACCACCATTGTGAAAATGGGAAGATATTGCTGGGGCAGGATATCCTCTCAAAGGGCAGCATGACCAAAATACAGATGCTCATGCCCAGGAGATCAGGATACCATTCTCTAGGTGTCCAGTCCGGTGCCACTAGGATTACTTGAGCCCCGTGGCCCCATGAGGACTTGGGGCAGTAATGGTATCAGCGGAAAGGTGTACAAGAGGCCCAAGTTCCACTTTAAACTGAAAGCATATCTGAGCAAGAGCAGCTTTGGAAACTCCAACACGCAGAAGTACTGATATTGCACTTCTCAGCAGTAGCAAATAGATTGAGCTACGGTTCAACCGATTTGCGGAAGAGACCTGTGCACAGAGATGCCAATACCTATCCGATGTACAAATGTTACAGGCACTTCAGGAGGCTGAGGCTTTCCTGGCACATAGTCCACGACTCCACCCCGCCCTGCATGTTTAAGTATCACATGGCGGTGGTGTTGTCCATGAACACCTAAACCAGCCTCTTTTTGATGGATGGCACGAAGGCTTTCAATGCTAAGCAGATGGCCCGCAACTCCAACAAGATGATGAATAGATGGGTCTACAATGTAGAGCAGCGACCTCTGATCTTAACCTCTACCAGGTGGCTGCCTCACGCCAGAAGCAAGGAATTGGTTACAACTGTCATCTTCAGCAGAGGAAGGGAGCAGGGTCTTTTACTGACTAGATCGCGGTTCATTAACCACCACTGACAATCTTGTGCAGTCTCGACGGAAATCTGGCCATAACTGTAGAGATTTCCAGAGTGCTGTCCTCACTTGGATTTCAGATCCTACTGTTGAGCTTGCATGTGCCACCTGGCTTGTTTCTCCAGCAGGATGCGGGAGGCCTTTGGATCCAGAAGCCTTAGAGTCAGTCTCATCGACATCCAAGACCAAGGCTGAAACATCAGGATAATAGCCTGAATGTCCTGGACGACACTTTGCACTGTAGGGTAGGCATGAAATTTCAGCATGTCCAAAATGGCTCAGATGAAAGGGAGCATTTAAGAGCCAGGTACAACTTTGGCATATTGAAAGTAAACCCCAACAAATGTACAAGGTTCACCATAGCCTGGAGGTGGGTGTTGACTGCCTGGGGCAAGCCCATATTCAGCAACCAGTCGTATAGTGAGCATTTTGGACCTGTCTTTGCTGTGGAAGGCACTGAGGGGGTGAAGGTATAGAATAGGGTGGAGGCCACAGTCTTTTTGTTGGCTCAAAAAAGTATTAACCACGACCTACCTTTGGTATCAGCACCCTCTCAATCACTCTCTTGGCCAAAAGAGCCTTCAAATCTAGGATAGATGGCCCTCCATCAGCAACTGTACAGAGGGTGGCATGGGGGGACAGGGCTGCCATGAATGTGATGGTTCAGCGCCTTGAGACCCTCACGGGTGACTAGCGCGCTCTATAAATGTTTTGATTGATTGATTGAAACCCCTATGAATGATGTGCGACACCCACGTATCTGAAATTACATTCTGCCATTCTGGTAAGAAGTGCCGGGTGCGGTCTCCTACCGGGTGTCAGTGCGCCAAAGAGGGCATACTAAAGAGGTTCCGGTGGGTTGTCAGTGAGAGGCAGTGGAGGACCGGGCTGCACAGTGTGCTTGCTGACTATGAGGTCTGAGGGAACCAGGGACACAGTCACAAAGCTTGCACTAACAAACACTCAGGTGCCATGCTGGGTGAGAAATGTGGGATCCCGGGTGCAGGACAGTGACAAAGTGCAACTTGAAGCTTGACTAAAAACTTTTAACACATTTCTGTACCTTTTTTGAACACTTTTTTGTACCAATCCCCCTGTTGTGTGTCGATTTAGATTCCATATGAATTTGCCGATTCATGCCCTTATATAGGTACAATTCACATTGCCCTTATTTAGGCATAGAAATCCAGCCCTTATTTTGGCATTAAACATGCTAACCAAATACAGGCACGGCTACTTACATCCGCTCATCTACGTCACAACAAGTTCTTGGAAAACCAGACTCTTAAGCCTTTGGGACTTCCCCTTCCTTAGATATTGATTTCTTTAAGAACTCATTTATTATGCATGAACATTATTCCTAGGGGTTCATTCATGACGTTCTTATGCCCCACTTGTCAAAATTGGCATTCCTAAACACCTTCAAGGTATAAATATACCAGCACTTGCTATGGCAAACCACAGTGCGGTTCGGCTACCTACTCTCACGACGCGGCTTGCCACAGCAAGTTCCGAAGGAAGTGAAGTCCCCAACTGACTTACTAACCAGACGCTGTCATCCTCCTCGCCGAGAATCTAGCTCTAGTGTTTCTGGCTCCCCTTGCGGGGTGTTAAGAGATCGAGTCCCGGAAAAAGAAACCAACCTCTCTCATTCTAAGGTATGGAGCTGATTAGAACCTAGAGAAACTTTTGCCAACTCTTGGCATAACTAAACCAGACTAAGACAGCACCTACTTCTTCCCTCGTACTACACTTAGGTTAGGTACACAGGGATAGGATTATTTTAGAAGCACTAGATGAGTATTTTAGCCTGTGCTATTTATGTATGTATTTTAATGAATATATGTTATAGCTACAAGACATGCTATTACAGTATTATTTTATCTTACTGCAAACGCTGTACGTATTATACTTCACAATCTGGCTTACGATTGTAACAGTTCATATCTCTTGCATGAGAAATAAGACTGTTCAATAAACCCTTTTATTGAAACGCCCGTCTCACTATTTCTATGCAACTTTCTAGAAACGAAGCATGCACAGTTGACTGAGTAAAATGGTTATCTACTGTTTCCACGACTCTGAAGATATTGTTCTGACTCTAAAGGGAAACAAAGTTGTCATGTTTATGCGGTTGTCAGAAACTAATCGCTTCAGTTCATTCGATAAAGTTTCTAGTGACCTCTGAGTTAGCTGGCACACACAAGTAATTAATTTTAATGTACTTGATAGAGACATACTGACCTAAGTCCTATGTCAAAACTATAGTGTACATTATTCCAATGAGCAGAGCCTATCAAGGATATAGGGACTACACTACCTGGACAGGGCTTTGTTAAAAGGAAGCAGGGGTTCTGCACTCGAGTGCCTCAGCTGAAGCACCTCAGTTAAGATATTAGTTTTAATCTCACTGATTCCACAGATGGAAGTTGGAGATCAAAGATCTCAGCTGCCCTCCTCATGACCAATTGCGATTGACACATTCTCTTCAGTGGCTGGGCCAGGTTGAGCCTAAAATAGAGCCCAATGAGAAGTCTAGCCTGCTGGATTCACCAAACTCCTCGTATCAGTTCTGACTGGGTGATGTAGTCAGTGTGGTCACAGCCCGCATACTTAGCGTCTACTTCAAAATCACCAAAGGACAGCAGCATTGTATCTGAGCCCAAAGTATGTCTTTACTCGAGTGGTTCCATACTCTACTTTGGAAGGGGTAGACACGGTGCCATCTCAAAGTCAGAAAGGACAATAGGCTCACATTCACCGTGCAGCATTAGAGATGTTGGCAATGGCGTTAGGGACCAAGACCCAGTGAAGGTAGCAGAGCCAGAATTGGGCTTGGGAATGAAGTTGGCCCAGATTCGGATCGGATCCAGGTGGTCCAACAGGTGTCGGGCGAGGGCTGACCGACATGACCCGTGTCACACCTCTCGGCTTCCTGAAGCCAGAAAGAGCTCCAGAGGAAGTCAGTTGCCTAAAGATGCAGGCAATGGCTCCATAAAATTCCAGTGGCAAAAGTAGATAATACTAATGCTCTCTTTTGTGGTAGTGAGGAAAAGCAATTAGGCTTATCAGAGTGTAGTGTTTAGCATTTGTTGTGCCCACAGAAGCAATCAATGAGACACACACTCAATGAATAAATCCGAGACCAATTATATATATATAGTATTTGGTTATATTTATTTTTCTGAACCACAGAACTTTGTTATAGGCAATACGTTTTTCAAAAGACATACTTTTGAGTTTCAAAAATGGACACATTGCAATTTTCAGACATTGAAATGTTGACCTATGGGAAGAAAACATTCAGCGTACATAGGGATAACATCGACTTATAAGACCAGTCTACGGAAGTTTAGGTCAGGTTACCAAATTCGAGTTTGGGTGCCCAATGCAAATCAATGGGGATTGGGGACAATCAGTCAGAGGCTGCTTATAGGATAAAAGGAGCGGCTATGGGGGCCAGGCTCCAGTGTTTGAAGGAAGCACTGGATGGGGCCCAAGGCAGCACCAACACTACACCAACAACGGCACACAGGTGGCCGGGTGCAGGGTGCCGACATAGCATCGGGGGCTCAGTGCAAGGCAATGGAGAAAGGTCAATTTGAACAAGGACTGCAGGTTCAGGCCAGGAGGACCTAGAGCTGAAGAGGTAGGAAACCTAGAGCTGCAGAGCTAAGTTGCGATGCTCTATGACGTAGGGGCACCTTTTGTCCTCTTCACCATGTCTTAGAAAGGAGGGGTGCCTTTTGGTGTCGAAAATGGCTTACCGGACCAGGTCACAGTTGAGAGGGTCTCCATACAGAGGCTGCAAGCGACGTCTAGGAGTCCAGGAGAGGTCAGCTCACGGTGGACTCTGGAGCACTGGGGAACCTTGCTGGGACACCTGCACTCAGACCGGAGGTGTCGATGAAGAGGTGGAACCTGGGGCTGGCTTCGTGCTTCTTCAGGTCACAGAATCTTTACTTAAAAGATGGTTGCTTGGAGAACTGGTCAGCTGTTCTCGGGAGTCTCGATCTTTGTCAAAGGCAGGCAAGTCCTTTCAAGGCTTTGGAGGTTTCTGGGCTGCAGGACCGATCATCTTTTGGCAGTGGATACTTAAGGGCTGCACACAGGTTCGTTGGGATGGAGCCTAGGCACTTGGCATCTCCACTTTTCTTTGCTGGCGCAACACTTTAGTGTACGGCTCTCGATAGGTCGTCAAACTCAAGTTCAGGGCTCGGGTGGGGGGGCATTGCAAGTCAGGGAGAGGGAGTGTCAGGGTGGGGGTCACCTAAATACTGCATTTGGGGGGCATTTAAGGGGAGTGCCAGGTAGTAGCCAGTGTGCTACTTACCTTCAGGGTGACTACACTTTATAAATGCTCACCCCACGGATAGGGTGGGCTTATCCGTGATCCTAATTGGAGGAGTCCCACAATATTCACGATGGTGGGCACTGAAAGTTTAATTCACCTCACCTCCAGCACCCGAGGGATGGAGTTGGCAGATGGCGGCACACTTCCTATTCTTTCTACGTTTTCCCGCCTGTCCTTCCACAAAAAAGGGGGTCTGCTCCCACTAACAGGAGAGGCCACCACCACCCAGGAAGGGCATTGTTCTGGGCCTCAGAGTGCGCAGGCCTTCTCCCCATGAGGCCAGAACATATTCTGGTGGGTAGTGTGCTGGCTCAGGCCAGTCGGTGACCACACTAAGGATTGGTACGTTTCAGGGAACTCACGTAAGGGGTCCTCTTTGGGCGCTTTTTAATAAATCTGACACTGGAATTAGTGCAGGTTCATTAAGCTTAGGTGTTTTGTACCAAACATCCCATATTTCAGTGAAGCCATCTTACAGCTGGGGAACTCGTAATGACGTGTGTCCAGCCCATGTACTTACTATGGCTTCCCTGGTCACTTACAATATCCAGGAATCAACAAAGATATTGCTTGGGCATAGCGGCTCATGCAGTCAGTCAAAATCACTTTATTTGGTTATTTAAAACCATAAAAGCATGTTAAAATATCAATAAATTAAGAATCAGATAATACACAAAATCAATCGTAGCTAAAATGCAATACCACATCAAAATACTCATAACAAATACTTCTCTAAAAGTTCAAGCAGTGGGATATACAATGCACATTATAAGGGGGAAAACCAATTACACATTAGTTCAAGTTCAAATAACTTTATTCGATTGTAAACCGTACAATCATAAAAGCACAATTCATCGACATACAGTTAAAAACAATCCAACTATTTCATTTATAAGACAAAAATTTCTTTAGACAATAAAAAAGACAGAAGTAACAGGCAGAGTGAACATTTAAAAAAAATATATAAATAGTTACAGCACGATAAAAAAGTTAAAAATGCCTAACGGCAATAGCAGCATAATTATCCCTCCATACTTTTCCTGAAGGTAATTGCTAGTTTCAGAAAACTACAAACAAATAAAGTGCAATCGCATTTCAACAGTTGAAGGTAATAAAGTGCTGGTTTTATCTGTGCAAATTTCAGTTTTTTGAGGCAAGGTTTTAGATATAGCCTCCGAGGTATTATGTAATAAGGGCAAATAAATAAAAAGTGTGCCAGATCTTGCGGAGACTTTCCGTCGCAGCCGCAAGCTGGCAACACCTGACCTCGATGGGCCCCACTTGGTACCGCCAGTAAGAGATGAAACAGATCAAAACGGAACCTTGTTAGTAGATAACATTCATAGCCAGTCATGGGCCATGATAGATATGGTTCCATTTGTAGACAGGTTTTAAGTAGAACATGTTTCCTAACACTGTCCTTCTGCAACTCAACCTCCTCCCGGGCGGTATAACTAGTTGTCATAAATGTGTTTTTCACAAAAATGACATCTGATTTAGTGATAAGGTTTGGGGTTAAAAACAAATCAGGCCGTCCTATTTCGGTAAGGCGATCATTAATATACTTCAGCCACGGGACCTTGAGCCTGCCATCCCATGTTAAGGCTTCTTTTAGTATTTCATGGGTGAGAGGTATGTCGTTGTTAAGCCAGCAATTCAACCAACACAATACGGGATTAGCTGCTATTCGATCACTTAAGTAGGGTACACCTAGCTCCTCGTGTACTGAGAAATTTCCGGTTCCCCTTGGCAACCTCAGTATTTTCTTCAGGAAAAAATTTTCTACAACCTCCAAATCCCTCAACTTACTGTAGTCCCAGAGCTCACTTCCATAGCAAGCGACGGCAACACTCTTTGCCTGGTATAGTTTAAGTAAAGCAGCCACCGGGCTGTTGCCAATTTTTCTCGCGAAGCCAAGTATGGCCGCATTAACACGAGTTACCTCGCCCTTCTTCTTGAGAAGAGCGGGGCCCCAAGATAATTGATGATCAAGAAGGACCCCAAGGTATGAAAAGGTATTGGTGGTTGGAATTTTTTCCCCATTTATGCAAAATAGATTAGATTTTCGTGATCCTAGGCCTGTCTTCATAGCATAGGACTTAGAGTTATTAACACTTAGGCCTCGGGACTCCATAAAATCAAAGAAGGAGTATAAAAGTGTCTGGAGGCCGATTGCTGTCCTAGAAATAAGGACAGCGTCGTCCGCGTAGAGCAGAACTGGGACGCCTTTTAGGCCTACATAGGGGTAATCGGCTCCTGTTTTTAGCAGATGCTCCTCCAACTCGTTGATATACAAGTTGAAGAGGAATGGAGCCAAGATACACCCCTGTCGAACACCCCGGTTGATTCTGATATCCCACGTCACTTTCAGATCTTGGATAGATCGAACATTAGCTCTTGTATCGGAGTGCAGGTCAGCCAGAAAATTAATCAAATTCTTCTCTACACCCATCTTTAGCAGGGTGTCCCATAATTTGCCTCTGTCCACGCAATCAAATGCGGACGATAAGTCCATAAATGCCATGTACACATTAAAAGAGAGGGAATATACACATAATATGGAAAAGCTCTACAAAATTCAAGCAATATAAATGAAGTGCATATGGAGCGAAAAAGATACATTTCACATTTAGAAGGAAAGGTATACATTTAAAAAAATCAAATCACGTAGGCCCTCTCTCTTATTATATTCTTTTTTCCATGCTCTGACTGCTGCTACTAAAAAGCTAGCAATATTAAAAATGTCCCACGGGTTACTCAGCATCTGCAGGTTTGTTATGGACGGTCTAGCCTGCAATAAACCTTTCTCCTTTAAAAGTGGAAAAATAAAACGCTTGTGAATATGCAGATGATGGTCACAAAACAGGACAAAGTGCAAGGTATCCTGCCTCGAGAAACTGTCACAAGAGCAGGATCCCAAATCCTCAATCTTTCTCCAGCCCAGGGGTTCGGCCAATCAAAAATGCATATAGTTAAACCTCCCGCTCGTCAGGAGAAAACGATGTTGAGGCTCGGTAACTATATCCAGATAAGGCTCCATAATATAGGAGGTTTTTTAAATCTGATGAGCACGGACGGTGGGTTTTAGTAGTTCAGTGGCCTCTCTTTCTACAGACGCTACACGTAAAAATGAGGTCTTGGCCCATGCCAGATCTTTTTTTACCTATTTCTGGGTTGTCAAATACCTTTGGGCGACCTAAAAGCGTTGCTATGCTTTTCACATGGCTCAACCATGGGATACTGCTAGTCCTGTCTAGTGCAATACAGTCTTGTATGACCTCTTGATTTATGACTAGTTATGGATTAGACCAGATTGAGATCCGTTTGAGAATGGGGGACATTCTGATCGAGTCAGCCAGGTAACCAATACCAGCCTCTAGATGGATAATATATGAGGGTATGGATTGGGGGACTGAGAGCATACTTCTTAATTCTTAATCTTATTTTCCACAATTTGGAGCTCTATACAGTTTTTATAACCCCAAATTTCAGAACCATAATTTGCAATGGCAATACTTTAGGCTTTATATATGTTTAACATTGCCTGCATGGGCTTGGCACCCAGTCTTCAAGTGAAATCGAGCACAGCACCTGTGGATCCGACAGGGCGTTTCTCTTCGCCCTCCTTTGCTGAGCCCATGAGCACCTCATCAAATAAAACACCTAAATACGGGAATGTAGTAACCCTAGTTATTTCGTTACCATCGCAATAATAGGTTTGGGGTTTTCTTGGCTTCAATCCCATTATCATTGTGTGTGATTTGGAAACATTTACATTCAGGTCCAGTGAGCCCATAAAATCAGCAAAGGAGGTCAGCAGGTGCTGGAACCCCACCGCTGTGCGTGTCAAAGCAGCATCGTCTGCATAAAGTAGTGCCAGGATCAATTGATTCCACACACGAGGAATATCCTTGGCTGCCCCACACAGGGCAGAACCTAGATTATTGATATAAAGGGTAAATAGCAGAGGAGCCAGGATACAGCTCTGTCTGAATCTTCTTAGGATATCAATCTGTTGCGTTAAGATAAAAAAAAATGTTTTAATTTATTTATTGGCATTTCAAAAAAGAAACAGATAAGAACGAAGTACAGGCACAGACACTAGAAGCATGAATCAGCGACAATGCAGTATATACATACAAGTCAGGTAGAATGACAATTTCCGAATTAAAAATCAGGACTTGCACACAATAGAAACATAGCCACACTTAGCACATCCAGGCGTAGACCACCGAGGGTATATCAAACGTGATCCGAAAATCAGCTGGGGGCCCCCATGACCAATAACCACCTACTCTCCAGTGTGAGGAGCGATACAATCTGCGACATCCCCTCCAACAAAGTCGTGTCAGCCTCATGTGTATTTGAAATGTCTCGATCGGGTCTTTTCTCCAGAAACAGTGCCCAGAAGTTTTTGGGCCTGTTGCGGGAGGAGGGGGGGGGGGGGGGGGGGGGGGGGGGGGGCTTGGGTAGTAAGCCATTATATAACTCAGTTTGTGTGCAGCAGTAAAGCATTTCTTTATTCCACTGGGAAAGCGTAGGTACCGGGTCACGCATCCAGGAAAGTGCCACGTACCTCTTGGCCACCAGAAAGGCCATGTCAACTAGTCGTCTATGTTCTGTCTTAATGGTCTTTGAGTATCCCAGAGTAGCTAGCAGGGGAGTTGGGAGTAGTGAAAGTTCCGTAATTCTATTTACTTCCTCATAGACTGTGCACCAAAAGGCAAAAACTCTGGGACAGGACCAGAACACGAGTAAAATATCCGCCAGCTGCACTCCGCATCTCTCACAACGTGGGCTCTCCCGAAGTCCGTATCGAAAGAGCCGTTCTGGGGTGCAATAAACCCTGTTTAAAAACTTAAAATGCAGCAGCCGGTGGCGACTGTTAAGTGATATTTTTTTGCTATTAGCGCAACAGTATTGCCACGTTTCTTCAGGAAGATCCACAGCCAAGTCAGTCTGCCACGCCAAACGAGGCTTAGCGTAGTCCGTTGTTCTCTCAGAGAGAGCAATTCGATATAGATTCGTTATTAACTTGGTCGAAGTCTTGGCGTTAATGATATAATCATATGTCGTGATCACCGGGGGTTCGGCCATGTCCTCCCCTAGCAGGTCTTTAAGTGCATGTCGGACCCTGTGGAATTGAAAGAGGGAAGGAGGGAGCGAGTGGTGTCCTCCGACTCCAGCTCGTCCCAGGAACAAGCCCTACCATCCGAGAATAAGTCACCCATGTGGTTTATGTCTAGAGCGGCCAACGCTGCCAGAACACCTTTATCCTTACATGGGGCGAGCCGCAAACACCAGGCCAGGGGGGCCTTCGGGCGTACAAGAGCGTGCAGGCCTGTGCATCCATCATGTGATGCCAGGCGTGGGTAACCACATTCAGGGAGTCCAGGAAACCCTTCCGGCGGTCACTGGGGCAAGACATCAGCGCGGGTAGAGGAACCGGGGCAGCAACGATCGATTCTATACGTATGTGCGGAATAACCGCAGGGCCGTGTATCCAATGATACGCATGTGCGCTTTGCGCGGCTCGGTAATATAGCTCAATGTCCGGAGCATTCAGACTGCCCTCAGCATAAGGACGGGTATGATTTTCCACGCAACTCTAGGTTGCTTGGCGGCCCATGCCAGTCGAATTATAAGCGAGTGTAGTTGTTGAAAAAACAGGCTGGATAGGACCATGGGTATGTTACTGAACAGGAACAGAAACCGAGGCAGCACAATCATCTTCATGAGGGAAATGCGGCCCATCAAGGACAAAGGTAGGCTAATCCACTTGGTAATATCGTCTTCCAGCTTGGAGACAGCCACCCCGTAGTGGTCCCTGAGAACTACCTCAGAATCTGTGTGTAGCCAGATCCCCAAATACCACACCGCATCTGTGGTCCACAGAATGGGGTATTTCGGTTCGAGTCTCTTGGTGACGGGAGTGAGCGGGAACATGAGTGATTTGTTCCAATTTACGTGGATCCCCGAAAGGGAGCTGAATAAGCACTTCACATAGCACCGCCGGTAGGTTTACCTCCGGGTCGCGGACATATAATAGCGTATCGTCTGCATATGTGGACACAATCAAATTGTATGTGGGGAACCGTATACCCTGATGTCCATGATACTTGCGTAGTGAACACGCGAGAGGTTCAGCCACTAGAGCGTAGAGTATAGGGGAAAGGGGGCACCCCTACATTGTGCCGCGACCGATATTGATGGGGTCCGTGATAAGAGACACAATACGAACACGGGCCGTAGGGGACGCGTAGAGCGTGTTCAGGAGTTGGAGGAAGAGGTCCCCCACCCCTATGCAACTCAGGACTTGCTTCAGAAAAGGCCACTCGACAGAGTCGAAGGCCTTTTCCATGTCTAAAAAGACCGCAACAGCAGAGACATCTGGGCGGGTATGTTGGAATGCCGCAAACACAGTCCGCAAATTATAAGTAAGGTTGTGACGGGGACGAAGCCCGCCTGCTCAGGGTCGACCAGAGAGGCAACCAGTGGGCTGAGGCGGTTAGCGATTATTTTTGCAAATATCTTCGCATCAACATTTAAGAACGATAGCGGGCGGTACGAAGAACAGTCTCCCGCAGGTTTCCCAGGTTTAAGGATAGCAATAAGTATCGCTTCTCGCATCGTGGGAGGCATTTCACCCGACTCAGCCATGTTCTCAAAGAGCGTCAATAGTCGAGGGATCAAGAGGTCGGAATATATCTTGTAGAATGACACCGTTTATCCGGCGCACTCCCTGCTCTTATTGCCGACAGGGCCAGAACAATTTCCTCACGTTCGAAGGGTCGAACCAGGAATTCACGATGCAAGTTAGACAGCCATGGCAGTTCAATATGAGTCAAATAGTCAAGAATACGTTCCTCCGGAATAGGGCCTCTAGAGGCATACAGAGATGTATAATACTCCCGGAATCGCTGTACCACTCCAACGCTGTTTGGTCAGCTGCGTCAGCTTTGAGTTCACCCACATTAAAACTCCCCTAGCGTGTGAAGTGAAACCCGCCGAGTGGACATGATTCAAAAAACCTCTGTAAAGCAGCGTCGGGCTAACCGGACGCAGGTGGGTCTCTTGTAGCAGCGCTACATCAATACCATGTCTTAGGAGATAGTGTAGGACTCGCCTGACTTTGCGGTGGTCATTAAGACCCCTAATATTCCATGTCAGTAATGTAATAGTATCTAAAGTGTTGCTCGGCGGTGCCTTCCCGGGAATAGCAGTAGATGGAAAAGGCAGTGTGGTGTAGACCGTGCATATGTCAGCCGCTCATGTCGTTCAGTGTCCGTGCAAAAAGGTCCATAAAACACACATAGAACCTGTAAACATTCCCCCCCCAATCCCAACAACTTCAGAGAGCAACTGAACCCACCCACGCCTGGCCTAACCCAACTAGGCCACGATCTTCCCCCAATCCACCAGTTCTCTCTTGCCATCCCACCGCATGTCTCAAGAACTCTCCCAGTCCCCCCCCCGCCCCAGAAAAGTTTGAAAAGCAAAAAGAAACCCTGCTCAGGGAAGTGTAATTCACACGGGGGCGTAGGTAGCCGGCAGTACAGAAAACAGAGACTACTTGTCCAAACGTATCATGCTGCCGTGCGGTACCCTCCTGTCCCCTAAACAAAAAAGTAGTAAGCGTGTGGTCTAAGCTATCGCCAGTCACTATCATGATACAACAGCGCCCTGTGCCCTCCCAAATAACCTCCCAGCCAGTCATCAAAGCCATAGATCTGGGTTCCTCACGTTAAAGCGCATGTGGGCACCCTAGCGCTTGTCATTGTAACAGGAGAAAGCGCTGTTCAGCAGGACCGGAAAATAATGTCAGCAACAACGCTAGTGGTGCCCCTCAGCTGGAAACACCAAATAATGAAGCGCAGGCGCCGACTCGAGATATCCCGCTCACACCCTATCTGACAGGAAAGTTAGAAGAGCACAGGAGACAATGCATGACCAGAAGCAGTCCCTGAAAAGACTTTCCCCCCAGCAGACTAATAGCTCCTCCCCTCTAGCTCTAGGCATCAGAAGTTTGTCGTGTACTGCTCAGCGAACGATTCCGTAGTTCAGTCCTGTTCATCCAAGGAGCCTTCCGTAGCATCCGCGTGTTGTTCGTAGTCTGGGGGTTGCTTTCTTTCTCTGCACCATTCCTTAAGGGCCTTCTGGAGAGCCCTGGGGTCGGTAAAGATCATGGACTTCCCTGCCTGTTGACCCGCAGCTTCGCAGGGTATACCATCGCATAGTCCGTGCCCATTTCTCGGAGCTGACGTTTCATTGGCACGAACTGTCTCCGCGCCTCCTGCACCTTTGCAGTGAAATCAGGAAAAAGGGAGATTGCCGAGCCCTCATAGGTCAGTGGTTGCTTCTCCCTGGCAATCCTCAGTGCTGCATCGCGGTCTCTATAATTTAGCAGTTAAGCAAATATTGGGCGCGGGGGTGCCCCTGGTTTTGGTCTTGGGCCCAGGGACCGATGCGCTCTCTCAACGACAAACATCCCTGAGAAGGTCGCGTCTCCCAATAGTGATTTTAGGAGATTTTCCACGAATATCTCCATATTCCCGGTCTGTGTGGATCCGGCAAACCCGTAATGCGGAGATTGCATCTCCGAAACGGGCCTTTAAGTCCTCAGTTTCATCCTGCAGGAGTTTGAGTACTCTGCCCAGTTGTTTGTGTTCTGTATCAAGAGACGTCTGTCCTTCCTCCACCAGAACGATGCGGCGCTCGGACATGTCGATCCGTTCAGCATGTTTATCTAGCCTTTCCGCCATCTGGCCCATGCGGTAGGTGAGTGCGTCCATCTTTGATCCCAGTGAGGCGATCCCGCCCTGTAGGCCCTTCTCCATGGCTAAGAGGCTGCTGCGGATATCTTGCTGTGACGAGCCTCCCGTTGTTTCTGCCTCAACGCGGTCATCGTCCGGTAGGGAATCACTGGATTCGGAACTCTTGTTGCTGAAGGACAGTTTGGGTTGATTCCTGTCCGTGCGCCCCATCACGGCGCTAGCAAGTGCACCGCCGCTGACAAACTAGAGTCAATTAACGTAGGGCCCCGAGGGCCACCAGCACCAGGGTCGCAACTCTCACCTCACCAACTGAATGTGCAGCAGGCGCATGGACCTCAGGCCGCTGGGCAGGTCGAGCAAGGCACGATTCTGTAGCAGGTATTAGGAGGATAGCTCACTTGAGCAGAAGAGGGACAGTGCGTCAAGTCAACCAACAACCCCTCTCAGGCGACTATCACAGCTGTCGGAACCTCGCCCGGGTGGCCCGTAGCACTAATCCTCGAATGCACTCGGTAGGCGCCAAGTGGGGGAGCAATACTTTTCACTCAGCTCGGGCTGTAGAACTCGATAGTACCATAGAAGATGGCAGGGGGTGCCCATCGCAGTAGTAGGAGGGAGAGTCGCTCTATGAGGGCTGCCCCACTGCCAGTTCTGAGCTCGCGCACAATGTCAATGAGCTCCTATCTTACCTCCCATGTCACGCCACCTTACCGCCAGTATGTCGTGATGCACCCCTCTGTGTCTCATTGGTGTCATACAGTGGAGATCCAGACGTGGCACAGTTCTTAGGGGCCCAGCTGCGCCTCTCGGCCCGTCCCCAGTACACCACAACACTATCCAGTCGCAGATGGGTCCTTAGCGCAGGTCCCTTCGCTCGGCAGTCTCCGCAGCGTCTCCCCAGCCTGTCCACAGCAGCAACAGTGCGTCCGCTGGAGGTAGCGCCTCCTAAGGCCCCCCGACAGCAGTCTCTCCGCCACTAATCCACACGGAGGGGCAGGGGGCAGCAGTGAAGTGCGGGCGGGTCGCAGACCCCCAAAGGCAGCACCGGGCGTCGGGTCTATCCGCAACACGCCGCCACTAACGGGGTAACCAGTGCACTCTACCGCCCCCAGATCTCGGGGCGAGCCCTCTCCGCCGCTGCTCAGCTCACAGGGCCGCAGCCCAGGAGCCCCCCGTCGCCGGAGGTCCGCAAGGCCGCCAGGCGCTCATACAGCGCGCATCCAGGCTCCGCCTCTCCAGCAACGCGCCCTCCGCCACAGCAACCAGGAGGATACCAGGGCCCGGCAGGAGGCAGCAGTCGGGTACAAAGACGCCCGCAGGCGCCGCCAGCAGGTTGCCACCGCCCGGGGGCACAGATCTTCTCTCGGCGCACACCACCACAGCAGGCTCCGCCTCACTCTGATCTTAGGCGCGCTTAGGCCCCGCAGCTCATCACAGCCCAACCAGCAGGAATCAGCAGCCGGAATCTCGCCAGGCACCGACCGCAGCAGCCGAGGGACGCAGATCAGGCACGTAAGACCTTCTAGAGGTCAGCTACACGCAGGATAATTTTCAGGATCGTGTCGGAGACGGGAAGCTCTCGGCTGAAGCAGCCATCTTGGTTGCGAGCTAGCTCCGCCCCCCATCTTTTGCGTTAAGTTATCCTTTTGTTCGAACCTTACTGTGGCCAAGAGATCCCTGTGCAGGTCGGACAAAAAAAACAACAACACTGTTTTTATCCATAACCATTGCAAGCAACAAGTCCCAAAGCTTGGATCTTTTCACTCGGTCAAAAGCAGAGGATAGATCAATGAAAACGAGTTGAAGTGTCCCTTTCTTGGCTATTGTAGATCTCCCTGCTAAGAGATAAAGATTAAGACACTGATCCAAGGTGCATCTACCTTTCCTAAAACCGTATTGGAGGTTTGACAGGATGTTACGTTCAATAATCCATCCTGTTAATTTGCAGAGAACCACTGTGCCCAACACTTTCACCGTAGAATCAATTAACGATATTGGACTAGCATCTAGGATCCCCTCTCTCGCCTTTTTTGAAGACTAGGACAATGATCGATTTTGACAAAAATGTTGGCAGACCCGGTTGGCATACCGTATTTAAAACATTGGCCAATATCTTTGACAATAAGATTATATCCGCCTTAAAAAGGTCAACAGGGACCCCATCCGGGCAATAGCCATAGCTACTTCTTGTGCTGAGAAGTTTATACTGTATGCTTCTGTTAAACACATGGGGCCTGTGTTTGCCTGATCTGGCTAGTCACCGTAGATGTGTTTAAAATGATTAAACCAGTGCTCTTCTGAGATGTTGCACTCAACAGTAATACCCCCAAGGCGAGAGAAAAAAGGTTTGTTGACGATATCCCCAAATTTTGCGCTATTCTTAATCACGTCAACGGACAGCAGTTCGTCCCAGGCTTCTTGTTTAATTTCCGATTTATGTGCATGCAGTGTCTGCTTATACTCTAACCTTGCCATGGCATTTAAAATTCTATCCTGGGGATTTTGTTTCAAAGCACATAATAGTTTCTGATGGGCATCTGAACAGTTATGATCAAACCACCTCTCTTCCTAGTGGATACAGTCCTTGTTAGGTAGGGAGAGGGCACTGGCTACCTGATTACAAATCCCATCAAAAGCTGCGGCAATCACCACTCCCCCTTGAGTGCTCTCTTCACATATGGCTCTCTCATTCCCTACAATGTTTAATAAATCATTTAAAAAAAGGATCTGGTACTACCTTGGCCCATTTCAATCTACAACCTTGCTGTACGAGTTACTTAGCTTTGGTAACGATGTATCTGGTAGAGACTATTCTGGTCGCAGATTCCTTCACGTAGAATTGTCCCAAGGCGTGAGACTAGATCCGGAAAACTCTTGCCACAGCATCCATGCGTGCCGGGGGAGCAGCGACACCACGCGACTCCGCGCAGGCGTCGTCCGCATACGTGACATCAGCGAGGTCACATAAGACCCACCCCGGCGCGCCAACGTCAGTTTTCTTCGGAGAACTTTTCACCACCACAACGCGGAGCCACCAGACAAAAAACTGTGGGAGCATGGGAACAGTGTGGAAAGAGTAGAAAAAACGTGAGACAAACGACACCGTAATGAACAGTGCAACACTCCAGTGTCCAAAGGCAGGGGCAGAAGAAAGAAAAGAGCAGAGCCCGAGCAGCCACCCTGCCAGTAAATAGACAACCTTCCCCCTGAAACAAGGAACATGCATAAAAGGCCATGATACACCTAACAGGCCCACCACCCTCATCCAGAAATAAGGAAGGGGAGCCAGTTCCAAGACAGGCAGAAACACAACCTTCAAGCCACCCCAGCAGAGAGGGCAACCACCCCCCAAGGAATAAGGGCAAGGCCTAGCCAGATGACCCCTATTCGGAGGTAAGCAGAGGGGCCAAGACTCTCAGCAGCAACAGCAAGGGAAAGGGGGGGGGGGGGATACGGACAGATATTGAAGGTAAACTCCCCCAAACCTGGAGTAACCAGAGCAGCGGGGCACAGAAGCACCGTAACGCCATCCTCCAAGGAACCAAGAGGAGGAATGAACCTCAAACAGAAGGAGCCACCCGTCAGGGGCAAAAGAAGGTAATCACAGGATACACAGCCTCCCACCAGGAGGAGAGTACCGAAGACCAACCCAAGGGTCCTCGAAGAACGGGGAGGAAGGGCGGGCCGTGAAGGAATCTGCGGCTAGAATCGTCTCTACCAGATACATCGTTACCGAAGGTAAGTAACTCGTACATCTGATAGAGACTACTAGCCGCAGATTCCTTCATGTAGAATAGATACCCTAGCAATACCCACAGGGAAGGAGGGTCTGCGAGAGGACCCCACCAGCCTGGACAGAACAGAAGGTTCCACTGGGGACCAGATCTGCGGGCTAGAAGAGAAACTTCATCCTCATCAGGCAAGAGAAACCACCACAAGCAGTACACCAATGACCCCAGTGCGTGTATGAGGAAAAGGAGCCTGAAGAGTCCCGTACCCTCACAGCAGAAGAACCAAGGGCAAGGCTAGAGGGGCCGAAGCACCCCACTCCCTTACAAGGCAACAGAGCTTCCATCCAATGCCAAGACAGGAAGAGGAGGAAGAAGAAGAAGAAGCACAGAGAGCCCAAGGAAAAGAGGGAAAGGAAGGTGTGCTCCCTCCAGATGGAAGGCAACAGGCCAGCCAGAACAGAGCCAACAGTCATTAGAAGAACAGCCTGGGGCCCCAGAAAGACCGGTCAGTCTACGCCTGACAAGGGAGCACTCAGAATCACCCCAGCCCACAAGACAGGGGCAGGAAGGTGAGAAAATGCCCGGACACAACACTACGAGGGGCCTCGCACATGACCTCAAAAAGCAAAAGCAACATAAAGAAACGCCACGGAGAACCGGCACCCGAAGGCGACTAAAACTCACTAGCAGAGCGCAAGCTACATAACAGCTACCACTACCCCACATAGGGTATAGGGTATGTTACGTCCCAAGATATGGGAACTCTCTTTGGAAAAACTTCCGCAGCATAGGAAAAAACAAAAGGACCACGGGGAAAAACACCATGCAGAAGGATTGACAAGCAGCCCAAGCAAAACAGCAGGCCTAATCTCAGTGCCGAGTCTGCCCAACAACTCCAGCAAACACACACACACAAAGGCAACAAAGGGATGTCCAGCAGCCAACAATCCCAAAATCCCAAGGAGGACTCAATGGCCAGAAAGCACACTCCACAGTCAGAACAAGCGGTCTAAGAAGGCCCAGAACCAGCCCAACTCAGCAGTCACTGAGGAGGGGAAGGAGGAGGAGAATAAGGTGGATGAGGAGGACGGAGCTCCGCCAGGAACCTTTGGATGGCGGAGTCAGCCGGGGCATGGAACAACAGGCTGCCGTCAAACGGAAGATCAATGAGCCGCTCCAGCATATATTTTCAGGGAACACACCGTCCCGAAGCCAAGCATGGCGACTGAGGGCGACTGAGGAAGCCATGGCCCGGCCCAGCACCTCAGATATCTAGAGCGGAGCCGAGAATAAAAGCCGCTAGCTCCCGGCCGTCCACAGCATAATGCTGCAAGTCCACTTGGACCGTCTCTTGGGAGGCTGCGGATCCCAAAGACTCAGCCGAGTCCCATAAACAAGAGGAGGCCCTTCCAAAACACACAAGGTGTTAAGGGCCCGCAGGGCAGCGCTGGTCGAGGCGGACATATTGCGCCCCCAAGAATCACCCAAATGGCCACGGCGGTGGACACCGCGTGAGCAAAGGCCGCACCCGCCTCCACAAAGCCCCATGGTGGAGAAAGCAGCTCCTCCGTGGGAGACGGCTGCAAACTAAGGTGTCCGTCCCCGAAGCCAAGTGGGACAGGCAAGGGCAAGATCTGGAAGTCAGAAGGAGCCGAAGAATGAGGGACCTGCCGCTCTTCTGACGAACACCTCTGTCACCGGAACGGCGGGGAGCCGCCCTTCGACGACGCCGGTGAAAAAGATACCACTCTGTGAATGGTCTCCGGGGTGGATGACACCAATATACAACCTGCCTCCGGAGAAGACGGAGCGTCCAAAGACGAATCCGCAGCACCACTCCTGCGCGGAGCCGTAGAGTCAGCCGCCTGAGGCAAAACGTCGGCACCACCTGGCGTTGCCGGACAGAGTTCCTCTCAGTCAAACCTCATCGGGTACGGGAGTAGAGCCAGAGCCTAACTGGCCTCGAGGCAGCACCGGGACAACGCAGACTCTAGAGCCACACCGAGAGAAGTTTCGTCCGGCGCTCCTGCCTCGGCTTCAGCTTCAACTTTTGGCACGCTGCACAATCAGTGGTGCCGTGATCCTCCCCCAAACACCACATACAAAAGAGGGGAGGGTCCGTCGCCGACTTAAGACGCCCACAGGACGTACAAGTCTTGAAGCCCGAAGGCATTCGCACACTGTTTCACAAAGAAGGGAAAATGGAAGGAAAAATTAGGGCCCAAACAGGTCTGTAGCAAGTACCGGATCCGCGTTGCACGCAGAAAAGGAAAAATCTGATGTAGGAGCGCCGGGATAGGTCTAATGTGACCTCGCTGACGTCACGTACGCGGACGACGCGTGGTTTCGCCCCGCCCTCGGCACGCAGGGATGCTGTGGCAAGAGTTTTCCGGATCCAGTCTCACGCCTGGGGATAATTCTACGTGAAGGAATATGCGGCTAGTAGTGTCTATCAGATCCCTGATTTTTATTATAGGGGCTGGGTCCATAATCTCCGCAGCATCTGTTGTCTTCAAACACCCTCGTAAATGAATATGAATTGGATTACGGTCACTAAAATGTGACCATAATCCAATGTGACCATATGTGACCATTATACAGCATAATCCAGGACAAGGGGGATTAGAGTTATATTAACAAATATATAGTTGATCATAGAGAACATACCTCTACCCTTCAAGGAGGGAATACCCACACCATCTTGTGTGGTATTTGGGTGATCCAACCCAAAATCAGCTAGAAAGTCCTCTAAGTAGGGAGGTATGTCCAAAATGAGTCTCTAGGTTACAACCTGGACCAAGTTAGTCAAAGATCTGACACTTTTTATTTCACAGATGAATGTTAAAATCTCCAAGTAAAATAATCGAAAACTGAGTAACTTGCTTCTCCCTATATAAATCTGAAAGGTGACTTAGGCTGCATAAGTGTTCATTTATAGATAACTTTTCCAAGGAATTATAAAAGTTAAGGGCAAGTATCTTTGGAGCATGTGCAGGATTGATCTCAACGGCTAAACAGTTTGTGGTTCCTGATTTCAACTTAAGACTGCCCCTCACTTTTAAGGAAATCAGTGTTAATAAGCCACCCCTCGAATGGCCTGCAACCGATGGCTGCTCGTCCTCCATATAGGTTGTGTAACCATCAAGCCAAAATGTGTTTTCAGACTCCCAAGTTTCTTGAAACGCCAATACATCATATGCCCTCACAAGGCCGAGCCACCTGGGGTCAACACACTTGTTCTTTAGACCCGCTATATTCCAGCTACGTATTTTCAGGGTTTCTGTCGCTCTTTCTACTTCCCTTATGGATGAACTCATGTTAGGGATTGCATGGTTCGGGTAGGTTAGATCAAGTGTGGATGTATGACTTATTAGTTAGTCATTGGAATCTAACTGGCTCAAAGGGGAAAATCTGTTAGCCAATTCCAATGTATTCCTTGTTGGTATTAGACCTGGGGCAGCCTCGATTGTTAACAGACTTATAGGTAGTGGGTTTGGTTTCTGAGTGGGCCAATGATTCTCTCTGTGAAAATGCATGGAGACCGGCCCTTTATGAGTCCTTTCTGAGTAATAAACAAGCAGTAATGTAGAATTCTCAGCCTGCTTTCTCACAGTTGGGTGGTAGAAAAAACCCAGGGGGAACGCTCTAATCTCTCCCGGACCATAATTACAATACTCTTTAAAAAGTTAACATGCTACGTTAGCCTGATTAAAGTTGACAACGACACAATCGCCGTCAACCATTTTCATACCCTGACCAACTCATCCCACTCGCCTAGCCATAATAATGTGCGATGCTGCTTTGACCCCACCATCAGACAACCTTGTAAACCAGAATTAAACTTTACGAATCAATTCATCAGGGGTCTCATTTGCATTAACTTTGAGATGAGGAACCCCTACTAACACAGTTGTCAAAGGGGTGGCCTCCGGGGGTAAGTGGAGCCTGCATTTACTTCCCTGCCCACACCTAGACGGAGGGTTCTGCTCTCTACAAGTAGAAATTTCTAACTATTCAAGTGGTGGTGGGGGGACTTATAAAAATTTGATTGGGCACCCAATTCAGGTTACCGTTGTCAGGTTTAGGTATTCCAGGGTGTTGAACCCCCATGGATGGTCCTGCCTGTACATGACGTGTACTAACTTGAGCACCCAATGCCACATTACTCGGAGCAATATCCTAGTTGAACCCAAATTTATGCTCCCTCATATTACTTAAATGTGATTCTATGGAAGCCAGTTCGACTACCATGACATCTAGGATATTTTTGATACAGGTGGTCAAGTCCTCTCCGAGTGTCCCCAAAAAAGTCTCAAGGTGCATTTGAATGGAAATGCCAACAACGGTAGTGAGATGAGCCTTGGCCCAGGTTTCTAAACCCGAGACTCCCTTGCTCCCTGACCCAGACTGAGGGCCAACAGCATTAGATGCCAACTTCATGCCCTTTTCTATTTTTTCTTGTCTGGGGTCCCCATCGAGGTAGTGGGTACATCTACACCCATCCTTCCGCCAATCTCTACCACGGGATTCCGAGCAGTGGTCAAAATGTCTTTTAGAGCCCCATTAGGAGCACCCTTTCCACCTCAGAGTCAGTCTCAATAGTAGCACCATGTAATACAGGTCAAACAATCTCACTGTGGTTCTCACCGGGGGTGTTCTGTGGGTTGTCATCTGTTCTAGGTCCTCCCCCTAATCCCAGCTGCTTTTCACCATCCTGAATTTTCTCATTTAACACCCCAACAGCTGTTGTTGAATTATGAAATAATGGAGGCACAGTTTCTAGGAATCTTGGCTTTTAACTCTCCCCCATCAGAGTTAGAGGGTAATTTTTACGTAACCATGACGAATTGCAGATGAAAGGGGGCTGGCCCAGTCCAGTCTCTGCCAGGCACTGATGGGCGCAGATGGGCCCGCCCTCAACCCCGGCTTTGCCTGGGCACGTGCACGCGTGTTCCGCGCTGCGGGAGCCCTGCGGCACTTATCAAGCGCCTCCTGCCACGAATGCGGTGGTGGCAGGTGTGAGAAGTTGGCCTGATATATAATGTTCACTATTCTAGTGAGCACTTTGTATCAGTCCAAACAACCCTTATGGTGATTGGTTGTAAGTCAACCTTATAGACCAGCTATCCTAGTAGCGTGGATACGAGCAGTCTTCGGGCTAAACTCTAGAGGGCGTGTTAAGCCAGCTGTTATACCATCACATATACCCCTTGCACACCAAGTGAAAGGACACCACACAAGTGTTATGAAAATAAACAGTGTATTTATTTAGATCACAACAGCCCTGTACTCTTTATGAGGACAGGGTACTAAGCACACAACAAAACTCTTACGAAAATACTTTAAGTTGCACAATTTACACAAATGCCCGAGGGGCACGGAAAACCATATACTATGGAAGTCGAATGCAAAATTACTAGCAGGTAAGTACTGTACTAATAGGCTTTGGAATCGCTAGGACTACGTTACTGAACCTTCAGATTACTAGTAGGAGACCTAGGGGACTCGGGTGCAGAGTGTGCACTCTCACGCGGGATGCGGGACAAAGTCTATGGGAGCTAGTAAAGACAAAGTTAGTGTTCTCGGGCGAACCCGACTAGATAGGCTGAAAACGAAAGTGGATCTGGACCCTTGGATAGTGAGGCTATGCTGGGGCACCGAAATGCCGAAGTTACCTAGCCCAGGGGCTGCGGCTGCATAGGTCTGGAAAGATGTCGGGAATCCTCGTTGCAGTCTATGGAGCCTGAAGAAAGAAGTTGCTGGCAGGCGACCAGTGAAGATTGTTCGAGTGATCCAAGCCTGGATCGAAGATGGATGACACCTGAAAGCAGAGGGGAACAAGTTCTTGACCACTAGCCAGTGATCAGATGGCACCAGGAGGGCACCGGATGGTAGTCACCTCGACTAGGTGAGTGGGCGACGCTGGGCTCTGCAGTCTCACGGACCAGGAGGCGTTGTCGGCGACCAGGATGGAGGTGCGAGCTGTCCCACGATGGTTGATGCTGTCGACGTCGCTGGACCCAGGATTGGGGCAACAAGTATTGGCAAATTCAAGCCCACTCGGTGGACCTAAAATGGCGTCTGGAGTGGACCAGGAGGGTCCGGGGTGCTCCTCTTTTGGAAGGGAGCAAGGGGCAGTCTGGAGCAACCAGACCAGCAGTGTTGTCGTCGTCGGGAAGGCCACAAGCCAACGGGCTAGTAGCCAGACAACGCGGTGAGCAGCAAAAAGCAGAAGGGCCCCACGCAGATCGTGGAGATGCTGGGGGGCTGGACTTCGGTGCTGGAGCTGCTCAGGGTCGGGGCTTCTCGGACCCCAAAGCACTCACCAGAGGATCCCTCGGCGGTCGTGCTGGATAGAAGTCGTGCAGTTCTGATGATGGCCGGTCCCTCGAGGTCTCGTCGCACCTACGGTTCTCAGCTCAGCTGTAGAGGTAGGTAGAGGTCAGAGGTGCCAGGGAAGCAGGGTCTCGTCGTGCTGGTCGGTCGGATTCCTGAGGAAGGACGTGCAGCAAACCGCAGAGTTCTTAGATGGTGCCTGCGGATGCAGGGTGACTACTCCTTAGCCACAAGGGAGAAATCTTGAGAAGAAGTCGAGAGTTCCTTTCGTAGAAAGTAGTTTCTTGATTCAAAGATGATCTAATTTGGAAGGGTCCCCGCTCCTGCCTTTATCCTAAAGAAAGGGGTGGGTACGCGACTAGGTCCTGCCCTAGGGGTGGGACCAGGAAGGGGGGTGGTTACACCCCTCTCCCATGCCGGACTTTCCCCAGGCCAGGGGCTGGTGTGCCCCTGGAACTGGTTCTAGCCGGCAGATGCGTAGTGAGCACCGGGGTGCCACTTGCAGTCACCTTCCTGTAAAGCCCTGCCTACCCAGGATACACAAAACCCTGTCTGGGATGGTGCTAGCACCGCCCCTGACAGGAAACCCTTTGTCCAAGCTCTCCTCGCTGGAAGGACTCCCAGCAGCAGGAGGTCAGACTCGTGTCTGTGGTGGCAGCATCCACTTTGTGGAGCTGAGGCTTCAGTTAACTTTAACCGGGGTTCACAGTTACATACATGTAGTGCCCCTCTAGAAGGGTGGAATGCTAACCCCGTCGCCAGAATTGGCGAGGGGTTAGTATTCCAATTCGTATGACACCTTACTCGACATGTTTTGATAAAGCAATACCAAAGATAGCATTTAACCGCGAGGATTATAATGCACTTAAGAGTATATGGTATGCGTTATCATGGAACAGCTATTAGGACTTGGTTCCGCAAGCTGCAAACGGACTCAGCTCATGCCAGAGCACCATTTCACACGATTCCAAGGACTCTGCCTTCAGGATTGTCAAGGCCTGCCATAGGAGTGACTGATAGGAATCTGTGTGTCCATTGTTAGGGTTAGATATAGGTATACTATATCTAAAGCAAAGGGTGATTACACCACCTTGCCCCAGCTGTCGTGCAGCCAGTTGTGTCAGATTTAGATGGCCATCCAGGGGTGGCATAATACATGCTTCAGCCCCTGGTAGGCCCTGGGTACACCTCTGCCCTGAGTGACAGGGTCTGATAAGGTGGCCCAGTACCAATTGGATAATGCACCTAAGGTACACATGTCAATTTAGTGAGAGAACAGCTAGGCTGTGGGTCTGATTGGCAGGCCCACAGCCAGAGAAAGTCGTAAACCAGTGAAACAAAAGCAAAAAATCTGGGTGATCATAGGATTGCAGACCCTACTCTCCTACAGCAGGAAGCCGCAAAGGAGGCCGGCCCCTGTAGTCCCCCTGGGAGGGAGGTAGAAGGGAGGGAGGTAGAAGGCAAGTGCTGGTGCTGCAGGCGACTCGCGCTGCGTGAGCCTGCTGCGCTTATCAAGCACCTCCTGGCGTGAATGTGGTTGCGGCAGGAAGCCGCAAAGGAGGCTGGTCCCTGTATTCCCCAGGGAGGGAGGCAGAAGGCAAGTGATGGTGCGGCGGGCGTCCCGCGCTGCGGGAGCCTGTGGCATTTTCATGATGTTGCTAGGAGCTCTGGAATGTTATGTGCACCAGCTGAGAATGTTATGTTTAGAAAGGCTTCAGTTGGAAGATGCTGGATTCACTGAAGAGCTCACCTGTGGATGGGATCCTTTTTACTCTAATAAACCGAATTTACTTCATTTAATTGTCCTGCACTTCATTACACTTGGCGACTAGGATGGGATGAAAGGAAGGAAAGGAAGGAAAAATCTCAACACTAGACTTTATTTGATTTGGATTTTACTTCATAATGGACTCATTTATTCAAGAAATGTAGGTACTGTGACTATGTTTTAATCTCTAATTTATAGCTGAGTTGGATTTTTTCAGCTACTATATTTTTTGGGGGGAGTTCTCTTCACTTCAATTACTTTGAATTATTTAACCTTCATAAGTAAAGATTCATCTTTGGATGTGCTTTTGGACTAATGATTTGGGCTAACAAGAGAGCAACTACCAGTGTATTCATGTCGAATCCTGTTTGTTAAGCCCTTAGTCTTGCTTGGTTTTATTTTATCGTAGTTGGTGTCACTTCTTTGGGAAACCGACTTCTATTTAAAATTGATTTGGAGGCGATTCATTTGACACCTGATGTGAAGCGATTATTTAGCACCTGTTGCTGAAACTTTGGCATCTTGAATTCAACTGCATTCAACTTAAACTTGCCCTGAGACTTACAGTTTTTCTGGGCATCATTTAAAGCTACTGCTCCGATTTTCTCGAGCTAAGGAAGGACGTCACTGCAGTGCTTGTTTCCAGGCAGCGCCTCACTGCAGCAGCAGCGATCGCTTTGTTTCCAGGCAGCGTCTCAATACATCGTAGTGTATCCAAGCGACAGCGACAACTTCTTCACAACGTCACGCGTCACGCTGTACGGCAGCGTAGGCGCCATTTTGAGTGTATTCTTTGCGTGCTCAGTCAGTGACACGCACACTTTGCTGGCTACATTATGGTGTAAGTTTTTTTTAAAATTACATTTCGGATGTCAGCGTGTCTGTTCAGTGGCACGCACACTTTGCCAGGGCATATTTCTGAGTGACTGCTTATACAGTGTTGTGTCAGCATTTTTGCTATCAGCGTGTCCATTCAGTGGCACGCACACTTCATCAGCGCATATTTACCAGTTTCATCAGTGACACGCACACTTTGTTTGGCAGATCAGCTGTGAGCAGTCATAAGATTCAACTGCCGGCATGTTGGATCAGTGACTTGCACACTTCTTTCTGGGATATT
This sequence comes from Lissotriton vulgaris, assembly GCF_964263255.1. Taxonomy (NCBI): domain Eukaryota; kingdom Metazoa; phylum Chordata; class Amphibia; order Caudata; family Salamandridae; genus Lissotriton; species Lissotriton vulgaris. The sequence goes on from NC_141694.1 coordinate 909,849,569, forward strand.
TTCGAGCACAGTAATTTAGCGGCTTAAGCCTTCTTTCACAGTGAGACTGATTTGACGTGCTGCAATAAACTACAGTGACACGCACACTTAAATGTTGCTTAGAATTTTAGTGTAAACTATTAGATAGATTTTTCCCCTCACTGTCATTTGTTTTGTACTTTATATTGATTATCTTACAATGCTTATTGTGTACTAGTGTCCTAGTGATAGGTTTTATCTTTTTCTTCAGGCATTCAAAGTAACTGTGAGCAACTTTAGTTTTCTTTTTAGAAAGATAGTCTTTCTTTATAAAAAAAAAAAAGATGCAAAATGTAACCGCACGACAGTTCTTTTTGTCTTCTCCTGGGGATCCTCCCATCAGATGGCAAAAATGGTGCAAAGTATTTGAGCGTTATACTAGAGTTTGTGGTACTAGTTTAAATGCAGAGAGAAAGACCGCATTGTTGTTGCATTGTCTAGGTTCGGAGGGCCAAGATGTGTTTGACCATCTCCCTGAAATGGATAACAGTAGTTTAAATGAGTATGAAGTATGCATGGCCAAACTTGATAAACATTATCTCCCGAAGGTCAGTACTATATTGGAGAGGTATCACTTTGGTAGAAGAACACAATTGGAAGAAGAAAGCATTGAAAAATACATTACAGCTCTTAGGAAATTAGCTTCAACATGTAGGTTTGGTGAGTCTGTTGACGAACAAATAAAGGACCAGTTCATGCTGGGATGAAATATTGAAAAGGTTAGAGAGGAATTGTGGCAAAAAGGTGAGCCGAGTTTGGATGATGCCATCACCAATGCTAAAAGAATAGAACATTCCATTAAATGTGTAGAAGTAATAAACAAAAATGGGGAGAATAAAGGCAGGGACACCGTCCAAGTGGTTAGATCCACCTCCAAAGGTAGTGTTCCACAAAAAGAAATTAGGAGAAGTATTGTTTCACAGAAAGAAGTTAAAAGCGAGAATTCTTCAAACAATGTCTCGAACAAAAAACCACAGAGGGGATTCGATTTTTCACAGATTAGATGCTTTAGATGTGGGAAGTGTGGTCATTTTGCTAATGGCAGACAGTGTCCTGGATGGAAGGTGACCTGTAGCAAATGTAAAAAGAAGGGACACTTTTCACAAGCTTGTAAGGCAAAAAATTATAAAGGGAAGGTTAATGAGATTTTTTAGGATTTTGAAGATGATACTGAGGGTGTTGATGAAGTTGACTGTGGCCAGATTTTAGTACAGACAGTGCATGATCAAGGGAGTGAGAACTGTCCTTCTGATACTATTCTTGTGGATGGTCAATCAACTAAAGTCCTATTTGATTCAGGGGCAAAGATCACCATTGTAGCGAGGGAATTTTATTTACTCAAGTTGAAAGACAAAGTCAAGTTGGTTCGCCCTGATATCAAACCATTAGCCTATCGGGGTGAACCGATTAAACTCATGGGTTATTTCATGGGGTTTATCAACTACAAGGAAAGATTGACCACCACTAAAGTTTATGTGTCACAAAAAGGGGATAGTATTATAAGGTGGCTCGCTCAAAGATCTAGGGGTCATGTTGAACTCAAACTCATCTCCTCCTATTGTGCTAAAGAAACCTTTTGTGTCGCAACGTGTAGTAGTCTCAACCATAGATCAAGACTTTAGTAACAGTCTTAAGGCAAAATTGCCCATGGTCTTCTCTGACAAGTTAGGGTGTTTGAAGGATTATTATCATCATATAAGATTGAAAGAGGCTGCAGTACCGGTTTGTTGCAAAGTACGTAGTGTGTCTGTGGCAGTCAGAGAGCAAGTGAAAGGGGAGCTTGAAAGGTTGGTCAAAGATTGTATCATAGAAGAAGTTGAAGGCACTGAATGGGTCGCCCCCATTGTCGCAGCGAAGAAATCGGACGGTTCTCTTCATCTATGTGTTGACCTTAGAGAGTTAAATAAAAATGTGGTGGTAGACCGATATCCCTTACCAAAAATCGTTGACATGCTTATGCTGCTGAAGAGAGACAACATTTTTAGCACAGTTGACCTACGATCTGCCTACCATCAGATCAATCTTGATGAGGAATCTAAAGACTTAACAGCCTTTGTGACACCGTATGGCACTTTCCGCTTTGTGATACTTTCGTTTGGTTTAGTATCAGCTGCATCGGTTTTTCAAAGGGCTTTGGAAAACATTATCAAATGTTTAAGTGGTGTGAGAGTATATCAGGATAACATTTTGATTTTTGGGTCTGACGATAAAGAACATGATGATAGACTTTTTCAAGTTTTAGGTCGGTAGAGTGAGTCTGGTTTGACTGTCAAGATTGAAAAGTGTAAATTTACGAAAGATTCAATTGAGTATTTGGGACATACAATTACAAAAGGAGGAATCTTGCCTAAAGAAAGTCTTGTCTCTACAATCTCAAAGATGCCATCCCCTGCTAACAAAGAGGAGTTAATGAGTTTTTTGGGAGTGGCTGAATATTACAGCAAGTTTATTAAGGGATTTGCTTCTTTGTGTGTGAATATGAGGTCCTTGCTCAAGAAAGGATGAGAATTATTGTGGAGTGATGAGTGCGAACAGGAATTTGGTTTGTTAAAAGAGAAGTTGAGTGTTGCACCAAAATTTAATAGTTTTGATCCGGGAGAGAAATCAATTTTAACAACGGATGCCAGTGTGAAAGGCTTAGGGGCTGTGTTGGTTCAGAAGGTTAGAGGTCAGGAAGAGGTGATATTATTTTTTACCAAGGAGCTTAAGAGGTGCTGAGACACGTTACTCGGTCGTGGAAAGAGAGGCCTTAGCGGTGTATTGCTCTGTAAGAAAACTTACGAACACGTTATGGGGCAGCACTTTTGAAATAAGGACGGATCATAAACCACTTTGTGAGATTTTGAAGAAAAAAGGGATGGATGCTGTTTCGGATAGAATCACAAAGTGGGTTGTTGGGTTACAAGACTACAATTTTGAGGTAAAGTATATTCCAGGAATTGAAAATAAAGTAGCGGATGCATTATCTCGCTTAGGCCAGAAGGAGGAATCTAGTGTGAGTGAAGACTTTGAAGATGATGAGTTGGTTTGTGTCATAGATGAAGGGGTGATTGACAAAGATAGGTGGGTAAAGGCTTTACAAGAAGATACTGTTATGATGCGGCTTGTAAAGTCCATTAACGCGGGTTGGCATGTGAAATCTAAGGGGAATGAGATGTTGGAGAAATTCTGGCATGTTAAAGATCAACTGTCTGAACAAGAGGGTTTGCTCATGAGAGGTACTAGATTAATTCCGCCTTTGCTCATCAGAGATGAATTAATTTGTTTGGCACATATTGGTCATTTGGGTATTTCTAAAACAAAAGAGAGCTTAAGATCATCTTATTGGTGGCCAGGCATGGACTTGGAGGTTGAACGGAAGATAAGGGATTGTATGTAATATGTGCTTTGAGTGAAAGGGTGGCGAAACCCAAGGTTCAACCCATGATTATCAGGAGTCGTCCGGATGAACCTTGGAAAGAAGTGGGTTTAGACATTTTAGGCCCCATTTTTTCTGCTGGGTGCGAGTGGTATGTCTTGGTGGATTTGTTTTCTAGGTAACCTGAGATAGCTATTACTCGGGGTATAGAAACTAAACACGTAATTGCATTTTTGGAAAAACTGTGTGCTAGGGAGGGAATCCCTAATACCATTCTGACAGACAATGGCACTCAACTAGTGTCAAAAGAAATGGTGACATTTCTTTCTAAACATGGTGTGAGACACAAAAGGTCAGCTTTATATCACCCAGAAACCAACGGAATGGTTGAGAGGTTCAACCGGGTTCTTAAGGAGACTATTAGAATGGCAAAATCTTCTGGATCTGATTGGAGATGCAATATATTTAAAAAAGTTAAGGTATATAGGTTATCTCAACATAGTGTTACAGGTAGAACCCCCTTTGAGATTTTCAGGTCAAGAAGAGCCAATACCTTAGTAACTCCTGCTTGGGTCAATGACTTACAACCTAGAGCATTTTCCGGTGATGATGGTGACTGGAGATTACGTGAATCGCTCAAAATTGATAACAGGAAGAGGCTCTATGACTTGAGAAAAATGTAAAAATTACACTTGTTAAGGTGGGTGATTGGGTTCTCATAAAAAACCTGGGTAAGAAAAACAAAATGCTGTCTGCAATGTTTTTGAAACCTATTCAAGTCATTAAGGTTTTTAATAATGCAGTCAAGACAGCAGATCATCGAATTTGGAATTTGAATAGGGTGGTGGTGGTAAGAGAAGATTTTGAATCGGATTCTTGGAGTTCAGCTCCTGAGGACAATCGTAGGTTTGATTCTAAGAGTCGAGGTTTCGAGGATCAATGCAGAAGTCATCTTGGATTTTCCTCGGATGCATCTTCTTGTGGTGTCCCACCGCTGCAAGCTCATAGATCAGCAAGAATCTCTCGTACACCTATTTATTTGAAAGATTATGTTAATTAGGACTTAATTATATTATTGTTTATTCTGTAAGGTGGGAGATGTGTGGCATTTTCATGATGTTGCTAGGAGCTCTGGAATGTTATGTGCACCAGCTGAGAATGTTATGTTTAGAAAGGCTTCAGTTGGAAGATGTTGGATGCACTGTGAAGAGCTCACCTGTGGATGGGATCCTTTTTACTCTAATACACCTAATTTACTTCATTTAATTGCCCTGCACTACATTACAGAGCCCTGCTGCACTTATCAAGTGCCTCCTGGCGCGAATGCGGTGGCGTCAGGAAGAAGCAAAGAAGTCCGGTCCCTGCAGTACCCCCGGGAGGGAAGCAGAAGGCAAGTGCTGGAACTGGTGCTCATGCAGCTAAGACCGGACAGGAGATATAGAGCACCATGCATTAGGGCTAATGCCTTCTAGAGGGGTGTCTTACTTATATCATATGCAGTGTGTATGGGCATGGCACACAGAGATGTGAAATGAGCCAGAACAGGAGTTACCCTGCTCGTAGTGTGCACTGTAACTGTTGACCTTCTAGTTCAAAATAATGTCAAACATTTTTTACTCATTTCATAACCAAACACCAAAAATATTCATAATATAAACATAACATTACAATATATTTTCTTTAGCCAAAATCTCGGTTACTCTTTTCAGTTGTATAATTCATTAATATGTTATCTCATCACATTTAATGTATATTACATTTGTTGTACAGAAATGCTTTCATCATTCACAAATCTTATGCTTAATTCTACTTAATGTTTCTTAAATGCATCCATAGTTGATGTTGAACCACAATTTGACGCTGGCCCAATGCATTTCGGGAAAGCGTGTTCCTTCTTCAGGGGAAATCTTGTAAATGTCTAATGCGTCTTGCTTATGGGCTTTTTACATCTGGGACCGTAATTTGAGCATGTAACCACAAGAAACTGTACTTTAGTTGACTTGCGTTTTTACTGTTCGCATGCAAATGATATAGAGTTGTTGTGGCAATGGTGCTTTATTCTAGTATTTCCGTCTTCAACAGAATCTCAGTTTTCAATCTGTGTCAAATTGATGTAATCACAATAGTATATCTTGAATAACCTTGCCCTATTCTCCCGACTTGGAAGCTCAAGTCTCTATTGCGTAATCTGTCGTATCTAGGAATACTGTCTGCTGTCACACCTCTATCTCTGCAACCGATACAAACGTACAAACGGGGACGTAACCTCAGAGATCTCCTGGTTCATAACAACATAGGCCAAACCAATGTCAATAGAGGGGTGGATCTCAAAGGGTTTTACCCATGTGGCCACTGTAAAGCCTGTAATCACAGTCACATGATCAAAGAATACTGGAACGCTAGTACTAACAGCATGAAACCCATAAAACAGTTTCTTACATGTACAACTACATTTGTGATCTATGTCTTAGTCTGTCCATGTAATCTTATGTATGTGGGCAGTACCACCCACATGGCCAAGAAACGGATCTTGGAACACACAAGAGCCATTAGCAAAAAAGATCAACTATATCCAGTGGCCAGACACTTTGAGACATATAATTTCTCAGATCCCACCAAACTGAAGTATTTCGTTATCGAACAGGTGCCCTTGCAAGTGAGAGGGGGGAACCGCATTCTGAAACTCAGGCAAAAAGAATCTAGACACATAATTAGCATGTGCACTAGATATCCTAAAGGGCACAATATGGATGAGGAGATGGCCATACAATTGCATGAAACCAAATAAATAGTTAGTGCCATCTCGCTTTATGTGAAATAGATGTGGTAACTGCTTGACGGAAATTTAATATAGCATAATCTGTACAGAATAATGTGTAATGATTCCCTGTTGAAATGTTTCTTGCACATATCTTTCTAATTTCTGTCTTTTTCTTCTTCTGACTTCTCTCGATCACAGGATATAAGGGAGGGACTATGCCTCAGGACTGCGGCACGGCCACCTTAATCCTTTTCACCGTCGTCTCCCTATGTATTTCTCTTTTATGCACTTTCACGACATTTAATTTTTTTGTGCACTGTGTGTTTACATAAGTCTGGTTACTTATTGATTACTCCGCGATGTGCAGTTTATTTCTGGTTTCTCTGTGAATATGTGACCGGATGGAAATTCCTATATAGAGATAAGGCACTAACAAGCCTAAACAACATGACTCATTTTGAGCTGTTATTATCTCTTTTACCGACAGTCTTAATATACATGAGTACCAGATGTTCCCATTTTGCAAAAGCACATATATGATACTCTCGTTATTAACTGTCCAGATCATGCTCAAACGAATTGTTTATGAAACATAGGGCGATGAACTACGTTACCCAAAATGCATTGCGGCGGACAATTCTCTCCCGCCGATGCATTTTCATTATGATCTGAGTTCTTTTACAGACCGAGTGCAATCTTTTTAGATTTACTCTTTGTTTCAGTACATGTTGATTGATACTATGTATTTTACATTTAGTATATGACTTGAGTCTGTATACTTAAAGATGGCGCCCGTTTTTACTATTCCAGTCCGCCTTCTATGATTGCACTTCTTCTTGTACTATTACGAGAGTTGTTAAAATGGAGTAACTTTATTTGTCCAAATTGTGTGAAAAAGCGCTCTTGAAGTGCGAAACGAGTCATGTTTGGTTTATGACTTCAATAAACCAGGATTATTTGACTTAAGGGACGGCCTTTCGTGTGTTATTTGACCTGAGTGCTCGATGGAACCCTGTTTTATTTGCGAGATATATATATATATATATATATATATATATATATATATTTGAGGTGAGCAGATCTAGAGTGTCGCTGGTGTTGAGAGTGCTCTAACAGGAGCTGCTTTCCACCTAAACTTGAGAACTACCCAGAGTTCTCTCCTTTTTTGCATAATTTATGCGTCACTATGCCTGAAAGGGTTTTGTTTTGACTTAATACTGGGTGCTCCCTTGTGTCTGGACAAAGCTTTACCTCTCTGAAGAGCTCTAATTAGAGCGAAACACTGTGTCAGGGGTTGCTTTTAATCATTTCAGGTTGGCTTGATTTGGTATTTTACCAATTCAAAGCTGTAATATTGTGCCTGGAGTGATAAAAGGCTTTTGTCATTTACAGCTCGGCAAGGACAGCACTGTACTAGTCCTATGCTTAAAGACTTTGCTGTATAAATGGCAAAAGACTTTGTCCTTTTCTATCTTGGCGTGGATAGCACTGTGCTAATCCTATGCTTAAAAACTTTGATAGAAAAACAGACATTTGAGGTGAGCAGATCTAGAGTGCCGCTGGTGTTGAGAGTGCTCTAACAGGAGCTGCTTTCCACCTAAATCACAAGTTACTACTTGTGTAACGATATATCTGTAAGAGACATTAGTTAGTGATAGATTGCTTACCTTAGAATATCTCAAGGCGTCAGACTGGATCCGGAAACTTTTGCGTAGCAATACCCCTGCGCGTCGGTAGGCGTCGTCTGCGGCTCCGCGTCCGTCGTCGGCGTCGTTAGCGCCGGAATGATGTCGGAGTACTTAGACACCGCCCATGCGCGCTGACGTCAGTTCTGATACAAAGCTTTTCCGCGCCAGATACGCAGAGCCATGATAGAACCAACAGTGGTGCCATGAAACTAGGACCCTGAAAGGGGATGACCTTAACCCTAGATATCGGTTCGCAGAACGGGGAGGATGGGTGGGTCGGTAAGGAATCTATCACTAACTAATGTCTCTTACAGATATATTCTTACACAAGTAGTAACTTGTGCATCTGAAAGAGACACGTTAGTGATAGATTCCTTACCTTAGAATAGATACCCCAGCAATACCAACCCCGGTGGTGGGTCTGCGAACCAATAATCACACCAGAAAGTCCTGGAGGACGGAACGGCCAAAGAAGCCATCTCTCCGGACTTGGCTGTCCAGGCAGTAGTGTCGTGCGAACGTGTGCAGCGAGGCCCACGTAGCTGCCTGGCAAATGTCCTGTAAGGGGACTCCTCGGCCCAAGGCAGCAGTTGTTGCCGTGGCTCGAGTGGAATGAGCCCGCAATCCAGCAGGGGGCTCCTTTTTGGCCATGGAGTAGCATGCCTGAAGACACAAGATAATCCACAGCGAAATGGTCCTCTTGTGTACCGCCTTTCCCTTCTTCGCGCCCACGTAACCAACAAAGAGTTGGTCATCCACCCAGAACTGGCGTGTGCGATCTAGGTAATAAGAGGGCGCACGTTTTGGGTCCAGACGGTGGAGCCTCTCTTCCTCTTTCGAGGGATGCGGAGGCGGAAAGAAGGTGGGCAAAGTAATGGACTGCCCGATGTGGAAGGCCGTGACAACCTTGGGCAGAAAGGAAGGTCATGTTTGCAACACCACCTTGTCCGGATGAACAGAGAGGAAAGGTGGAGTAGAAGAAAGAGCCTGGAGCTCACTCACTCTCCTGGCAGAGGTGATGGCAACCAGGAAAGCAGTCTTCAGGGTAAGAAGACGGAGAGGACAGTTATGGAGCGGCTCAAAGGGAGCACACATTAGATAAGTGAGTACAAGATTCAAGTCCCACTGGGGCATCACGAAGGGAACAGGAGGGAACATGTGTGTGATGCCCTTCAGAAATCTATTTACAATGGGGGACTTGAATAAGGAAGGCTGATCAGGTAGCCGTAAGAAGGCGGAAAGAGCAGAAAGGTACCCCTTAACAGTGCCCAGAGCAGAGCCCTGCTGGGCAAGGGAAAGAAGGAAGAGTAGAACTTCAGATAGGGGTGCAGAGAGAGGGTCCACAGCCTTTGCTGTGCACCATGCCACAAATCTGTTCCACCTGCAGGCGTATACCGACTTTGTGGAGGGACGCCTGGCTGCCAGAATGATATCACAGACTTCGGGAGGCAAGTCAAATGGCCTCCACTGCCGCCGCTCAATCTCCAAGCTTGTAGGTGGAGACTGGACAGGTTCGGGTGCAGGACCGACCCCTGCTGCTGCGACAGAAGGTCCTCCCGAAGAGGCAGACGAATCGGGGGATCGACTGACATGCTGAGTAGCTCGGGATACCAGTATCTTCGTGCCCAGTCCGGAGCCACAAGGATAACCTGGGCCCGGTCGCGCCTGATCTTCTTCAGCACTCTGGGCAGAAGTGGTATAGGCGGAAAGGCGTACAATAGACCGCAACTCCACTCGCGACGAAAAGCGTCTCCGAGCGAATGCCGCCTTGGAAATTCCAACACGCAGAACTGATGACCTTGCGCGTTCTCTTCTGTGGCGAATAGATCTAACCAAGGCTCTCCCCATTGCTGAAAGAGGCCTTGCGGCACATCTGAGTTCAGACGCCATTCGTGATCCATCATGCACCGCCGGCTGAGTTAGTTCGCCCTGGCATTCAGAGAGCCTGCCAGGTGTTGAACCACCAGGGTCACGCCCTGATGTTCCAGCCACTGCCAGAGGCGCAGAGCCTCCTGGCAAAGGGTCCACGACACCACCCCGCCTTGTTTGTTGAAGTACCACATGGCGTTTGTGTTGTCCGTGAACACCTGCACTACACTCCCCCGGACAGAGGGGAGGAATGCTTTCAGTGCTAGACGAATCGCCCGAAGCTCCAAAAGGTTGATATGGAGCCGGGACTCCGTCGGAGACCAGAGGCCTCTGATCTCCGCCTCTCCCATGTGGCCTCCCCAGACCTGGAGGGACGCGTCCGTCACAACCACGTGATCCGGGTGGGGTAGGGAGAGGGATCTGCCACTGACCCAGTCGCGGTCCGTGAGCCACCACTGCAGTTGTCTTGCAGTGCCATCCGAGATCAAGACATGATCGGACAGGTTGCCCTGATGCTGGGCCCACTGAAACTTCAGGTCCCACTGCAGAGCCCGCATCCGCCACCTGGCGTGAAGCACCAGAAGGATGCAGAAGGCCATCAGCCCCAGAAGCCGCAGCGTCAACCTGACCGAGATAACGGCTGAAAGATGGGAATCAGAGCCTGTATATCCAGAACCCGCTGTTCGGGAGGGTAAACCCGAAACTGCGCCGAGTCGAGAACCGCTCCAATGAAGAGGAGCTTCTGAGACGGGCACAGGTGCGACTTCGGCACATTGATGGAGAACCCCAGCAAATGCAGGAGGTCGGCCGTAGTCTGAAGGTGGCTGACGACTGTCTGGGGCGAGTCCGCCTTCAACAACCAGTCGTCGAGGTAGGGGAAGACTGACACCCCTAACCGGCGCAGATGAGCTGCGACCACACTCCTACACCACACATAGTATTGTTTTTCATAATCAGTGCTCCCACGTAGTCATAGGTCACAGCACGCCCGTCCCACAGCGGGCGGGGAGACCCCGTTGATGAAGCATGCCACCAAGGGTCTTTTTGGTGGGTGAGGGGTATTTAAACAAAGCTGTGTGCTTTCCACCATTGTAGGAGACACATGTAGTCTGGAGGAACACTTCTATACTTTCCCATAAGGGTGAATCCCTTTGTTTTTGGAAAAATATTTCTTGCCTTAGGATTCACTCAAAAGTATCAATATCCTTCACCACTGGTAAATGTCTAGACTCCACTAATTTAACAGCTTCACCAGATGTGAACAATGCCAAAAGCACTCCCATGCCTGGCACACAAGACAGACCATTGCCCTAGGAAAACGACCACTACCAGCCTGTGAGTGTGATAAATAGCGCTATAATTACTATCCTGTTGTGTCCCAGATTAATTATCTAATACTCAGTAGTTCTGAAGCCAACTGTAAACTAATACAAGTCCAATAATAATACAGTTTGCCACATAGCTCTCGTATACCAAATATGGACAGATACACTACAGTCCTCACCTAAAATTCAATACCATTATCAGTCCATGGAATGTAACCATTCAATCAGACCATTGGGCAGGGACAGGTTGCTGCCCATCAGTTCGCTTCAACATAGTTCACTCCAGAAACTCTTATCTAAACACCAAGTAAGACCGCTACTTGACAGCATCTAATGATATTAACTGAAAGGATAACCCAAATGCAGTCTATCCTTGCAGACCGGACCCCCTTTGCTCCCACCCACAATTGCTCAGGTCCACAACACCTCAGAATGGGTATCTATTTGCGGAAACCATCAAGATGGGAAATAAAATAAAAAAACATCCTAAAGGGGCCTTCAAAGCTGAACAAGGCTGCCAGCACATTACTAGCAATAAACTGCTAGGCAATGAGTCCCATAATATGGTAATCACCCTTTGGTGGTCATAATACACAATATGAAAGAACCCACTATAAAAGATCAAAACAGGGACAACACCCTTCCAATCACACACACTACAGAGCAAGCTATCCACGAGGCCAAGCGCTTCAAACACACAAATGAGAAGCAAATGCTATATCAATTTTAAAATACACAACTTTGGCCTATCTAAAATACCAAAATTGTTTCCAATTATTAAACTGCTAAATAAGAAAGGTGCTCAGAAAAAGAGGAGTGCAAAGGAGGAACACAATGTGGAATCGTTAATGTTTTGGCATACTAAAGTTGTGAGTCAATCAAGAGGAGGCGCAAGTCAAGAAAAATGTAATGGAAATTGTAGCAGCTGCAAACCAACAGAGACGTTTGAAAACCAGAACTTCTAATGCACAATACACATCTAACTGAAGTGAATAGCCTTTAAGTATGCCCTGCAACATTTAAGAGAAGGTATCACCATGCCGATAAGCACTTCCGTAGCCCACATAATCAGAGTAACCAATATTTAAATGCTACAATACAAGGCAAAATGAATTCCTTTTTTAATGCACATTGCACTTAGTATTACAATGTAATTCCACTTCATATTTAGAAAAAAGGATGCATTTTAAGGCGCTTGAAATATTGCTTTAATATGCAATGTTTGTGTTTTCTTTTTTTTTATTAGCAAAACAACAAGATCATTCAGACTAATGAACTTAGGAAAACCAACTATCAGTAGTTACAGAAAGTCAAAATAAAAGGGATCTCTTCACTGCTAACAAGAGTGAAAAAGATATTTTTGATTAAATGCAAACAATGACACATTTAAAAAACACAAGAACTTTCAAAGGTGTTCGTAATCAATTTAAATTGCATGCAGAAAGCTTTCTATAAGAAAGTGCATAAAACGCACACTTTTGATACACTGTGGACACTACCTGTTTGTGATGAACAAGCTGTTTTCGGATCTTTCTTGAATATAATCTATCCAAACTACTGTTTCCCTTTGTTGATCTATTGAGAGACTGCGTGTGTAGATTATTATTAATAAAACTCCACTGATTTCCTATAAGGGGGGAAAAATAATAGCAATTCAAGCTTGATCCATTAAACATGAGAGAAAGAGAGAGAATGAGAGAGAGAGAGAGAGAGAGAGAGAGAGAGAAAGAGAGAGAGAGAGAAAGAGAGAGAGAGAAAGAGAGAGAGAAAGATATATATATATATATATTATGCTCAATTACTGCAAAGTATTTCAAGCCATGAATGACAACTTAACTGGCAGGTGGCCAATGAACAAACCTTTGATAATACTCTTTCTGGAGCATACTCCATATAACTGCAGATTTTGAGCAGCTACTGGGATCCGACTGGATCAGGAAACATTTCCAGTATTTGCTCTCGTGCAACGAATGGTGGCGCCCAGGATTTTACCAGTGCCCCCTTCCTGCCTTTAGAAATTACGATACAGAGCCATATATAGGTGGCAGCTCTCTGCGCTGACATCAGTTTACAAAAAAGCATTCTGTCCACTTAGACGAACAAGATCTAGCTGCATTTTCCTTAACTGAAGACCCGGTCGGCTCCTAGATCCCCATTTTGCACACTACTACTGTTTGTTCATTTTGTACTCATTGATACAAGATGTTTTCCTTCTGGCGCACTGTTTCCAGAGACTGTTTCTCTAAGTGGCTCTGAGTTATTGTTGCATAAATAGTCACCAAAGAAACTTGCGTCAGTGCATCGAGTGAGGGCTTATAAGGACACCTTTGATGTCACATTTTCGGATCCAGTCTGGCACCTGGGAAGGAATCTAAGATAAGAAATCTGCCGCTAGATATCCCCATCAGATGCAGAAACTACAAGAGCCAGAGGAGCATCTCTGGAAGCACCAATAGGATACTTAAATGGGGAAGAAAAAAGTGGACACTGATAATTGTTAAAGAAGGAAGAAAGGATATATATGTATAGAAAACATGTATAAAGACATAAGTAAACACACACACATATATATATATATAGATATACAGATATAAATATAATACATACATTTGGACAAGGAACCAATTATGAGACGATAATGTCTGAGACAATAAGAGTACTAGGGTGAAAAGAGCCACGCAACTAGAAAATTAAAGGGAAAGTGTGAGAAGCCTTACACACAAAAGTAAACTTATGTCAGCTGACACAGGAAAACAAAGCCAACTGACTGGGGAAGCTACAACAGCCCCAGAGGCTTATCTCGTGAAGTAAGACTGCAGATTGAAAAACCTCGCTAGAGAGAATTCAAGACCTGCATCAGTGTTCATGAAATACTAACACGGGGAGGATTAGGATAAGAATGCCTCCGAAACATCCTGGCTGGGGTATCAGGGAAGATACGGAGGGTACATCATCGAACAAGGACAAAGAAGCAGAAGTAGAAATAATACCATGCATGAAAAGCTGAATCCAAAAGGGTACAGGACATACATGAATCCAAGTATGGAGTCCAGGATAGAGCATCCATACATAAGACCGGGAACAGAAAATAGTGTATGAAGTATAAACCTATCAGAAGAAAATCCTGCAAAATACCACATATGGAGATCGCAAAAAGCCTTTAATACCCCACGGATTATGAAGAGAAACTACTCCACAGGTTCCAAAGGGAATGGAAGCCACAAGGAACTCTCAAGAAGAGAGAGTGCAAAATTTAAAAAGGAATGGTAAACTAACCCTGAAAGGGCTAGATGAATAAGTTGCGTGTAGGATCAAGAGAAAACAAAGACTAAAAGAGCGGTCGAAAAATGCAACCAAGTCACTGGGGAACCTCTCTAAGAGAAAAAAGCCAAGGGTAAAAAAATCTCAATAAAAGAGTTAAACATCAACCACCACACAGAACAAGAAATATATGGTGGGGACTGATGAATAAGGAGAGGCAGGTAAAAGCCATGGGCGATAGCTGACCTCGAACAGCAATGTGGTAACATGAAGGGACAAGGTAGATCCCAAAAGCAAAAAAATGGACATTAGTCTGCAAAGATGAAGGAGGCAAAAGAGACCAAGGGTGTACAAGAGAGCATGCCCTTAAATTGATGAAGCAATAGCCACAATCTTACAACACATGACTAGGAAAAAAAAAGTTGTACCATGTTAACGTTTGAAATGATATATAAATATAACTTACCGTACAAAAAATATAGCGTTTATTACATTTGAGGGTACGTTTTATTTTAATTTTAATTTTTTTTAACTAGCAAGCACCACGGGTGCCCAAGAAGAGAGAGGCAAGGCTATTTCTTCCAGAATATCAACAGCAGCCTCCCAAAGCAAGACACTGATAGGACACAAGATACTGCAGGGAAGGGACTATTCCATGCGTCCCAAACCTCTGACAGGAAAAGAAGAGTGTGCCAATAAATACTGAAAAATGCCAACATAGAGCAGAAGGAAACTCTATGGAATGAAGGGAGCTTGTACGAGAGATACGTCCCCATATAGGCATAGGTGCGAGGCAAAAAGCTGCAAGCACAATTGTTCGTGTTAAAATAGAAAAAGGGGAACTAAACCAACATAAGTCTATCCAAAAATGTCTAAGACGCATACATATGTTCCACAAGGAACAAGGCAATAATGCATCCACACAAAGTGAGCAATTTACCATAATAATGATTACTTGCATGACCAGCTGTCCTCCAGAGGAGGTTGGGCAGTGTCAGAGATGAGGTGGGGAGTTACTCTCCCTCTTCTCCAAAATCGTGTAATCAGAAGGAAAAATTGGAGGGAACTTCACAGTGAGCTGAGTGAAGGTGTCTGAGATAGGTGGCTTCCCCAGCACCGCATCTGGCTATATCTGACATTGAAAAGCTGACATCAGAAAGGGGAAGTGGTGTGCCGTTGAGCGGTGCCAATGGAGACGGTTGACCAGACCCAGGCGCCGAAGAAGGTAAGCCTGAAGGGCTGTGCACCGGCATCTTAAGGGATTTGAAATCCAAAGGCTGAATTGAGGCAGAGGGCAAACATGTTAGGGTGGACAGAGTCACGGCTCCTCACACCTCCTTGGTGGCCAAGGACGCTCCAGGAGAAGGTGAAGATCCAGAGTTACCATTCAAAAATTGTAATATTCTCACATCCGGTTCAGAGTCGCTCCAGCTCCAGGGAAGGTAGGGAGGCACAGTGTAGACTTGAGCACAGATTCTTCAACCAAAGATCAGGAGGGGGCTATATGCAGCAAAGTCAGAGGGTGCTCTTGCCAAGTACATCAATACAGTTTGATTCGCTATCAGCCAGGGGGAGAAGAAAGACACTTAAGTTCACGTTGCTGGTCGAAGCCTACACTACAAGATTTCCCACTGTTGGGTGTTGTGTTAGACTGAAGATCACCCAGACTAGACCTATTGCATCTAACAATGGGGAAATTTACCAGGAACACTGAACATAGTGTTGGCAACGTCACAGACAGTTTTTGTCAGGGATTCAATGAAAGGTAGCAAAGGCTCTGAAATTGAAGGGCCTGGTTGTAAGATTTCAGTAAGCAAACATGTCCCTGCACACCCCTTCCTATACAGATGACAGAATCATAGACTGTGTGTCCCTGCACAGGCCCTCATATACAGATGACAGAATCATAGACCGCATGTCCCTGCACAGCCTCTCCTTGATGGATGACGGAATCGTAGACTGCATGTCCCTGAACTGCCCCTCCTTTACAGCCGATAGAAACACAGACGGCATGTCCCTGCACACCCAATGGTATACAGATGACAGAATGATAGACGGCGTGTCCCTGCACCGGCCCTCCTATACAGATGACCGAATCATAGACTGCATGTCCCTGCACAGCCCCTCCTTTACGGATGACGGAATCACAGACTGCTTGTCCCTGCACAGCCCCTCCTTTACAGCTGATAGAAACACAGACTGCATGTCCCTACACAGCCCCTCCTACACAGATGACAGAATCATAGACTGCATGTCACTGCACAGTCCCTCCTTTACGGATGACAGAATCACAAACAGGCTTTAGTTTCCACAGCTGGAAACAGTAGCTCCATCACCTCAGCAGTCCTACAAACTACTATGGTGTAGGATGTGAGCCCCAATTGTAAGTCCAATTCAATCTCTGGTGCGATATCAAGATCACTAGCATTTTGAAGGTCTAATTACAGTCTGGCATTAGTATAGTGATGGGGTGACAAATAGTGTGCCTGCTCCTCACTATCCTCCTTGTCATGCGGGGCATTTGGAAAGTGATGGATGGTATGCGAGACTGAAGTGAAGGCACAAAAGATACTGGTGCTCAGGAAAGGGAACTGCCAGAAAATCCTCCCCTACTACGGGCTGTGCCTTTGTAATCGCGGAACAAGATACTGGTGGAGATCTAGCTGAACTGTGTTCAGAATCCAAGATCAGTCTCTGGGTAGGATTGGAACCTGTATTTTTTAGGAAGGTTGTGAGAAGTTGGCCTGGTATACGATGTTCACTATTCTAGTGAACACCTTGCACCAGTCCAAACAACCCTTATGGTGATGGTTGTAAAGTCAACCTTATAGACCAGCTATCCTAGAGGTAGCGTGGACAGAACAGTCTTAGGCTAAAAGACTCTTGAGGGCGTGTAAAGCCAGCTGTTTTACCATATGTAACCCCTTGAATATCAACTGAAAGGACACCACACAGGATATATATAAAATATATATGTATTTATTTACTAACACACTCCTCTGGACTCTTTATGAGATCAGAGGCAAAAGCACAGAACAAGTTACACTTAGAAATACTTTATTTATTTGTTTATTTATTTATTTATTTGGCATACTTATATAGCGCTAATCTGTCACCCAAAGGGCCTCCTGGCGCTTTGACTAGATAAGCCACAACCATCGATGCGGAAATAGGCTGCTCTAAGAAACAGTTGCAAAGTTAAGCTATTCTGGGAAACAGATGGGTTTTCAGCCCCTTTTTAAAGGCTAGGAATTCACCTTGGCTTCTTAACGAGAGCGGAAGGGAGTTCCAGAGTCTGGCGGCCGCAAAACTAAACGACCGTCCACCCAGCCTTACTCTCTGCACTCTAGGAACCGACACCAAGTACGCCGACGAGGAGCGCAGGCTCCGAGATGTGGTATACCAGGAAAAAAGGTTCTGTAACAGTACTGGGCCCTGTCTATGTAAAGCTCTAAAGACCAGACAGGATGCTTTGAAGAGGATCCGCTGGTGAACCGGCAGCCAATGTAGATCTTGTAATGCCAGAGTGGATGAGGCAGCGCGTGGTCAAGATAGTGCCAGCTTGGCTGCAATGTTCTGGACCCGCTGCAGCCTGCCCACCAGCGTTTTAGGCGCCTCCAGAAGTAGTGCGTTGCAGTAGTCCAATCTGCTTAGGATCAGACCCCGCACTACCTCTGGCCTAGCCTGAGCTGGAAGAAGTGGTAGGACCTTCCACAACATCCGAAGCAGCATCATGCAAGTGGCCACGGACTTATTTACGAAAAGATCCAGTTGAAGGTTGGGGTCAAACATGACCCCCAGATTACGAGCAGACTCTGCGGCCGTCACCGTCCCAGAAAAAGAAGGAGGCCAGAACTCATCCGGTAGAGCACGTGGTACACGATCATTGGAGCAGTAGAGAACCTCCGTCTTAGATCCGTTGAACTGGAGGGAGTTGGAACGCAACCAGTTCGAAGTGGCAGTCAAGCAGCGGTGGAAAGTCTCTAGTGAGACGGCATTTTTGCCCTCCAATGAGTAAACCAACTGAGTGTCGTCGGCGTAATTAAACACCGATATGCCGAAAGATTTTATCAGTTGGATCAGAGGGCGGAGGTACAAGTTGAAAAGTATGGGGCTGATGGCCGAGCCCTGTGGTACCCCCTGCCCGACTTTCCGCACATCCGACTTAAAAGGCGGCAGAGCCACTACCTGCTGTCTGTTGTCAAGATAGGAGACTAGCTAGTCCCTGGCCAACGCCGTAACCCCGCCAGTCTCCTGATAAGGGTGGGGTGGCACACCGTGTCGAACGCGGCCGACATGTCGAGCAGCACTAGAAAGGCTGCCCGACCTGTGTCGACCCGCGCACGAAGATTGTCTAACACGGCTACCAGCGCTGATTCTGTCCCATGCGCTGCCAGAAACCCAGCACCTGTAATAATGAATCCATTGACTTTCTAGATATAACTATCAAGGAAAGTGAGGGAATCCTTTTCACCACTCTGTACAGAAAACCGACAGAAAGAAACACCTTACTGCAATACTCTAGCCACCACACCCGGGCCCTCCGGGACAATCTACCGTTCGGACAATTCCTCAGGATCAGGAGGAATTGTACGAAGAAAGATGACTACTTTCATGAATCTGATGAATTGATCCTCCGACTTTTTGAAAGAGGATACCCGAAGAGATTGGTGAAGAGAGCACGTAAGAGGGCATGGTTCAGCGATAGAGAATCACTGCTGACACCAAAGACGCGTCAACCGTTGGATGACAGAATGATCTGCGTGACCACCTACTGCTGCAAAAGCAATGCGGTACGCAGGACAGTGAACAAATACTGGAACATTGTATCAAAGACCCTCCAGATGCCCAATCCACCAATGCATGCATTCAAAAAAGCAAAGAGCATCAGAGACACTGTAGTACGCTCTATGCTAGACAACCCGACTGCCCCCACAATACAATCAATGTGGAACCTTCCTGCCATCCTGGGAAACCACAAATGCGGAAACTGTAAGGCCTGCCAATTATGCCTAGAGACTGGAACAATAACACACAATGGATTGTCTGTACCCTTGAAAACCTTCACGAACTGTAACACTGAGGGAGTGATCTATGCTATCTTCTGCCCCTGCGGGATGATATATATAGGCCAGACGAAACAAAAGATTAAGAACCGTGTGCTACAACATTGCAGCAGGATCAGGTGCAAAACGGTGGGAGCCCCCCTTGTAGAACACTTCCAGGAGCACTCACACACACCCGAATCAATCAAGTGGGTGGTTATTGAGAAAATTACACTGGGCCCACGGGGAGGCAATCTCAACTCTATCCTTAATGTGCGCGAATGCAAATGGATGCAATTTTTTGACTCTGTACAAACGGGCCTTAATGAACTGGAAACCACTTTCTCCCAGATGGCCCTTTTAGATCCGGACTGAACCAATGACCAGAATGCCTAATGCAGGCGGCAAAGAGGATTGTTTTTGAATACACGTACTATATTTCATTGACATGTACACTGTATCACGCTGTGCCAATCAACATCGGAGAAAGATGTATGTACGTAATGGTCTCTTACAATTTGAGCAAATGCATTCTAATCGATATGTACACTATATGAATTGATGGTCTACTTCGGGTGTTGTTGAAGCACCAATCAATTGCATAATCAACCTTGTACATTATTGTATACCATTCCTGCTCCTTCAATGTTGACATCGAGTCGAGCCACTCAGTGTTTCATGTGGATATTTTGCTTTTAAACTATGCTTTTAATACTGTTCAGGCAAACAATGGGTTACATATGAGTCTGTGTTGCACTCGCCTCCCTTGGGTCATAGGCTTACAACGCAATCACGATCCCTTAATAAAAAAACACATCTTTTTCCTCACTCCCTGGGCAACCTGCAGCTGATTGGCCAGAGCAGGGCGAGCCTCCCGGTAGCATCTAGCGCCGGCACCTCGCGGTGGCTCACTTCACTGCTGACAGCCAGAGGAGAGTAAAGAGACAGACTAGCGCTACGATCAGGTGAGCCACACTCCAGGCTTCTACCTTAGTGAAGCGCGCGTAACAAACATTACTGAATTGATGGAGATTCTCTCCCGCCTCTCCCTAATGGGACTCCGTCCCTCTTTACGCTCAAAACCAGGTAAATTTTCCCTATTTACCCGGGTGCGCTAACGCTAACTCAGACACCCCTTCCCTATAACTTTGAGCACGTTAACGCTGATCCATGTGAGACAGATGGCCCCTGTTTGTAACAACTGCGCTCTCGATGTAACAATCCCCTGTGACATTTTGGCGCGGTACTACAGATTAACTACCACAACTTAGTTTGATACCCTACTTCATTTTCAGAGACACACGGCGTTCCACCACGGACCGGCCGGTCCAGTGAACGACAGAACCCCACAAGTCTGAACGACTTTGAGAAAAGCTACCAGTAAGTCTCTTCCCCAACCACCCTTTTTCACTGTGGATGTAGCTTTACTCTGCTTCATCCCAGGTGGATCAACTCATTTTTACTGATACCACCTTCACTTGATTACAGACTTCACGCATCACTAAGGAACCTTGGAAGGTCCCCAGGCTGTAGGCCCAAACGGGCCTCATGCGAAGTAGGTAACTTTTTATTTAATTTCGAGTGCATTAATTAATATATAGGAGTACAAGATACATTCATGGCTTTTGCATCACTTATAGGCGCTCCTGTTATAATCCAACGTCCTGATGAAGACCCCATCCTGAGGTTCTGAATCACCCGCACCTTTCAGGGGTCGAAACGTCGACTAGCATTACTCCTCATGTTTCCAAACATAGGACTAAATAATGGATAACTACGGAACCTATGTTTGAGATTGTTTTTGGAACCTTCAGATCGATATAGGCTGTAAAGGCTTTTCATTTTTCACTGTGATTTCTACTCAGTCACACCACCTTTACCCGGTCCCCACCTTCACCCCCACTTACCCATCCCTTCTAATTAACCCTTTTCCTCTATGCACCTTGAGCGCATTGACATGTTTTTGAGTTGATTTAAAGACATAGAAATGTGTTGATTCTAAGCTTATATTGCCAATGCATTAATTGCAATATTACCTACCCTCTGGGTTGAAATTCATGCAGTTTATAAACATAAGATGTGCTAAATAAATATGCACCGAATGTATTGAATCTTTTCTTTGTTTGTTGAGCTACATTGATGCCTTTGATAATATGAAAGCATTTTAACTGAGAAAACAAGTACTACTTTGAGAGTTTTTTCCTATTTGTTTATATTAGACTCCGACCCTTTATATGTGTACCAGAAACCCAAACTGGGCCACATCCAACCATTCGTTATCCTCGAGAAAACTAGATAGAGAGCGGGTGACCAACTTCTCCAGGATTTTAGCCGGAAAAGGGAGCAGGGAAATAGGTCTATAATTAGACAGACAGGTGGGATCAAGCAAGGGTTTTTTCAGGAGGGGAGAAACTACCGCTAATTTCCAACTCTCCGGGACGGTTGCGGTACCAAGCGACTGCTGACAGATGGAATACAGAGGGTGAAAGAGTTCATCCTGGAGTGCTTTCCAGATTTTATGTGGAAGAGGATCTAGCGGCGAGCCAGAGGATACCGTCTGTGCCAATTTACAAAACTCCTCAAAAGAGGGCAAAGGAAAGCGACTCAGCTGAGGATGATTAGGAGGGTCAGCCAGAAATCCCCGACAAAGATGGCTAGAGCTAGGAGGTTCCTCCGGAGCTCCCTGACTGAGATACCGGTGACTTTCCCGGGGTCGACTAGAAGACTCTTCCGGAGCTCCCACAGCGAGAAAAGAGTTTCTCGGAGGGGGGTCGACTGGAAGACTCATCAGGAGCTACCGGGCCAGAAAAAGGGTGGCTCATCTGGGGTCGACTGAAGGTCACCTCCGGAGCTTCCAGGCCAAGAATCAGACGACTTGACCGGGGTCGATTGGAGGATTCTTCCGGAGCTCCCAAGTCGAGAGACGAACAGCTCGGCTGGGGTCACCTGGAAGATTTTGTTGTATTTTCCATGGTAGAATGACTAGATAAACAGTCCAAGGGAGTCGATAGAGATAAAGGCTCCTCCGCAAGTCCATTCAAAATCGTGGAGATCTTATCCTCAAAGAAAGCTGCCAGGGAATCACATAAAATTTGTGAGACTGGGATAGTATTCATGGCACCAACCGGATGGGAAAGATCATTCACAATCTTAAATAGGGATTGAGATTTATTGGTTGACTGGTTTAGCGTATCCACCAGATAGAGTGCCTTAGCACCCTTAATCTGTGCTTTGTATTGCTGTAGTGTCGATTTGAAAACTGTTTTATCCGCTTCTAGATAGTGCCTCCTCCACACCCTCTCTGCCCGCCTGCATCTCAACCTTAGCTGCAAAAGGTCGGGGTGTACCAGGGCATAGCGCGATTCTGTCTGTTCCCTGATCGACGCAATGGAGCTGCCTTATCCAGGGAATCAGAAATCTGCCGACATAAACTGGCATAGCTTTCGTCGACATTGTTTCCCAATGCAAAACCTTCGGGAAGAAGGATGGGCAAGGCCGAGGATCTAAAAAGTCGGGACCAAGGTCTACCTATTTTAGTGTTGCTCTTCCCTGTATCACCCGTGGCTACAGGAAGGCAAAGATGAAATAGAACCAACGCATGATCCGTCCAGCATTGGGGCATGATGTCATTCACCACTACATGTTGGGCGTCAGCAAACACCAGGTCCAGGGCATGGCCTTTCTGATGGGTCGCAGAGCAGACCAGCTGCTGCTTTAAATAGCACAATTTACAGTTAGGCCCTAGGGGCACGCCAAACCATATACTAAGTAAGTGGTATAGGAACCACGACTTGGGAAAGGAGAAGGCCTAGGGCATCGCTGGGGCTACACTATCTGACCCTTAGGTTAGGAGAAGGAGGCCCACAGGCGGCGCGTGCAGAGTCAGTACTCTCACGCGAGAGTCAATAGAAAGTCAATAGGAACGTAAAAGGTAAGTAAACAAAGATTTAGTACACTTCTGGTCTAGCTAGAAGGATACAACTAAAAACCTGGACACTTGGATGGTCAATACCCTGGAGAGCACCGAAATACTCGCGTTACCTCACCCACAGGAAGCGGATACATAGGTGTGAAGATGTGTCGGGTTTCACCGTTGAAGTCTATGGAGCCTGTGAAGAAAGATGCTGCAGGCGACCAGGAGGAAGATGTCCGGGTGGATCCAAGGGTGGATCGAGGATGAAGAGTACCTGAAAGCAGAGGGGACAGAGTCTAGGTCACTAGCCAGTGACCGGGTGGAACCAGGAAGGAACCAGACTTCGTCGAGGAGCAATCAGGTGCTGGGGTGAAGCTTTTAGTTGCAGCCAATCAATCAATCAATCAAAGCATTTGTATAGCGCACTACTCACCCGGAGGGTCTCAAGGCGCTAGGGGAGGGGGGTCCGCTACTGCTCGAACAGCCAGGTCTTCCAGCTGCTTCCTTCCAAGCGGACCAGGAGGCGTCGAGGACGACCAGGTGCTGGAGAGGAGCTGTCCCACGAAGGATCTCGCAGATGGAGGGATCGGCTTCAAGATCAGAGCCAACAAGCCTAAGCAAAGGCAACCCACGCAGGATACACAAGGAGCTTCTGGTGCAGACCAGGAGGGTCTGAGGTACTTCACCTTTGCAGGGAAGCAAGGGCCAGTCTGGAGCAACCCGACCAGCGATGGAGTTTCACAAAGGATCGTCGCCAGGGGCTACTAGCCAACGGGCCAGCAAACGGACAACGCGTCGAGCAGAACACAGGCAGAAGGGCCCCACGCAGATCTCGTGGAGTGTGGAGGGCTGGTCTTCGGTGCAGGTGGAGCACGGTGTCGGGGTGTCTCAGTCCCCAGGGCTCAGCTTCGAGGGGGCCTCAGGAGCTGTGCTGTTAGCAAGTTGAAGACTTTCCAAGTTGCCTGGTTCCACGGGTCCCGACACCTTCCACGGGGCTCAGCTGTGCTGGAGTCGTGCAGTGGGGTCAGAGGGATCCGGGAGTCGAGATCTTGTCAGGCTCTGTGCTCGGATTCCGGCGGGAACGGGGACAAAGCAAGTCGTTGAGTTGCTGGATGGTGCCTGGTTTCCCAGGGTGTTCACTCCTTGGCCACAAGGGAGATTCTTCAGTCTTCAGCTTGGATGAATGTCGAAGGGTCCAGAGTTTCGTCTTCAGTCGATTCCAGGATTAATCTAAAGTCTCCTGGGTCAGCTCCCACCTTTATACAACTAAAGGGGGCTGGTTTGCTCACTAGGACCCTCCTATGGGTGGGACCAGGAAGGGGGGTGGTTACACCCCCTTTCCTTTGTCCAGTTTCGCGCCAGAGCTGGGGCTGGAGTGCCCCAGCAACCGGTTTGAACTGGGGTATGCATGAAGCACCTAGTGTGCCTCAGGCAGTGTATCAATCTATTCAGCCCTCCCTGTCCCAATACACATCCTCCTGTCTGGGATGGTGCTCCAACCTCCCCAAGCAGGAAACCTATTGTCCAAACCTCCGTGACTGGAAGGACTCCCAGCAGCAGGAGGTAAGACTTGTGTCTGTGGCAGCAGCATCCATTTTGTGATGCTGGGGCTCTGGTTAACTTTAACAGGGATAGTCAGAACTAACATGTATTCTCCCTCTAGAAGCATGGAATGCTATCCCCGTCGCCAGAATTGGTGAGGGGGTAGTATTCCAAAGTGTATGACACCTTACACGACATGTTTTGATAAAGCCAAACCAAAGTTAGCATTAACCATGAGGATTATAATGCACTTAATAGTATATGGTATGGCTATATCATAGAACAGCTATAAGGACATGGTTCCGAAAGCTGCAGACAGGCTCAGCTCATGCTAGAGCACCAACTCACACATAACCAATAGGAGTGACTTATAGGTTACTATGTGTCTATATGTAAGTAGGTATAGGAATACTACACCTAAGCAAGGGGTGGTTACACGACCTTGCCCCAGCTGAGTGATCAGCCAGTTGTGTCTGTTTGAGTGGCCAGCCAGGGGTGGCATAATACATGCTGCAGCCCCTGGTAGGCCTTGGTTACACCTATGCCCTGAGTACCTATGGTACACTTCTACAGGGGCTGACAAGGTGAACCAATTCCCAATTGTGGATGTACCTAGAGTACATGGTGAATTTAGAGAGTGCGCATCTGGGCTGTGGGTCTGATTTGCAGGCTGACAGCCACATCTAAGTTGAAAAGCAGTAAAGCAAAGGAAAAAGTGGGGTGACCATAGGAAGCAGACCCTACTCTCCTACAAAGGTGACAGACCATCTATGCCCAGCACATCATTCACCAAAGGAATGGAGGCGCAGTTCGTCGCTGGCCTAATAGGTGAGTTGACACTTTGGAAGGCCCTGCCAACTAAAGTCCGACTGGGGGCCTTAGTGTATCCAAGGTGCCAGAGGGTGCACCAGGGGGATCCAGAATCATATAGTAAAGCTTAAGCATGGCCTCGCTGAAATTTTTTTACCTGCTACAGAGTTTAAGATGGAACTTATAAGTATGAAATGTAACTGCAACAGTCAGAGGTGTCTGGGAAGGAGGGAGAGCACATGTGAATATACAGCACTACATGCCACAAGCAGTTGCTTACAGGGTAAGTAACATAATCCGTTTGTAGGCATATGTGGCTGTAGATACACATGCAGTCCCTCTTTAGAAGGTAAGACTACCTTGTTGGAGTTGTTTGGAAAAGAGCACATAGTCCTGCCTGACCTACAATGGATTGCAGACATGCTAAAACATCCACACAGTGTTTGGTAAATGTGTGTGGGGCAGTCCACATAGCTGCCTTACAATGTCAGCTATGGGAACCAAACCATAGAAGGGGGATGGGAGCACACTGTTTCACCTCTCAGCATCAAACAATATAGTAAGAAAGTGGTATATGAACCACGACTCGAATCAGGACAATGACATAGAATGTCTGGGGACCCAAGGAACCACCCAAGATATGTAGATAGGGACCCCACGGACGACGAGTGCAGTGTGGGAACACGACTGCGGACTCCGTACAACTCTTCGTGTAAGTCGCAGTTGGATTTTTAAAAATTACGGACCCTTCCCAGTGGACCCTGAAGAAGCCCCATGAAAGACAAAAGGTTAGAGAGCCACCCCACCAGTGGATACCCTAGCACCCACGTGATCTATACCTGGGAAGCCAGGTGCATAGGGATGTAGTGGTGTCATAAACCGTTGTTGAACCCAATGGAGGACTTCAGGAAACTGCTGCAGCTGGAAGAGGAGAAAGTATCCATGGGAATCCAAACATGGATTCTTGTCAAGAAGTACCTGAAAGCAGAGGGGACAGAATCTGGGTCACTTAGAAGTGACGAGGAGCTTGGTAGACGAATGCTCACCAATGTCGGGTGCTTCAAGGAGGATGACGAGGACCTGGACTCTGAAGCTGTTGGAACCAGGAGACGTTGAGGATCAGGAGCTGGATATGAGCTGTCCCACAAAGGATGTTGAGTACCGAGGGGTCGGTGTCCAAAAGGAGCACTAACAAGCCTTGGCAAATGCAGCCCACCAGGGAGTCAAGAAAGTACATGGTGAGGACCAGCAAGGTCCAGAAGACTCACCACAAGCAGGAGAGTCAGGGCAGGCACGGAACAATCAGGGGAGCCTGAAGAAAACAAAGGTGACCCTCGAATGAACCCACAGGCCG
This sequence comes from Lissotriton vulgaris, assembly GCF_964263255.1. NCBI lineage: Eukaryota > Metazoa > Chordata > Amphibia > Caudata > Salamandridae > Lissotriton > Lissotriton vulgaris. The sequence goes on from NC_141694.1 coordinate 909,876,513, forward strand.
GAGGCACTGGAGTCACGAGAGGACCTCAAGCCGCTCATTCAAAAGACGCAAACCACGATGCGGTGTGGCTGAAGATTGTGGTCACAGTAGATGCTCAAGGTTGTGGTTGCCTGGAGCCCGAAGATCTTCTTGCAAAGAGACCAACAAGCCTTTGCAACTGCAAGTTGGACACTGTACCCAGGGGTTCGGCTATTGCAACCCCCACAAGGACTACTGGTCTCAAACTTGGTAAGAGGGTAGAACAGGCCTCGGGTGCTGAAGAATACCACCACCTGTGTCGCAGAGGCCACAAAGTCCGAAGGAGCTTGGGATCTGCAGACAGGTCGACTTAATTGCGGTGCCTGCGAACACAGGAGAGTGACTCCTTAACTCCAAGGGAGATTACTACGGTTGTCCTTGATGCTTCACTGGCCTTGGAAGGTTCCTGTATGATGCACAGGCACAGACAATGCAGCCGACTGGAAGAGAGACGACGTCAGGCCCAAACAAAGTCCAGAGTCCCCAGTTGGTAGAAGTGCAGTGGTATCGGTTCTGAACTATCCCACAACGAATCTAAAGACCTACATCCAGGTAAGCCTTAGGTACCCTGGGGGAAAGGATTGGGAAGATTCAGGGGAGCCTCCTAGGGAAGGGTCTGGCAGAGGGTAGTTTACTCCCATGTCCTTTCTCCAGTTTCGCTCTGGAGCGGGAGCCTACCGCTCCCAGGACTGGTTTGAACTGGACTATGCAAAGGGACACCAAATGTGCCACTCATGCAGACTCTCGGGCACTGGCAAGTGCACCCACCGAGCCCTAATACAAGTCCTGTCTGGGAGGTGGTTACACCTCCCTGTGACAGGATGCCTATTGTTCCACCTTCCTCTGCTGAGCTTGGTTCAGCAGCAGGAGGGCGGCAATGTGTCTCAGGTCGGCAGCAACCATTTTGTGCTGTACGGGGCTAGAAGGTTGGCACAGGGAACACTAAGAGCCTAACAGAGGGCTCTTACAGTGCTTGGAACCATACCTCCCACACTATTTACCATGTGGGGGTATGATTCCAACATGTTTGATACCAAACATTATAGGATTTGTTGCAGCCGTTTTCAAGATGGTCATCGCATTATACGCGGTCCCCTCTATATAGTATATGGCTGCTTCACTGACAACCCGGGATAACGGACTCCATAGGCTGCAGGGGTGTCCTGTTCATGCAGGGGCACCCTCTCACTTAGAACCAAGCACTCTGCCTTCAGAATTGTAAAGGCCTCCTATAGGGGTGACTTATAGGTTTTAAGTGAAGTGACCCTTAGATATAGTAAACCTAGATCTTTAGTAAGTGGTGCTAGCACCAACTTACACAGGCTGCAATGGCAGGCCTGTAGTTCCACACTGAATGGTCTCCCATGGGTGGAATAATACCTACTTCAGCCTATGGGGAACATCTGGGGTACCTATGTCCTAGGTACATGGGTACCATATACTAGGGACTGACAAGGGTACCTTAGCTTCTAATCTGGGATGTACCAAAGTACTGAACATACCAATTTAGGGAGAAAGAAGATAGACTGGGATCCTGATTAGCAGGATCCCAGTCAGACTAGTCAAAAACAGCATCACATCAAGCAAAAAGTGGGGGTAACAATAACAAGCAGATCCTACTTTCCTACATGCCTTAATGAAGCAAGTATTAATACATTTGACTATCCATCTGTCTATGCCTGGTTAGGATATAGCGTTGCCTTCATGAGGTGGAGAAAAGGCTACAAAGAGTTGCTTTGTGTTTCTGAAAGTGTTAATTCTATCTATGTAGAACATGAGTGCTCTTTTTACATCTAGAGTATGAACAGTTCTTTCTGCTACTGAATCAGGGTTAGAGAAAAAAAAACTGGGCGCTCAGTGGATTGATATGAAAAAGAGAGACTACTTTAGGTAGAAATGTATGATTCGTTCAAAGAACCAGTTTGTCTCTATTTATTTGAAAGAATGGTTCTTCTAAGGTCAAAGCCTGGAATTCACTGACAAATCGGAGGGAATTAATGTCAACTAAGAATGCCACTTCCCATGAAAGAAACTGAAGGTGCATGAGTGTAAAGGGGAACCCATGAGTATGGTTCGAACAATGTTAAGGTTCCAAGAGGGCGCTGGGGGGGACCGAGGAGGAATTGCTCTTTTTAGACCTTCCATAAAAGCCTTAATGACTGGAAATTCGAACAGTAAGAGATGCTGTCTATTTTACAGATATGATGCAGCCATTGCAGCAAGGTGTAATCTAATGGAAGTATAGGCTAAATTAGCCTTTTGTAAATGAATGAGGCAGCAGATAATGTCTTGCACTGTGGCTTTTATTGGATCAATGTGTTCGGCTTGGCAGTAGTAAACAAAAGTTTCTACTTTGAAGCATAGCGTGTTCTACATGTGGGTTTATGTGCTTTTTTAAGAATGTTCATACATTCTTCAGGTAAATTAAGATAACCGAGCTAAGACCTCAGGAGCCAAATAGCTAAATTGAGTGCTTTGGGATCTGGGTGTCTGATTTGTCCTTGATTCTGCATGTAAAGGTCCAGCCTGTTGGGGAGCATCTCATGGGGAACCACTGAGAGATCCAGCAGTGTTATGAACTAGGGCTGAGTCACCCAAGTGGAAGCTACTAGAATCATAGTGACAGATGTTTGCCTGAGTCCCCGAACCAGAAAGGCAATGAGCAGGAGCGAAGAAAAAGTGTACGCACATATCCCTGACTAACTCATCCATAGTTTGTTGCTCTTGGATAGTAGGTGTGGGTACCTGGAGGCAGGGAAACCTAAGCAGTCTTTCAGTTTCGACCATTGGCCGAATTCAGTGGTGGTCCGGTAACCTCTGTATGTGAATGTTTTGAGGCATGCTTGGATGTTGGAGCGGGGACAGGGGCAATGGTACTAAAGCAATTGACCAGAAGGAAGACTACGCATCTCCATATCAATCTCCATGCTGGAGCTTTCAACAGAGAAGAAGACCCCTTCTTCCTCCTGGGCATGTTCCTTACTGAAAAAGTCAGGGGTGTCACCTCTGCGTCAGGGAGACATTTCCAACTGACGTACCGTTCATTCCCGACTTACACGCTTAGCAGTTGGCCTCACAATGGTCCAAAGAAAGACACAAGTTGCACACAAGGTGTTGGCCGGTGTGTGGATACTTCACGTGGCAACTTGGGCAAAAGCTGAAGGGTGTGCGTTCCGGAAGTAGGCTTGAGACCGGCGGTGCCCCGAAGGCCGGCCGGCTGAAGCCAAAACTGACAAAATTCAAGAGCAGCGCAGAACTGGAAAGCGCAATTAAAACATTACAGTTGAAGTCAGTAGAAAGGAATAGAAAAGCCATACTTAAGAGTCGACAAACAGAGAGGAGGCACACACGTAGTTTCTTGACTCAAAAGACTTATTCGAATAAAAACAACTTATACAACTCCGAACCCAACACTAGATGGCTTAACATACGTCTGCAATGGAATGCTGCCTAGGAAAGCCAAAGTGTCTCCACTTCTGGAGGAATTGTGCTTTAGCCACAGGGGATAATGCAGGTTTCCTTCGACAACGCAAACCTGAATATATTTAACAATCCATCTCAGCAAGACCTGCTTTTGAAATGGGTTTTCCTTGGAGCATTTGAAAAAGCTACACAGAACTGTTTACATTTTCTAAGGGATTTGGTATTGGCAATGTAGTACATAGGGGGTCTTTTGACTTTAAGTGTGCAATACCTTTCCTTCAATCGAATGAGGTTGGAGGAAAAAAAAATTCTCAATCAATCCTCTGACTTGCAATGGGGAGCCTACCTTAGGAGGAAGACAGGACCTGTTCTAAGGATGCCCCACCTTTGTGCATAAAGGCTCCTCTACCTTCATGGCTTGTAGATCACAAACTCTACAATGGGAAGTTATTGTAATGAGGAAGACCGCCTTGAATGAAAGAACTGTAGCAGCCAAAAGAAATGGCTCAAAAGGTGGCTCATGTGAGCTAGGTTAGAAAAAATGTTGAGGTCCTACATAGGAAAAAGTGGTATTCTTGGGGGGATTCTTTTAAAGCCTTCCATACTGGCTCTAACATCAGGTACCTTGAATAGTGACATGTGTTCTCTATTTGGCAAGTATGCTTTGACAGCTGCTACATGTACCCTTATCCTGGCTTTTGAAGGTGTGCCAAGTACCAAATGTCATCATGCAGTTTTCCTTACATCAATGGGTTGTCTTTTTACACATGAAGGCCTTGTCAGCTGATCAGGTTAGTTCATTGTAGTGCATTGCGGGGCAATGGTTGCAAACAGAGGATGGCGGAAGACGTGATCCACACACATAGCCGCTAAGCGCCGTTCGGTTCACCCGGAGGTCCAACCACTTTTAGCTGTTGGCTTCCGGATCCGGCTTCTCTAGGACGGCGGTGACGGAGGTAGAATGTCGCCTCGGTATCGGAATAATTCGGTGAGACTAATGTAGAGCAGCAGTCGGCTCATGCTACAGAGGTCTGAGGACTGAGGGCTTGAGAATTGCGGTTTAGTTTGGCATACTCCGGCACGGGACTAAAGTGCTCGAGAGTCGCGGCTCACTTTGGCTTACCTCAGTACATACACTCCGACGTACTTTGGAATATTTGGGTGTTCCGAAAGCTATACAGAACCGAAAAGTGACCCCCGTACAAAACCAAAGCACACCTGTGATGGTCATGACTACTACGGGGGTCAGCGCTGTTATAAAGGTTTGGCGTTGTTGAGGCTCTGAGGCTCTGGCTCTGACACCGGTAAGACCCAGGTGGACTTTGTTTTTTTTTGCAGCAACTTGGACTGGGCGGCAGGAGCAAGGAGTGAGAAATCTGGAAACTCTAGAATTTTTGGTAAACAGCAAAGTAGATGAAGGGAAACTAAGGTTGTTGCAGGTTTCAGCAGCTGGAAGAACTCTTCGTTACCTACGCACTTTCTCCGGAAGTTGAATGTTTCATGCTTCTTGTTTCCCTGAAAAGCTTTGCTGTGCTCTGGTTGTGCTCCGGTGATTTTTGGGAGGTCCGGAGGCCGAAAGTGGAGTGCCTGTCACTGGCCACTGTGGAGTAAGACCTTGGCATGAAGACTTTTTTTTTTTTTGCTCTTGCAGCCAGTTTGTGACAGTCTCTGACAACAGTCTCTGGCAACTCCTGCGTGTTTCCTACCTCTGTTACTCCTGCGATTCTATCCCACCTCTTCGCTCCCTGTCTTTTTTTAACCTGATGGCCCAAAATCGGTGATGCGCAAAAAACAGAGCAAGACAGGCGAGGGAAAAGAAATTTCTGAAATGTCCAGGTAGATAACAACACCTTCTCCAGCCCCAAGAGGGATGCGAAGGGGCCAGAGGAACGCCCAACAGAGGATAGAACTGAAAGCTAAAGCATTGGCGGAGTAGGATAAACAAACTGGGCAAAACACTCGGAATAATGGCTCAGACGAAGATGAACATACACCTTAACCCACACCTGATCTAGTATTAGACCAAAGCTGCCCAGCTCATGCCGGAGAGGTTGCCGAGGAGAACAGAGATAGTCTGCTTAGCCCCAAACAATGCCCTCTTTTTCACAAACATTTGTTACCTCAGACTAAGTTGAAAGGCATGACGCAATCTAGTAATGGAGAAAACCTGGCCCGGTTCAACAAGCTCAATCAGCCCAAAAATATCAACCAGATCAGCCCGCCCTGCTAGCTCTGCCAACTGAGCCACAGTCTTGCATGCAAGATGAGACAAACTCTCCACAAGCGGCCCTTGGTTGCCTCCCTTCTATTCCCATTCAAAATGGGCACGCAGTTACACAGTCCTCACAAGCTGTAATAAGTGGCACTCCTGATGTTGTAGAAGGGTCAGAATCTGACTCAGACTAAGTGGTAGAATAAGCGTCCTCAGGCGATGAGTCGAAAGGGGATGGCTCAATAAAAAAAAATGCTAACAACTATCCTGCTAGAGATCAGAGATCTTAAAGCATCTCAGGCACTGGAGAATGCACAGATGCACGAAAGACTGACCAAACTAGAGGAAAGCATTGTTAACATTCCAAAAAGATTAGCAGAAGCCGAAAGCTGTGTCTCAGACCTGGAGGGCAATGTTTCAGGTATGCAGAGAGATATACAAGTTCTAAATAAAACATGCACCTGATGGAGCTAAAACTCCAGGACTTGGAAAACTATAAAAGGCGCTCCAATCTGCGCCTGGTTGGAATACCGGAGGGCCTGGAAAACGCTGACATAGTAGAGTTGACTGGGTCGCTCCTGAGGAAAGCTATTCCAGAGCTGCAAAGAGATCTCACAATTACTAGAGCCCACAGAAACACCCAAACGCCAAACAGCCGAACACAATCTTAATGAACTTTGCGGACTACAGATCAAGGAGAGAATATTAAACACAGCAATAGCAAAAAGAGCGTTCTCCACTGCGGTCATTCAACATTTTAAAATCTTTTCTGATATTCCGCAGCCTCTGCACGTAGGCGGAAAGACTTCATCAGGATGATTGACTCCTTCAAGAGAAAAGGTGCACAAGCTACAATTGTCCAACAATCAAAGTTAAAAGTTCTGGCTAAAGGAAAATTCTTTATCTTTACGGACATACTTGAAGCGCAATCTCTTTTGGAAGAACTTTGTACTATTTGAGGAAGCTAAATTGGAGATATAATGTGAACGGAGGAGGCTACGATTAAGAACACGTGCCAATGTACAATCTGTTAGATAATGGGTGGACATGGGGTGAATTGGAAAGCGCAAAGGGATGCATCCAAATGGCATCCAGAAAAGAGGGGGGGGAAGGAGGGAATAGTGGGTAATTCCGTCCTCCAGGGGTGGGGGGTTGAGGGGCAGGTGGTGGGGGTGTAGCATTTTGGAAAAAAGAGAGTTCTTTTGGAAAGACGTACTGTTTCAGGATTTTTATAGGTACTACAGTGAAATGTTAAATGGGAGGGCTGTTTAGGCAGCCTGTGGGTTAACAATGTCTATTTATTAGCAATTTTCAGGATTTGCTCATTAAAACACAGAGTTCAAGTACTATTTGACCTAATGTGTTTTTTATATCCTTGCAAGCACAGTATATGTATGGGTAATTACATTGTTTAGCCTCAGTTTGGGGCTATATTGGTGTGCGAAAAAATTATATATGTTCAATATGTTCATACATATATGTGGAGCTAGATATGTGATTTCCATATATAATTTTATATTATTTTCGGGGTCCCCGCACATGGGCGGGAATATTCAGTGCTTGTGACTATTGATGAGGATCCGCTGGAAGAAAAAATTTGAACTTGTTACACGAGTCCTGGAGCCGGACCAGACAAACTAGTCACTGACCTTCGGTAAGACTCATACTGATTGATTCTCTATCTAATGGAGATTCCTCACCTCGCCTGGTGCCAGGCAGGACCTGGAAATCCTCTCTTTATCAATGCACCGCATTGCAGCTAGACTGCACTGTGCACTCCGTGTTGACTGTGCCACCCCAGAAGTGATAGAGCAGAGCTGCATATAAACTCCACCCTAGAGCACTGTTATCAGTTTTTAGCTTCTCTTTTCACGCCCTCAGACGTTGAGTGTGAATAATTAGTAACACCAATGTGCAGATATGTAACTTAGGCCAGTTTTAGGTGTTAAAAAGATCCACCAACTCTATAGAACAGGGGGAAGGTGGTCAGTGAGGTATCTGTAGTTGGATAATTGTATCAAAAGGTAAGTTACTTGTTCTTCTGATTGAGACTTCTAACTGCAGTTTCCTCGCCTAAGAATAGATATTAAAGCAGTACTTCCCCAGGTAGAGGGTCTGTGGAGTGGGCTCAGATCAAATAACGTTGCAGGACCAAGTGTGCAAAATGTCCTTCCCTCCAGACCTAGCTATACGGGCAGTAGTGCTTTGTTAATGAACACACTGACACCCAGATCGCAGTCTGGCAAATATCAAAGACAGGCACTCTGTGTGCCAACATAGTTGTCACAAACTAAGACCTGGTGGAATAGACTTTCAAACCTTCTTGGCGGCTTTTTGGCCAGTGCATAACAGATCTTAATGAAGAGGAATATCCACCTCGACAGGGCACTATTCTGCACGGTCTTCCTTTCTTCGCAATGGAAAACCCCACAAACAGCTGATTGGCCCAACACAGTGTTCTGTAAGATCAATATAAAAGCTTAAAGCCATGCCCAACATGGGAAGGAGTCACAACTATAGCCAAGTTCTCAACACCAGTTTGTCAGGAAAAAAGATAATGGATGCACCGAAAGTGCCTGAAATTCATTGGCATGAGAAGCTGAAGTCGTCTCAATAACGAAGATAGTCTCTAAAATCAAGAGACACAGCAGGAAAACTATCTGTCGGCTCAAAGAGTGTTCACATGAGAAATGGTAGGACTAAATTAAGGTCCGGAACCATTGTTGCCAATCCTTTTATAAACCCCATCACAACAATTGATTTAATAAAGACGGCTGGTCCAGCAACTATAATAAAGCCAAAAGGGCTCTTAAATATTCTTTAATATAACTGATTACAAAGCCTTTGTGGGTCAAAGACAAAACAATGAAAAGAAAATCAGACAGTTTAAACTGTAAAGGATCATTCTTGGGGTTACCACACCAAGCCACAAACTTGTCCTATTGCCCGGCAGGAATAGACTCAGAGGAAAGGTGCCTGGCAGAAAGGATGACATCCACAATTTCCGGTGGCAGATCAAACCTACTCAACTGCAGCCATTCAATCTGGAGCCACTGGAATGATATGGGCTTGGCGGTTCCTTATCTTTTTTATACCAAGGGGGAGGCTGAAAGGAGTACTGAAGTTCAAAGTTACATTCCAGTTGTAACGCATCTCCTAGAGAGTTGTCTCGCACAAACCCAGAGGAAAACTATTGACATGGCAAGTTTGACAGTAGCATTAAGATCTAGTCAGGATTCTCCCCACTGACAAGATGCCCTGCTTCACCTTGGGATGTAGTTGCCATTCATGATTTGTTTCACATCGTCTGCTGAGCTCTTCCAGTTGGCATTCAAGGACACAGTCAGGTGGTTTGTGATCAGGAAGGTGACCTGCTGTTCCAACTAACTCCAGTGGAGCAGTCTCCAGGCAGAGGGCCCAGCACCCCATTCCACCTTTCCTGTTGCAATCTCACATGGAGGTGGTGTTGTACAGGAGAACCTTCACCAGCCTCCCTTTGATGGACAGTAGGAAGGCTTTCAAGGACAAGCGAATGCCTTGTAACTCTAGCAAGTTGATATGCAGTCGAACTTACTATGGAAACCAGATACCTCAGGTCTCCACAACCCACCAGTAAACTCCCTAAACCCTTAGTGACCCATCCATCACCATCCTATGCTATACCTCTGAAATTTGAATGGTATCCAATAAGTTTCCTAGGTGCTGGGTCCACTGAAACTTAAGATTCAACTGCAGAGCACACACTCGTCATCTAGCATAGACGACAAGAAGGATACAAGAGGCTAACAGGTTAGATACCTTGGAGCTGCATTCACCAAGACCTAGGGCTTAGGCTGAAATGTCGGTATCATAGCCTAAATAACCTAGACTCATCATAAGGAAGGGACAGCCCTGAACTGTCCCATATTCAGGTGAGTTCCAAGTAAGCCTTTGCGAAGGAGTCAAGTACAACGTTGGCTTGCTTATCATGAACCACAAACTGTCAGGAGGTTCACGCCTCATCTGTAGGTGGCCTACAACTGACTGTGGCACGCCAGTCTTAAACAGCCAGTTGTCAAGGAAACGACAACTGGAATCCCAAACCTCCAAAGATGGGCAGCGACAACTACCATCACTTTCAGGAACAGCTGAGGGGCACTGGTAAGGCAGAAGGGGAGCATGGCAAACTGAAAATCCTCCTGGCATACCTTGAACCACAGTTAACATCTGTGGGTCTTAAGTACAAGTATATGAAAATATAAGTCCTGCGGGCCCAAAGACACGATCTAGTCGCTCAGGTCTAGGACAGACAGGATCTGGGCTATCCTTAGCATTTCAAATTTGTCCTTCCACAGAAAGGCATTCAGAGGTTGAAGGTCTAAAATGGACCAAAGGAGCTCACCCTTCTTCAGGGAAATATAGACAGTAACAATCATCTTCTATGTCTGAGTTCGGGTTTCTCTTGATAGCTTCTTCAGAAATTAAAATTTTCACCTCTTGCAACAGAATGAATAGGTTTTCCTTTGACATTCGCTCTGATGTGGGAGGAAGATTTGGCGGAGCAGAACGAAAGGGCAAGACACAGACATGTTGAACGTTTTGAAGGACTAGTCCGTCAGACATGATGGATCACCACCATGGCACAGATCGACCTGCCTCCCACAGGGTGGCTGTGCAGAACTAAGGGCAAGCTTGAGCTGCTTGGTGGCTTTATTCCACAGGAGAAGGTGACTAGGAGAAGTTGTGCCCATGTTGGCATGCATGTTGCCTGCCATTTCCATATACCCAGTCTCGAAAGGACTTGGGTTATTGCAGCAGTGGCTGAAGAGACCAAAGGTGCCTATACACCAGCCATCTAGACCAACCTCAGAATTTCTTAAACTGGTGAGGGAACATTTTGGCAAGGGTCAAAAGACACAGGAAGAATTCTATGGCTTTACTTTCTTTGAAAAATGTCGAAGGCAGAACTGCCTTACTCACTGAATAGGTGTGAACCATGGAAGACATATCCAGGAGAAAGGCCTGTACTTCTGAAGAAAATCCTGTGGCGTGCATTCATGCATGGTGGAGAAGCACCACATTGGTGACAACTTCGATTTCTGGACAAACAGTAGTATCCAGACCAGTACAAATTAGCCATTTGTCTGCATCTTGTCCATTATTAAAAGTTTGAGCCAGAGAGGACCCAGCGTCTTTAGATCTACTGACCAGATCTGACAGGCCAAGTACCAGACAGAAGGCGTATCCTGGCCCAATAAGCAGACTGCTTTGACTAATCTTAATGGTAGGTTAGCTGATGAGAAAACTTGTTTTCCAAATGCCTCAATACTCTTGGAATAAGCTAGTTGAGGGGAAAAGAGTATGTTACTTACCTTGTAAGCATCTATTCGTAATGTGTAGTGCTTCAGATTAACATGCTATGCTCATTTGTACCATCTAGTGTTGGGTACAAACTGTTTTTCTCTAAGAAGTCTTTGTTACTGACATGACATTGAGACTCTGCTTCTTCGAGTGAATGTGCATTTTTAACGGCTTAATTGTTAGATTGTTAATTTTTTTCTGCCATTAAGGCCTGTGTGGATGGAACTAGTGAAGATACAGAAAGAATCTACAATGCTTATACATGAAATATGACACCAGCGAATGCCAGCCGGGGAGGCGGTAGAGTGGATGTTAAATCTGCAGCACTACACGCTAGATGCTTGTAAGGTAAGTAACATACGCCATTCATAGCATGTGTTGGCTGCAGATACACATTCTATGCCTAAAATGTAAAGCAAATTTCATCTCGCACTGGCTTTAGGCATCAGATGGTGCAGATGTCTGGAATGAAGTCCTTAACACTGGCTGACCAATAAGAGCCTGTTTTCTTGCTTGGACATGCACACAACAGTGGTTAGTACATTTATGTGAATTAGTCCATTTCGCAGCCTTGTAAATGTCAGCTTAAGAGATGTCGCCCAGAAAGGCCATAGAAGCAGCTTTGTTCCTGGTAGAAAGTGCTTGTGGAAATTATGATAATGTACGTTTGGCTTTCATCTAACATATCTGAATGTATTTGACTATCCGTTGCACAATTTCTGCTTTGGAAATTGTGCTTCCCTTTCAAGGGTTGGAGAAAGTGATCAACAACTGTTGTGTTTTCCCAAAAGGTTTGGTCACATCAAAGTAATGAATTAACGTTCTTAACATTAAGCATGTGAAGAGCTCTTCCTACAGCGGTATGTGGTTTTGAAAAAAAAACCAGGGAGGTTAAGTGTCTGATTTAACTGAAAAGGGGCGATCACCTTTGGAAGAAACTTTGAGTTTGTCCGTAGTCATACCTAGTCTTGGAAAACATGAAAGTAAGGTTATTCTATTGTAAGGGCATGTAACTCACTAACCCTCTTGGTGATGTGATTGCCACTAGGAAAGAAACCGACCGATGGTGCTCATAAAGGAACTATTCTTTTAAGACCTTCCATGAAAACCTTAATGACCTGTATGTGGAAAAGAGACTGTTAGTCATGATTTTGAAGGTATGCTGCAACTGCAGTAAGGTGCAGTGTATGGAAGTGATTTTTGTAGGTGCAGCAGATAACATACTATTTTAGCACATGGGTCTGTGCGCTGAGCTATACAGTCATGGACAAACTTTTTCCATTTAGCTGAAAGGCAGGCTCTAGCTGTTGGATGCATTGTCTCTCTAAGAATGACCGTACACTCTGGAAGCAGTTATATGTATCAAAACTCTATTACTTCAGGGGCCAAATTGCGAGGTTGAGTTGTTTGAGGTTGGAATCTCAGACTTTCCCACGCTGTGAGTGAGAAGATCTTGAGTGTTGGGAAGCATCTCGTGAGGTACTAGGGATAGTGCCAGAAGTCTCAAGTACCAGGGTTGTAGTGCCCAGGTGGCAGCTACTAGGATCATATTAAAAGATGTTTGCCTGAGTTTCGTGACGAATAAAGAAATGAGAGGGAGAAGCAAATAAGCATAGGTAAATATCCCTGCCCAATTCATCCACACTGCATTGCTTATGGACTGTGGGTGGTAGTCCCCTGAGGCAAAGCTTTTGCATTTTGAGTTTTCTGCAGTGTCAAACAGTTCACCGTCTGGCATCCCTCAATGCTGGAAGTAGGGTTAAGTTCCCACTCATGGACTTACTGCTGCATCCTGCTGAGCAGGTCTGCGACAGAATTGTCCACCCCCACGAGATATTCTGCCAGAAGGTGGATATGATGGCGAAGAGTCTAATGCCAAATCTCCTGCGCTAAGCAAGACAACTGTATCGAATGGGAGCCCCCATGTTTTTGTACATAATACACTGCATCATGTTGTTTGTTCTGATGACAACCTTCCGAGTTATATAGGTAATAAAGGCTTTTAGAGCTAACTGAATTGCTATCAGTTCTAGCACAATGATGTACAGCGTATGTTGGCGATTGTCCATGCGCCTTGGACCGTAATGTCTTCCATATACGCTTCCCACTCTAAGAGTGATGCATCTGTAGTGATTGTCACTTGAGGGAACAGGTAGAAAAAAGGTCTGCCATAGAGGAGATTGTCTGTTCTCCACTGTAAGGAAACTTGCTTTTTGCAGGTTTACCCAAACTTTTTGCCTCCATTTTGACTAATAGGTACTGGTGTAATTGCTCTGAAATAAACTGATCCTTGCTAAACCGGACTCAGTGCATGTGGTCTGATCCTTAAATGGTGCATGTTTGACTTGCTTGTCCCCAATTGGCAAAGCTTAACTTACTTGTAATTCCCCAGAATAATGTACATGGGGTACCCAAGGGCTGTAAGTTAGTGTCCCTCAAGGGCTGCAGCACTTGTTGTGCTACCCTGAGTAGGACAAAATAAAACATGGCTCCCAGACTGCCACTACAGACTGGAAGGGCAGTTTAAAACTGCTAAATCAACGTTACCATTTAAAATAATGGCAAAGCCTAAACTTCCCTTTTTAATATATGTAAGCCACCCCATGGCAGGCCTAATGGGCCCTAAGGCAGAGTGTGGTGTATTAAAAAGTGGAACATATACTTTTACACGTTCCAGGAGTAAGGCTCTAAATTGTTATTTTACTGTGGAAAGGCTTGCAGCCCCATTGGCAAGTACAAATTTACAGGCTGCCACATCAGCCCTGCTGGCTTTTGAATGGGACTACTAAGGTTGTTACTGTTTGGTATCAAACGTTTCAGTGCATTAAATCAGATTTATTAGTTAACTCGAATTAAATGTCTCTGGTAGGCAATGTGCAACTTTAAAAGTTACCACTTTAGTTACCCAAGCTTACCAGTTCCCGTTTTACTAATGTACACAGGGCTTGTCCAGCAGACAGCTTTTTGCCCTCCTGGGAAAACATGTTAACGGCTCCCATGAAAGGACAACAGGGGCCTGAATGGGAAGAAGAAGTTACTTCCCCTCCTGCAGGAGGCTACAAGGGTGAAGGCCCAAAATGCAAGCTCCAAACAAGAAGTCGCCTTTGAAGGGCAAATGGGTAACACTTGAGAGGGGGTCTCCATGGGGACAGGAAAGGATAAGCCAGTTGTTTACCCCATTTTTTCCAGGGGGTGTAGCCCGATGGCAGCCACACCTCTGGGAGTGGGCTAAGGAGCTCTGGGTGTTGAGAGAGGGGTCTCGCCATCTTGGGAGCGGGCAGAATGTTGGATCCTGGGATAGCCAGATGCCACATCTCCCAGGAAGCGGTCATAATGAGGGAGGGAACATGGTAGCCTATTGACTCCCAAATGCATCTCACTCGGAGGGCATTTTTTCTGAAGGTAAATAAGGTACTTTGGCACCCAGAACTCAGATCTCGCCCGACTCAGAAGAAGGACTGAAGGAGGACGGCACTGCTAGACCGAGGGACCAGCAAAAGAGGCTGCACCGAGGAGGACAGCACCAAGTTGACTAGCAAAGGGAGGGAATGTGCCTGCTGTATCCTGCTTAGGGAGAAGTAGTTCCCAGAGCACAATCAGGCCAAAAGAGCTCCAAGGGCCAGCTGACTGGCCTCCTGTTTGAGGCACAGGGGCACACAGCTGAAGCGGTCTGCTGGGACTAGTTGATAGCCAAAGTCTTCAAGGCGCTACCAGCACACAGCATCGAGGACCAAGACCCGATCCACAGCTGTATCCAAGTTTGTTGGAGGACGGCACTGCTAGACCGAGGGACCAGCAAAAGAGGCTGCACCGAGGAGGACAGCACCAAGTTGACTAGCAAAGGGAGGGAATGTGCCTGCTGTATCCTGCTTAGGGAGAAGTAGTTCCCAGAGCACAGTCAGGCCAAAAGAGCTCCAAGGGCCAGCTGACTGGCCTCCTGTTTGAGGCACAGGGGCACACAGCTGAAGCGGTCTGCTGGGACTAGTTGATAGCCAAAGTCTTCAAGGCGCTACCAGCACACAGCATCGAGGACCAAGACCCGATCCACAGCTGTATCCAAGTTTGTTGAGCCCAGGAGTGCTGTTGGACAGTTGCTGGAACCCTCAGAAGGAAAGTTATCGACCCGAGAAGGATTGGCCTGTGATTTCAACAGGGGACTGGGCTATGGCCAGACTGTAGAGGGCTTTGTGGGAAATTGACCATGTATCAGAGCATCCTAATCATCCTTCATCCATTGCATCAGGACCACTCCATAGGAATCCATTGCAATGCAGATAAAGTGCCTGGAACTGCTGATGGCCTGCTTCTCCTGTGAAGGTAACAGTTCCTGAGGACCTTGATGGTCCCCTTTACTAGCTCTCTGCTGCAGCCGGTCGCCCCAAGTATTTGTAATCAACCTCATTGACACCGAAGTTTTCTTGAAAAAAGTTTTTAAGTGTCAAATTAGTTAGCTGTGCCAAGGCTTGTTTGCGGTTGAATGAAATTGCTTAGATTTATTTTTGCTTGTAAAATCAATCTCTTCGGAACCCTCCATTGGATTTTTTTGTTCTAGTGTCTTAATCTATTTAAATATACAGTATATTTTTATAAATTGGTGTCTATTACCCGAGTGTCTTGACAATTGAATTCCTCAATTTCTTTGGTGCTGTTTAAATGCTTGACATTAGTTCCTCTGTGCAAGCCTTGCTGTTCAGTGCCACAGGTACTCGGGTTGAGCTGAGGGTTAGACAGATGAAACTCAAGGGTCCTAAAGGGATTGTTAACTGTATTACACAGCGAGGCTGGACTACCACACCATATAATACACCCCATTTCCTCACATCTACCATTGTAAAGACCGATGGACCATTGGGCAGAAACACTAGATCCTCTAAGCAACCTTCCAATTGTGGCTACTCCTGTAGGGAGCATGTAGAAAGCTGGCTTTTTATGTAGAGTAACAAAACGAGGTACACTATGTAGTAAGGCCAAAAGACTCGTATTGGCTTACGGGGCTTAAAGTAATCTCAGAGTGTAGTATTACGCATTTGTTGAGCACAGTCAATAAGTGAGGCACACACTCAAGAAGACAATCGTGACAAATTTAAGAAAAATAACAGTTTTTTTTTTTTAACATGTAGAACTTCGTATTTCAGTTTATAAATTTTTGCAGGTAAGAAAAAATGTCACACAAATTATTTTTTACACGGTAACGCTTTCCTACTGAGAAAGAAACATACTGCATACATGTATTTGCAAACAAATCTCAGGGGTCCCCTTTACAGGCTTAAGGTGCGAGGGGGCCAAGGTCCAAAGTATCACCAGCAAGTTCGAGTTTAGCTGCCCTGGAGGGTCTGGGTGCAGACGTGATGGGTGGGTTGGTAGCCTTGAGAGCTACACCATAGGAAAAGAGGGAGTCCACCGAGAAAAAGGATACTGAGGAGGACTTGGGGACAAGTTCAGGAGCTTCCAATGGTGGGCTCAGTTCGTAAGGGTGCTGGGAGCAGGGGAGCTCAGCCGGTTGTTGTGGACCCAGACCAGAGAGCTCGGGTGCAGCAGGTTTTAGTGGGCTGAGCCTAGGCATCAAAGGCACACACAGTTATCTGTAAGACCTGCCAAGGGGGACAAAACAGAACAACTGGGCCACTATGAGGGCAGACCTCTGCGATGCTGGCGTCCCTCGTTGGCTGCTCGGCCTTTGCGGTGTTTAAGTCTGGATTGGACCAGCAGAATGGTGAACCGGATGCTGTGGTCAGTGCCTGAAGGTTGCAAGGGAGTGGCTTCTCCACTTCAAGGGAGATGCTGACTGCTTGGGGAAGAGCTGGATGCCCTCTAAAACGTTTGGAGGATGCACAGCTTCAGGATGAGTTGGGTTGTCACAGTTGTCGGGACAGGAGCAGGCCGAGTTTGGAGCCCAAGTCCACTAGTAGTCCACAATTCTTGCTTCTTCGTCCTTTTTTCCTTGTCAGGGGAATCTGCATTCCTGGTTTCAGAGGGCCACCGAAATACTGAATGTACGGACATTTAAGGACAGTGAAGGGTAGTAGCCAATGGGCTATTTACCCTTGAGACCCCTACACCCCCTATAGGACCACTTTCTGTGGAAAGTGGGCATAGCCTTGGGCCAGAAGTCCTATTTCTGCCCAAATTGAGATGGTGGAACCCTTCTTTTGTTGAGCACATCAAGCAACCCACCGTAGGAGTGTGACTGACCTGGTAGTGCACCACACCTCCTTGAATAGGTAATTTCCTGCCTAACCTAAGGCCAAATGTGCCCCAGAACAGGGGATGGCATCTCCAGAGTATGGTGTAAGCCGGGGTCAGCAGGCAGGGGCTTTGAAGTCCCTGGCCTTGGCATGCATATTTACTAGCCTTCCTGCTGGAGGAGGTGTGAACACCTTCCTCCATAGCTGGCATGGTTTCTGGCCTCAGAGAGCACAGGCTCTCACCTGACATTTGCCCTGTGTAAATGGGCAAATGTGTAAGACACACTCCCATATTAACCTAAACTGATGGAAGGGTCATTGTGCATAAACCTCTTATCAAAAGGCAGTTCATATACCCTGAGACTACCATGGGGTACACATTTCAAAAGTGCGTAACAAGGGGTACTACTCTTCACAAATTAATTATTTCATACATCAAAGAAATAACCCAATACAGAGGGTAGAACTCTGCACACTGAAATGTAAGACTAATAGCGCACAAGCTGAACAATCCCAGCTCAACACCTATATATATTTAGAAATACTCACCATAGCATACAAAAGATACTCCAGGTACATACCATGAAGCTATGAACTCTTGAGCATGAGCACTTTTTCAGAGTAAAGCAAACTGCAAGACCAGCATAACAGGCCTCAAGTAAAAAAAAAACAACAACACAAATAAACAGCTGAAAAACCGTCATCGATAGCGCTCAAGGAGAAAGTCACGACTTTTGCACCAAGCAGTAAATAATCAAGAAAGCCATTTATCGTGGAATATACTTTAAAGAGTAAGACTTCTCTGAAAAGTATAATGCAGAATAACTGCCCCATGATTTTCCTATAATCCTGATTGACCGGAACTAAAGGTCATGAAAAAACATGTAAAGAACCACATGGTTATCTACACAACCATAAACCCCTGCTTCAAGCAGAAACACCACACTGGTTGTCAGCATATAAAATACATATTTCAACTCATCCACGTACAAACCCTTCTTTTTGCACAAGTCAGAAAGAAAGAATTCAACCAGAACATCCAAAGGCATGTCTAGATGGCTTTGTCACATCGGCCGGATCTAAATCGCTGTAAATCCGAATCAGCATGTTCACCAAATAAATGTACACCATCAAATGGCATATATTTCAGCATATCTTGTTCAGGTTCTGAAAACCCAGACTGAGGCAGCCATGCAGGTCATAGCTCTACCCACAGAATCAGTTGTATCCATATTACATTTTATGAGGAATTTCGTCACTTCCTGGCCATCTTGTACCACCTTCAGAAGTTCACTCCTGGCATCCTCTGAAAGAGAAGGCAGCTGAAGCGCCACAGAGTCCCATAAAGCATAAGAAAATCTGCCCAAAACACAGGACATGCGTAACTACCTCAATGCTGAACTAATGGAAGAGAAAATATTCCTCACACAATGTTCTAGCCATCTGGGCTCTATTTGGTGGAACCAATAGAAGGACACTAGGGTTCGGCAAAGTCGTAGCAGCCTAAATCACCAGCCCTTTTGTGGTGGGATTTCGCAAGAGCAAAACTGGTTTACCATGGGCAGGATAGATGCCTATGGCCCACAGCCCGACCAACTCGAACTCCTGTAACAGGTTTCGCCCAAGCTACTAACAAAAGGTCAAACCGAGACTCATAAGGGAGTAAAGGCTCCATTTCCGTCCGACCTTGGTGAAGTACAGCCACCAAAAAGTCTGCCGACAATTCCACTGAGGGAAGCTGACAACCTAAGACTACATCTGCCCTCTTCAATACTGCTGCATAAGAAGAACTCTCCTCTTTTGAAATTCCAGGCGGAGAAAGTAAATCTGAAAATGGAGAGAACTCTAGTCCACTAACCTCCCCAGTTCAGTCAGACAATTTTCCTCTAAAGGAGGTTGGACCGTATTGTCCAAAGGGTGTTAACCTGCCAAATTGTGCATTCCCGTAGGAAAAGCAGGTTGAAGGCAGTCAGATGGAGAGTTGCACAAAGCAGACAACTCCATTGGTGCAGCATTCGATGTTGTATGGATGTCAGACCGAGGAATGGGTTTGACATCAATCAGTGGCGCCATCATTGGCTGACCCAACGCCGATGGTGTGAACCCCGACCCCAAATCCATTAACTGATTTAGAAGGACCAACTGTTACAGAGGGCGAACCCACCAGTGAGAATCAGTCAGGGCACCTCCAACCTCCTTGGGGACCAGAAAGCACACCAGAGGGAGACTGAGGCCCAAAAACCCTATGCAGGGAAAATACATTTTCCTGCATTTGGGCTAGATTCGCATGGCTTCAGGATATTTAGGGAGGAGCAGGGTGGACTTCTGTGAATGCTCCTCAATGGCGTCGGACTTACATACCATACTGACTGTGTGCTTCTGAGCCTCCCTTGACGTCATCACCCCCTCACCAGATGGGTCCTCGACCGGTCTTAGGACTTTGGCGAGGACTGGCAACGCTGCAGAGCCGCAGATAATTACACTGCCATAAGTTTCATACAATGCTCCCTCAACACCTTCTATTTAACAACAAGGGGTGGTGAGGGACAGAGTTTCTGAATTAAGCAGAATACTCTCACCCAGTCAAGAGATCAGGGCTAGATCCAACACCGTTTTTTAGCTCACTGCACCATCCCAGCTCAGAACCTGGCTATATGCAAATTAGTCTGTTCCTGTCCCAGTGCATGATGGGAACAGGGCAAACCAAACTACCAAGCCAATTCTTACACTGGGAAGTTAACAAGCTCCCGGGGACCGGTTTCTGGCATTTCAGCCGTCGTCGGCCCGGTTTGCTTGAATCCTGATGGTGCAATGAGCAAGGGACTCACATCTGAGTATACCCTTCCACGCTTAGGGTGGACAAAATATTTAACAACAAGGGGTGGTGAGGGACAGAGTTTCTGAATTAAGCAGAATACTCTCACCCAGTCAAGAGATCAGGGCTAGATCCAACACCGTTTTTTAGCTCACTGCACCATCCCAGCTCAGAACCTGGCTATAAAGCAAATTAGTCTGTTCCTGTCCCAGTGCATGATGGGTCCCCGGTAGCTTGTCTCCTTTCTGGTGAAGAATTGGCTTGGTAGTTTAGTCTGCCCTGTTCCCATGATGCACTGGGCCAGGGACAGACTGATTTGCATATAGCCAGGTTCTGAGCTGGGATGGTGCAGTGAGATAAATAACGGTGATGGATCAAGCCCTGATCTTTGGACTGGGTAAGAGTGGTCTGCTTAATTCAGACACTCTGTTCATCACCACCCCCTTTTCTGAATCGTTTTTGGCCACTATAGGTGTGGCAGGGTATACTCAGACATGAGTCCCTTTCTCACTGCACCATCAGGATTCAAGCAAGCCGGGCCGAAGAAGGCTGAAATGCCAGAAACCGGTCCCCGGTAGCTTGTCTCCTTTCTGGTGAAGAATTGGCTTGGTAGTTTAGTCTGCCCTGTTCCCATGATGCACTGGGCCAGGGACAGACTGATTTGCATATAGCCAGGTTCTGAGCTGGGATGGTGCAGTGAGATAAATAACGGTGATGGATCAAGCCCTGATCTTTGGACTGGGTAAGAGTGGTCTGCTTAATTCAGACACTCTGTTCATCACCACCCCCCTTTTCTGAATCGTTTTTGGCCACTATAGGTGTGGCAGGGTATACTCAGACATGAGTCCCTTTCTCACTGCACCATCAGGATTCAAGCAAGCCGGGCCGAAGAAGGCTGAAATGCCAGAAACCGGTCCCCGGTAGCTTGTCTCCTTTCTGGTGAAGAATTGGCTTGGTAGTTTAGTCTGCCCTGTTCCCATGATGCACTGGGCCAGGGACAGACTGATTTGCATATAGCCAGGTTCTGAGCTGGGATGGTGCAGTGAGATAAATAACGGTGATGGATCAAGCCCTGATCTTTGGACTGGGTAAGAGTGGTCTGCTTAATTCAGACACTTTGTTCATCACCACCCCCTTTTCCGAATCGTTTTTGGCCACTATAGGTGTGGCAGGGTATACTCAGACATGAGTCCCTTTCTCACTGCACCATCAGGATTCAAGCAAGCCGGGCCGAAGAAGGCTGAAATGCCAGAAACCGGTCCCCGGTAGCTTGTCTCCTTTCTGGTGAAGAATTGGCTTGGTAGTTTAGTCTGCCCTGTTCCCATGATGCACTGGGCCAGGGACAGACTGATTTGCATATAGCCAGGTTCTGAGCTGGGATGGTGCAGTGAGATAAATAACGGTGATGGATCAAGCCCTGATCTTTGGACTGGGTAAGAGTGGTCTGCTTAATTCAGACACTCTGTTCATCACCACCCCCTTTTCTGAATCCCTCAACACCTTCAGCCGAAGTTCTGACAGGAACCGCACTCCTCAGCATCATGGTGTTCTCCAAGGAACCACAAACAAATGATATTGGAATCTGTATTGGACATCTCTCTGTCACAAGATCCACAGGGTTTGAACCCAAAAGATATCTGTTCCCTTGGCAAAACGTTGAGTTGGGCTGAAAAAAGGCCCCCCTAATCACTCTGGGTCCACATTGCAAGAACGGAAAAGAAGGAACTGACATTAGTGCGTCGGCGGAAGAGATACATGGACTCCATAGATTTCACATCCGGTGAACGACCTCCATACTGAGTCGCATGAACGTAGTATGGGGAAAAAATTCTGGCTTGTGTCTCGGGCCTGAGAAAGATTCTAAAGCAATGAATCTGTGGATGGATATCTATTAAAAAGAGGCCAGTGTTAGGCATTTGTCACACCCACACAGAGCCAATAAATAAGGCACAAACTTAAGAAAAAACTCAAGACCAAATATAGAAATATAACAGGTATTTTAATATTCATTTTAACACCAAGAACTCCGTAATTGGGTAAGTACTTTTCAGTTTATCAATTTTTGCAGGCAAGTAAAAATGTCACACAAAAACGCTTTTACGCTGTAACACTTTCCTATCGAGAAAGATACATATACTGCATACAGGATTTGCAAACAAATCTCAGGGGTCCCCTTTAGAACTTATGGCGTAGGGGGGCAAGGTAAAAAGTACCACCAGCAGCTCGAGTTTTCCTGCTCTTGAGTGTCCAGGTGCAAAGATGCTGGACCGGTTGGCAGGCTCGCGCTACACCATGGGAAAGAGGGGGGCCACCTAGAAACAAACTGCAGAGGGGAATTTGGGGACAAGCCCGGGTGCACCCTACAGGGGGCTCGATTTGTTACGGTCCTAGGAGTAGGGAAGCACAGTTGGTTGTCATGGATCCAGGTCAGGTAGCTCTGGTGCAGAGGGTTTTGGTCTGCTGGGCCCATGGGTCAAAGGCACTCCTGTTTCTCAGTAACACCTGTAAAGAGGGCAAAACAGAACAGCTGGGCCACTCTCAGTGTTGATCTCTTTTCGATGTAGACGTCCCTAGTCAGCTGCAATTACCCCGGGTATTAGTGCAGGGAGTCTCTGGTTCGTCCTGGCATTGTCATACTTGGTGAGGAGATGGTGTAGGAGAGTAGGGTCTGCAATCCTATGGTCACCCCAGATTTTTGCTTTTTGCTTCACAGGTTTACAACTTTCCCTGGCTTTGGGCCTGCTAATCAGACCCACAGCCTAGCTGTTCTCTCTCTAAATTGACATCCATGTACTTTAGGTGCATTTACCAATTGGTATTGGGTCATTCTTGTAAGTCCTTGTACAGTGTACCATAGGTACCCAGGGCATAAGTGCACCCAAGGCCTACCAGGGGCTGCAGCATGTATTGTGCCACCCCTGGCTGGCCATCTAAACAGACACAACCGGCTGGTAACACAGCTGGGGCAAGGTGGTGTAATCACCCTTTGCTTTAGATATAGTATACCAATATCTAACCCTAAAATGGACACATATACTCCTATAACTCACTCCTATGGCAGGCCTTAACAATCCTGGAGGCAGAGTGCTTGGAATTATGTGAGATGGTGCTCTAGCATGAGCTGAGCCTGTCGAACAAGTTACTTCCCTTCGGTAACGATATATCTGTAAGAAACAGTAGTTAGTATTAGATTCCTTACCTTAGAATATCCCCAGGCGTCAGTCTGGATCCGGAAACTTTTGCGTAGCAGTACCCCTGCGCGTCGGTAGGCGTCGTCTGCAGGCGTCCCCTGCGGCTCCGCGTCCGTCGTCGGCGTCGTGCGCCGTGATGACGTCGCTGGAGTATATAGACGCCGCCTCCGCGCGCTGACGTCAGTTCTTTGTACACAGCTTTTCCGCGCCAGAACACGCAGAGCCATGTGAGAACCAACACTGGTGCCATTTGAAACTAGGGCCCTGAAAGGGATGTCCTTAACCCTAGGTATCAGTTCGCAGAACGGGGAGGATGGGTGGGGCGGTAAGGAATCTAATACTAACTACTGTTTCTTACAGATATATCGTTACCGAAGGTAAGTAACTTGTTCATCTGAAAGAAACAGGTTAGTATTAGATTCCTTACCTTAGAATAGATACCCCAGCAATACCAACCCCGGTGGTGGGTCTGCGAACCAATACAATCCTACACCAGAAAGTCCTGGAGGACAGAACGGCCAAAGAAGCCATCCCTCCGGACTTGACTGTCCAGGCAGTAGTGCCTCGCAAAGGTGTGCAGCGAGGCCCACGTAGCCGCCTGGCAAATGTCCTGCAAGGGGACTCCCCGGCCCAGGGCAGTAGTAGCCGCCGTGGCCCGAGTGGAATGGGCCCTCAGCCCAACAGGAGGCTCCTTCCGAGCCAAAGAGTAGCACGCTTTGATGCACAGAACGACCCACAGAGAGATGGTCAGTTTATGTACCGCCCGTCCCTTCTTCGCACCTACGTAGCCAACAAACAGTTGGTCATCCACCCGGAACTGGCGTGTGCGATCCATATAAAATGAAAGCGCACGTTTTGGGTCCAGACGATGGAGCCGCTCTTCATCCTTTGAAGGATGCGGAGGCGGGAAGAAGGAAGGGAGGGTGATGGACTGCCCGATGTGAAAAGCCTGAGACAACCTTGGGCAGGAAAGGTCTAGTTCTCAAAACCACCTTGTCAGGATGAATGGACAGGAAAGGAGGTTTGACAGAAAGAGCCTGGAGCTCACTCACTCTCCTGGCAGAGGTGATAGCAACCAGGAAAGCCGTCTTTAAAGTCAGGAGACGGAGAGGACAGGAATGAAGGGGCTCAAAGAGAGCACACATCAAGAAGGTTAGAACCAGGTTCAAGTCCCACTGAGGCATCACAAACGTAACAGGTGAATACATGTGCGTGATGCCCTTCAAGAATCTGGTTACAATGGGGGACTTGAACAAAGAAGGTTGATCAGGCAGCCTCAGAAAGGCTGAAAGGGCAGAAAGGTAGCCCTTGATAGTGCCCAGAGCAGAGCCCTGCTGGGCAAGAGAAAGAAGGAAGAGAAGAACCTCAGAAAGAGGGGCAGAAAGAGGATCCACAGCCTTTGCTGTGCACCATGCCACAAATTTGTTCCACCGACAGGCGTATACCGATTTCGTGGAGGAACGCCTGGCTGCCAGAATCACATCACAGACTTCAGGAGGCAAGTCAAATGGCCTCAACTGTCGCCGCTCAATCTCCACGCATGGAGGTGGAGGCTGGACAGGTTCGGGGGGAGGACCGTCCCCTGCTGCTGCGACAGAAGGTCCTCCTGAAGTGGCAGGCGGATCGGGGGACCGACTGACATGCTGAGTAGCTCGGGATACCAGTACCTTCGAGCCCAGTCCGGAGCCACAAGGATGACTTGGGCCCGGTCGCGCCTGATCTTCTTCAGCACTCTGGGCAGAAGTGGTATAGGCAGAAAGGCGTATAACAGACCGCAACTCCACTCGCGCCGAAAGGCGTCGCCGTGCGAGTGCCGTCTTGGAAACTCCAACGCGCAGAACTGATGACATTGCGCGTTCTCTTCTGTGGCGAATAGATCTAACCAAGGCTCTCCCCATTGCCGAAAGAGGCCGTGCGCCACGTCCGAGTTCAGACGCCATTCATGATCCATCGAGCACCGACGGCTGAGTTCGTCCGCCCTGGCGTTCAGAGAACCTGCCAGGTGTTGAACCGTCAGAGTCACGCCCTGACGTTCCAGCCAATGCCAGAGGCACAGAGCCTCCTGGCAAAGGGTCCACGACCCCACCCCGCCCTGCTTGTTGCAGTACCACATGGCGGTGGTGTTGTCCGTGAACACCTGCACTACACTCCCGTTGACAAAGGGGAGGAATGCTTTCAGTGCCAAACGAATCGCCCGGAGCTCCAACAGGTTGATATGGAGCCGGGACTCCGCCGGAGACCAGATGCCTCTGATCTCTGCCTCTTCCAGGTGGCCTCCCCAGCCCTGGAGGGACGCGTCCGTCACAACAACGTGCTCCAGTTGGGGAAGGGAGAGGGATCTGCCTCTGACCCAATCGTGGTCCGTAAGCCACCACTGCAGTTGTCTTGCAGTGCCCTCTGAGATCAAGACATGGTCGGACAGGTTGCCCTGATGCTGGGCCCACTGAAACTTCAGGTCCCACTGCAGAGCCCGCATCCGCCACCGGGCGTGATGCACCAGAAGCATGTAGGAGGCCATCAGTCCCAGCAGCCGCAGCGTCAACCTGACCGAAACCCGGGATAGCGGCTGAAAGATGGGAATCAAAGCCTGTATATCCTGGACCCGCCGTTCCGGAGGATAAACCCGAAACTGCGCCGAGTCGAGAACCGCTCCGATGAAAAGGAGCTTTTGAGAGGGACACAGGTGTGATTTCTGCACGTTGATGGAAAACCCCAGCTCGTGCAGGAGGTCTGCCGTCATCTGAAGGTGGTGGACGACTGTCTGGGGCGAGCCCGCCTTCAACAACCAGTCGTCTAGGTAGGGGAAGACTGAAACCCCTAACCTGCGCAGATGGGCTGCGACCACCGCCATCACCTTTGTGAACACCCGTGGGGCGCTGGTAAGGCCGAAGGGGAGCACGATAAACTTGAAGTGCTCGTGGACTACCGTGAACCGCAGGTAACGCCGGTGGGCCGGCAGGACAGGGATGTGAAAATACGCATCCTGCAAGTCCAACGCTACCATCCAGTCTTGCTGGTCGAGAGCAGCCAAGACCTGAGCCAAAGTCAACATCTTGAACTTCTCCTTCCAGAGGAAGCCGTTGACGCTCCTTAGATCCAAGATAGGACGTAGGCCCCCTTTGTCCTTCTTGGGCACCAGAAAGTAGTGGGAATAGCAACCACGTCCTACTTCTGGCCCAGGAACGCGCTCAATGGCCCCCTTGGCCAAGAGGGCCGTAACTTCCTCCTGCAGAAGTGTCAAGTGGTCCCCCGACACACGGTGGTTCTGCGGTGGCATGGCTGGAGGAGTGGTCTCGAAGGGGAGGGAGTAGCCCCTTCGGACGAGCTGCAGCACCCACCTGTCCGAGGCCGACGGGAATGCGGTCTGGGAAGTGGAGGCCTGGATCACCAGACTCTCAGGGGTGGGATGGGTGGGCAGAAACTTGGGGTCGTCCGAACACGGACGGTGGCGTCTGGCCATGTTCCTATCATCAGGCGAACCTGAAGCGGGCCTGGACCACGTGCCCAAAAGAACGTCAGTTAAGGCCTCGTTGACAGCAGCAGTGGCTCCTGTGGGCATGACTGCGGTTGTTAGTCCTCACGGCCGCGACGGGGAGCACAAGGTTTAAGGCCTTGGCAGCCCTCATCAACACCACTGAATAAGCAGCCCCCTCCTCCGTAGCCACGGTAGGAGGCGAGAGAAAGCCAGGGTTGGGGGGAGTCATCCAGACCAGACTCCAGAGTCATCCAGACCACTGGCGTCACCCAAGTCACCCGTCCAGTCCATGTCGTACTGACACTCGCGTGTCAGAGGGTCCTCAGACCCCTCCCACTCCTCTCCGTATTCTACATCCTCACCATATTCGGAATCAACAATGTAGACCGGCTCCTCGGGGTTCACAGGCCCCATCAGCGTCGGGCGACGCCGGTCCGACTCCGCGTCCGGATTCGGAGAGGGAATGGGGGCGGCGCCACCCGGAGCCGGCGCTGAAGCACCGGCGCCGGGGAACCGGCGCCGCGCGGGGGCGGCGCCAGGGGTTGCCCCGATGGAATCGGTGCCGGAGAGGCCGGTTGACCAGCCGGCGCCGACCCTGGGGGCCCCTGCGGCGCCGGGACCGGAGCCGTCGGCGGCGCCGGAGCCGGAGCACCCGACGGCGTCGAGGCAGGGGCACCCGAACCGCTATGGCCCCCGGACGGATTCACAGGGCCCGAAGGCGCCGCAGAACCTGCCGGAGGAGAAAGAGCCCCCATGGCCATGAGGAACGCCTCTTTCTCCCCGGGCGACGCGCCTTGCCTAGGGACCGCAGGGTATGGAGCAGGCCGCGTCGGCGACTCACGCGGAGCCGCGGGGGTGGGGCCACCCGAACCCCCGGCCGCATCGCGCGAGCGTCGGGGGGAGTCGGGGGTACGATGACGACGCCCCGACTTCTTGTGCTTCCTACCTGAGGAACCAGATGAATGGTGACGACTCCCGGAGCGCTCGTGACGGCTCCGCGACCGCTCCCTCGATCGCTCCCTTGACCTCCGGCCAGACCGGGACCGCTCTCGGCGCGGGGCCGACACCCGGAGCTCGAGCAGCTTGCGGGACCACTCCCGCCTAGCTTTATTCGTCAAGGCCCGGCAATCGACGCAGGCGTCCACGTCGTGGTCGGGGCCCAGGCACCGGAGACTGAGTCGGCGATGATCCGTGACCGACATCGTCCAGTCACAGTCGTCACAGTTCTTAAAACCGGGCATCCTACCGGCACCGTAAGAAGTCAAAAAAGATCAAAGATCAAAAAACTTGGTCAAAAGACCGGAGTACTGCACTTCTCGGATCTGCGCTAACTGGCGCGGAAAAAAGAAGAACTGACGTCAGCGCGCGGAGGCGGCGTCTATATACTCCAGCGACGTCATCACGGCGCACGACCCCGACGACGGACGCGGAGCCGCAGCGGACGCCTGCAGACGACGCCTACCGACGCGCAGGGGTACTGCTACGCAAAAGTTTCCGGATACAGACTAACACCTGGGGATATTCTAAGGTAAGGAATCTAATACTAACCTGCTTCTTTCAGATTGCAGCTTTCGGAACCAAGTCCTTTAGCTGTTTCCATGATAACGCTATACCATATACTCTCAAGTGCATTATAATCCTCACAGTTATTGCTAACTTTGGCATAGCATTATCAAAATATGTCGAGTAAGGTGTCATACGAATTGGAATACTACCCCCTCGCCAGTTCTGGCGACGGGGGTAGCATTCCACCCTTTTAGAGGGACACGACATGTATGTAACTGTGAACCCCGGTTAAAGTTAACTTGAGCCTCAGCATCACTAAATGGATGCTGCCACCACAGACACAAGTCTGACCTCCTGCTGTTGGGAGTCCGTCCAGCGAGGGAGGCCTGGACAAAGGGTTTCCTGCCTTGGGAGGTGCTAGCACCACCCCAGACAGGATTTTGTGTATTGAGGTAGGACAGGCTGAAAGGAATGAGACATGCCTGGGGCACACAAGGTGTCCCTGTGCATACCCCGGTTCAAACAAGTTGCTGGGGACTCCAGCCCCAGCTCTGGCGCGAAACCGGACAAAGGATAGGGGGTGTAACCACCCCCCTTCCTGGTCCCACCCATAGGAGGGACCTAGTCACAGTACAGCCCCCTTTAGGAGAATAAAGGTAGGAGCTGGTCCCATTCCAAATTAGATTATCCTGATTTGAAACTCTAAAAAGAAGAAACTCTGGACTTCGACGTTCTGCTCCACAGAAGACTGAAGAAAATCTCCATTGTGGCCAAGGAGTGACCACCCTGCACAAGCAGGCACCATCAAGCGTCCTAGCGGTTCACTTTGTCGTCCTTCCTGCCTGGAACCAGACTTCAGAGTCCGACGAGATCCGGACTTCCAGACCTCTCTCTACATCTGCAGCACAGCTGAGATCCGTGGGTGCGACGAGAAACGTGGGACCGGCCATCTTGAAGAAACTGCACTTCGCTTGCAGCACGACTTCAGAGGCATCCTCGAGAAAGTGCTTTGGGGATTGAGAAGCCCCAGCCCTTAGAAGCTCCTGCACAGAAGATCAGCCCTCCAGCATCCACGAGATCTGCTTGAGGCCCTTTTGCTTGATTGCTGCTCGACGCGTTGTCTGGTCACTTGCCGGCTGGCTAGTGGCCTCCTAGACGACGATCCACGAAATCTACATCGCTGGTCTGGTTGCTCCAGACTGGCCCTTGCTTCCCTGCAAAGGAGAAGCACCCCAGACCCTCCTGGTCCACACCAGATGCCTTTTCCACTCACCGCGTGGGTTGCCTTTGTCAAGGCCTGTTGACGCCTAATCCGGAACCAACACCGCCGACAGCGAGAGCCTGCGTGAGACAGCTCGTGCCTCCATCCTGGTCGTCGAAGACACCTCCTGGTCCACGTGGCTGCAGAGTCAAGCGTCCACTCTTCACAACAGCATCTGGTTCCTTCCTGGTTCCACTCCGGTCACTGGCCAGTGACTTTGAACATTGTCCCCTCTGCTTTCAGGTCTTCATCTTCCTCGATCCACCCTTGGATCGCTCCGGACATCTTCCTCCTGGTCGCCTGCAGCATCTTTCTTCAAGGCTCCATAGACTTCGACGCGGAAACCCGACACTTTCACACCTATGCACCCGCAGCCCGTGGGTGAGGTAACAAGAGCATTTCGGTGCTCAAGGGTAGATTGACTCTCCTAGTGTCCAGGTTTCCAGTCGTTTTAGTCATAACTAGTTGGAACTGTCTTTTACTTACCTTTTCGTAATTTGTAGTGTCCATTGACTTTGTCCCGCATCTCGCGTGTGAGTTCACACTCTGCACACGCGTCCCGTGGGCCTCCTGTTCCTTACCTAAGGTTAGGGTAGTGTAGTCCCAGCGATCCTACAGCCTCTGGACATCTTCATTTCCTCTATCGATTTCCTTATACCATTTACTTAGTATATGGTTTGTCGTGCCATTGTAATTTGTGCAACTAATCGTATTTTTCTTAAGAGTCTTGTCATCTGCTTAGCCCTCTGATCTCATAAAGAGTTCAGAGGTGTTTGTTAGTAATAAATATATTGTTTATTTTCATAACAACCTGTGTGGTGTCCTTTCATTTGGTATTCAAGGGGTTATATGTGGTAAAACAGCTGGCTTCACATGCCAAAAGAGTTTAGCCTAAGACTGCTTTGTCCATGCTACCATTAGGTTAGCTGGTCTATAAGGTTGACTTACAACCAATCACCATAAGGGTTGTTTGGACGGATACAAGGTGATCACTAGAACTAGTGAGCATCATATATCAGGCCAACTTCTCACAGATGGATCGGACTTCCCAGAGCACGGTGACCTCTTCCTGGGGGAAGCTGTATCAGTAGACCTAGTGGTCAACAGAACGGTGAACCAAACATTGCAGACAGTGCCTGTAGGTTGAAGGGAAGATGCTTTTCCACTTCAAGGGAGGTGCTGACGGCTTGGCGAAGTGCTGGAGGCCCTCCAAGGCTCTTAGAGGATGCACACCTTCTGGTCGAATCGTGTTGTCACGTTTGTCAGGACAGGTGCATGCAGGGTTTGGTGCCAAAGTCGACCAGTAGTCAGCAGTTCTTGCTTCTTTAGCTCTTCTCTGTTCCTTTTTTCTCATCAGGTGAATCTGCATTCCTGGTGTAAGGGGGCCATCTAAATACTGTATTTAGGGCGTTAAGGGTAGTAGCAAAAGGGCTACCTACCCTTAGGGTCACTACACCCCCTATATGACCACTTCCTGTGCGGAGCGTGCATAACCCTGCCCCGGCATCCCTATTTCCACCAAAATCAAAATGGTGGAACCCTTCTATCATGGAGCACATCAGGCAACCTACCTTAGGGCTGTGACTAGACTCATAGTACACCATGCCTCCCTGCTTAGATAATTTCTGTCTGCCCTGGTGCAAAATGGACCTCAGGGCAAGGGGAGGCATCACCCAAGTCTGGGGGAAGCCAGGTCACAAATCAAAGGAGGAAGGGTCTTTTAACTCCCTTGCTTTGTTGAACAACTTACTTACCTTCGGTAACAATATATCTGTAAGAGACATAGATTTGTTATAGTTTCCTTCCTTAGAATTACCCCCAGACGTCGGACTGGATCTGGAGAATTTTTCATCAGCAGTACCCCTGCGCGTCAAAAGGTGGTGTCGGTCGGCTCTGCGTTCGTCGTTGGCGTCGTGGTCGCTGGGATGATGTCGCAGTAGTTGCTTAGACGCTGCCCTCGCATGTGGACGTCAGTTCTTTACACGACATTCCACGCCAGAAGTGCAGCGGCATGCACCACACTGACCACTGGTGCACAAAACTAAGGCCCTAAAAAGGATTCCCTGAAGTCAGTTCACAGAACAGGTAGGATGGGTGGGGCGGTAAGGAATCAATAACTAATCTATGTCTCTTACTGATATATCGTTACCGAAGGTAAGTAACTTGTTCATCTGAAAGAGACAATTAGTTATAGATTCCTTTTCATCAAATAGATACCACAGCAATACCAACCCCGGAGGTGGGTCTGCGAACCAAGTTCACACCAGAAAATCCTGGAGAACAGAACGGCCAAAGAAGCGATCTCTCCGGACTTGGCTGTCCAGCCAGTAGTGTTTTGTGAACGTGTGCAGAGATGCCCACGTAGCTGCCTGACAGATGTCATTGAGAGGGACTCCCCATCCCAAAGCAGTCGTAGCTGTTGTCGCCTAGGTGGAATGGGCGCGCAGTCCCACTGGAGGTTTCTTTTTTGCCAAAGACTACCAAGCTTTGATGCACAAAACGACCCACCTGGTGATGGTTAGTTTGTGCACGGACCAACCTTTTTTGGCACCCACGTAGCCAACAAAGAGCTGCTCATCCAACTGGAATTGCTTGGTGCGGTCCAAATAAAAGGAAGGTTTTGGATCAAGACAGTGGAGCCTCTCTTCCTCCTTAGAAGGGTGCAGGGGCGGAAAGAAGGCGGGCAAAGTGATGGTTTGACCAATGTGGAAAGAAGTAACCAACTTAAAGAGAAAGCAAGGTCTGGTTCTGAGGACGACCTTGTCTGGATGAACAGCCAGAAATGGCGGCTTTGAAGAAAGAGCTTGTAGCTTACTCACCCTGGCTTAGTCACCCTGCGAGCAGAGGTGATGGCAACCAGAAAAACAGTCTTTAGAGTAAGAAGTCTGAGAGGACAGTTATGTAGCGGCTCAAAGGGAGCGCACATAAGTTAAGTAAGAACCAAGTTACGAAGGGATCAGGAGGAAAAAGATGAGTAATGCCCTTGAGGAAGCGATTTACAACAGGGGACTTGAAAAGAGAAAGCTGATCAGGAAGCCATAGCTGAGAGATAGCCCTTAAGAGTGCCCATAGCAGAGCCCTGCTGGACCTAAGAAAGGAGGAACAAGAGAACCTAAGAAAGAGGATCCACAGCCTTTGCTGTGCAACATGCCACAAATTTGTTTCATCTGCAGGTGTATACCGTCTTAGTGGAGGGACGTCTGGCTGCAAAGATAACATCACAGACTTCGGGAGGAAGGTCAAAGGCTGTGAACTGTCACCGCTCAATCTCCACACAAGGATGTGGAGGCTGGACAGGTTTGGGTGGAGGACCGTCCCCTGCTACTGCGACAGAAGATCCTACCGAAGAGGCAGTCGGATCGGAGGATCGATGGCCATGTGTAACAGCTAGGGATACCAGATTCTTCGTGCCCAATCCGGAGCCACAAGGATGACTTGGGCCCGGTCGTGCTTTATCGTCTTCAGCACTCTGGGCAGATGTGGTGTAGGTGGAAAGGCATATAGAAGACAAACCCCCACTCGCGAAGAAAAGCATCGACTAGCGAGTGCCGCCTTGGAAATTACAACGTGCAGAATTGCTGACATTGCGCATGGCTTCGGTGACAAATAGATCTGACCTAGGCTCTCCTCACTGCTGAAAGAGATCTTGTTCCACCTCCAAGTAAATACGCCATTCGTGATCCATCATGCACCTGCGGCTGAGTTTCAGTGAACCTGTCAGGTGTTGAACCACCAGGGATATGCACTGATGTTGCAGCCATGTCCAGAGGCGGAGGGCCTCTTGACATAAGGGCCAACGACCCCCCAGTACCACATGGTGGCGGTGTTTTCCGTGAACACCTGCACTACTCTTCCCAGGACAGAGACGGAAGGAATGCTTTCAGCACAAGACGGATCGCCTGGAGCTCCAGAAGGTTGATGTGAAGCCTCTGATCTCTGCCTCTCCCATGTGGCCGCCCCACCCTAGAAGTGATTCATCCGTTACCACTGTGTACTCAGGTTGGGGAAGGGAGAGGGATCTGCTGCTGACCCAATCCTGGTTCGTTAGCCACCATTGTAATTGACATGCAGTGCCCTCCGAGATCTGAACGCAATGGGACAGATTCCCCTGATGCTGTGCCCACTGGAATTTCAGGCCCCACTGCAGAGCCCGCATATGCAACCTGGCATGATCTACCAGCAGGATGCAGGAGGCCATGAGGCCCAGGGTCATTCTAACCAAAATCCGGGATAAAGGCTATAAGATCGGAATAATAGCCCTTATATCCCGGAATCGATAATCAGGAGGATACACCCGAAACTGCACTGTGTCCAGAACCGCTCCGGTGAAAAGGAACTTCTGAGAGGGAGTCAGGTGTGACTTTGGCACGTTGATGGAGAACTCCAGCAAATGCAGGAAGTTGGCCGTAGTCTGGAGGTGGGAGACGATAGCCTGGGGCGAGTCCGCATTCAAAAGCCAGTTATCGAGATAAGGGAAGACTAGAACCCCTGATCTGCGTAGATGAGCTGCGACCACCGCCATCACTTTCGTGAACACCCGAGGGGTGCTGATAAGGCCAAAAGGGAGCGCAGTAAACTGAAAGTGCTCGTGGCCTACCGTGAACTGTAGGTAATGCCAGTGGGCCGGCAGGACGGGATTGTGAAAGTAAGCATCCTGCAAGTCCAAAGCTACCATCCAGTCTCCAAGGTCGAGGGCAGACAGGACCTGAGCTAGCGTCAACATTTTGAACTTCTCCTTCCGGAGGAAGCGGTTGACGTTCCTGAGGCCTTTTGTCCTTCTTGTGCACCAGAAAGTAGTGGGAATAGCAACCACAACCTACTTCTGGGACAGGAACTTGCTCGATGGCTCCCTTGGCCAAGAGTACCAAAACTTCCTGTTGGAGAAGAGCCAGATGATCCTCCGACATGCGATGGTGCTGAGGTGGCATGGATGAACGGGGACTCTCCAAGAGGAGGGAGTAGACCTTTGGACTATCTGCAAAACCCACCTGTCCGACATCATGGTGCACCAGTGGGGGAGGTGATGGCGAATGATGCTGCCCACTGGCAATTGCTGGCCCTAAAAAGGTTGGACTAGGAGGGTTTGGAGGCTGCTGCAGAGGGGGCTGTGGTGGACTGGCCCATGCG
Source organism: Lissotriton vulgaris (assembly GCF_964263255.1). Classification (NCBI taxonomy): domain Eukaryota; kingdom Metazoa; phylum Chordata; class Amphibia; order Caudata; family Salamandridae; genus Lissotriton; species Lissotriton vulgaris. The sequence continues at coordinate 909,911,066 of NC_141694.1, forward strand.
CTGTCCCCCACACCCATGGCGGTGGTTCACACGTCCCCGGCCGCACAGGAGCTGAACAGCTTGCGCTGGCCTGTGGCTCTGGGCGGAACGTGGCAGTTCACCCCTTTGGTAGCCAGGAAAGGGGCGAAAGGCAGACTGCACAGGGCGGGTGGTTGAGAGGGCCAAGGCTTGGCCGTAGCCCGAGAGTACTTAAAGCACTCCAGTGCATTGTCTGGCTTGTCGCCGAACAGGCAGCAGCCATCAAAGGGCATGTCCATAAGAGTAGCTTGCACATCTACTGAAAAAATAGTCGACCTCAGCCAGGCACAGCGTTGAAGGCCTACGGATGTGGAAATCGTCCTGCCTAGCAAGTCGGTGGTGTCCAGTCCACAGTGACTGGTAAACTTTTCTGCGTCTCTCCCCTCTGCAACGGCCCGGGCCTCCTCCGGACACCGGGGCAGCACTTGCACCACTATATCCCACACAGAGTGGGTTTAAGGGCCCAACAGAGACATGCAGTGTTTACCTACAGGAGTCTCTAGCAGGAGGAAGAAAACAATCTTCCCAAGGTAGTCCTACTATTTGGATTCCGTATCAGGTGGTGCATAAGGGAATGCGCCTTTAGACGTGGAGGCTTGGACCACCAAGCTCTCAGGGAAGGGGGTTAGGAGAGGAAAGAGGGGTCACCCGGAGCAGGACGGTGGCGTCAAGGGAATCATCCTATCCACAGGAGCCCCTCCTTTGGGCCTGGACTAGATGCCCAAAAGGATGTCCGTGAGTGCTTCATTGAGCGGCAGCAGGGCCTCCGAAGAACTCGTAGACGGTTGAAGCACCTCTGTCAGGAGGTTAGTCCTGACCGCCACCGTAGGTAGCTCAAGGTTGAGAGCCTCGGCCACCGTACGCAACACCATTGCGTAAGACACTCGCTCCTCCGTAGCCACGGTAGGAGGAGACAACATGCCAAGGTCTGGGGAAGTATCCAGCCCACTGGCATCCCCCAACTTCTCTTGCCAGTCCGGATCATAGTCTAACTGGTCAGTTAAAGGGTCTCCAGACCCCTCCAAGTCCTCCTCCCCCTCCTCTGGTTTCCAATCTGGCCTAAAAGAACCAGGGTGGAACAAGGGCACAAAAGTACCTGTTGGTGCCGGAACCGGCGTAGGTCGACGCAGCTCCGGTTCCGTGTCCATGTCGGGGTGGAGGCCGGGTCGACGCCGGCTGGGAGCACAACCGGCGGGAGGTGTAGTCAGTTCGACGGCGCCAATACGGATCCAGGCCTGGATCCAGGGGGACCCTGCTGTGCCGGAACCACCGGCATCAAAGACCCAGGGCCCCAGCCGAATTACGCAGGGTTTGAAGGAGCGCCAGCAGAGTCAGGCTGCCTAAAGATGGCATGCATCGCTTCGTAAAAACTCCGAAGCTGGGTAGGGGTCGCACCGGGTCCCTGGAAGGTAGGGAAACCCGTAGTCAACCCAGCAGGCTCTGGAAGCGGAGCTGCGGGGAGGGCACTGCCCGCATCCCTCCTCGCGTCGGTCGACGGAAGGAGAGAAGTCGAAGAGCGGCAATGCTTCTTTGACTTCTTCTTGTGCTTTGACTTACCAGGGCAGTGCGAAGACTTGGAAGGTTGGTGATGGTAGCTCCGCGACCGGTCCCTCGACCTCCCAGGCAACCGGGACCTCGATCTGCGCGGTGCGGACTGCCGGGCCTCGAGAAGCTTTCGGGACCGCTCCCGCAAAGACTTCGGGTTCATGATTCGGCTGTTGGGTTCCAGACAGAAAAGGCACACGCGGTGCGGATCCGTCACCAACATCAATCGTCGGCAGGACCCGCAAGTCTTAAAACCGGGCATCTCTGACGTGCACAAGGAGTCGAAGACTCAAAAACGACGTTGACAAAAGTAGGCAAAAAAATCAGTCAAAGAGTGACTGGAGGTACTGCGCTCTCCGCAGCTGCGCGGCAAAAGAAAGAACTGAGGTCAGCGCACAAGGGCGGAGTCTAAGTAGCTACCACAACGTCAGCCCGGCGACCACAACACCAAGGACGAATGCGGAGCTGACCGATGCCACCTTTTAACGCGCAGGGGTACTGCTGTCAAACAATTCTCTGGATCCAGTCTGACGCCTGGGGGTAATATTAAGGTAAGGAATCTATAACTAATTGTCTCTTTCAGATAAGCAGATTTACTAGCCATCCTGCTGGAGAGGCGTAAAGACTTCCCTCTGGAGCAGACATTGCTTCTGGCCTCAGACAGCGCAGTCTCTCATCTGAAGAGGGTCAGAAATGTGTGTAGTGGCAGGCTGGATGATACCAGTCAGCCACACACGAAAAGACTGGTAGGTGTTCAGGGTGCATGTTTTAATAAATCCACTATTGGCATCAGTATGGAGTTATTAAGACAAGGTGCTTGATACCAAAAGAAAAAGTTACTTACCTTTGTTAACAATGCATCTTGTAGAGACACAGACTAGCCGCAGATTCTTTAACTTAGAATATCCCCCAGGCCCCAGTCTGGATCCAGAGATTTTTCAGCAGTACCTATGCGTGCAGGGGGACGTTGTCGGATGGCTCCGCTAGGACGTCGTCCACGGATATGACATCAGTGGAGCCAATAATTCACTCTCTGTGCACTAATGTCAGTTTTCTACTGGGAAGCTTTTCCGCGGCACAACGCGGAGCCAACATTAAAACTGAATGTGTGGGAACAGTGTGCCAAAAAGGGTTAAACCTCTTTTAAGACGACAATGATAAGAAATAATAAAATGAAGCGACTCCTCTCTCTGCATTGAACAGAAAAACACTACATAATGTGAGTAACTGAAGGACAAGAGGAGAGTACTTACCTCACAGAAACAGTCACACATAAACAAAGAACGATACCCTCCTATAAAGCAAACAGCAAATGAATGTTACAGTAAACGACAAGCAGCCTGCCACCACATAAATGTCATGGAAGGCAATAATACAACATAGCAACATAAAGTTACGGCAAGTGACAAATTTCTTTAACAGAGAATGTGCAACAACACGCACTAAAGATGAGTAAGTGACTATATCAGAGTCAAAGAGGCTCCAAATTAATGGATAAAGGAGAGGAGGAAGGGAAAAAGGACATGACCGACCTCCACACTGGAAATAAAACCAGGGTGCCAGAGCGTGCATGGGTATATGAGTTTGTCACCCATTTATGAGAATGGATGGAGAAGCAACAGGTAAAACAGAAGAAGACATCCTGACCAGGTGAAGGATATGAAATAAAGAAAAGGTCCTCACCGAGCGGGGAGGATGGATGGGCGTTAAAGAATCTGCGGTTTGACTTGGTCTCTACCAGATACACTGCTACCAAAGGTAGGTAACTTGTTCATCTGATAGAGAAATCTGGCCGCAGATTCCTTAACTTAGAAAAGATACCAAAAGAGAACCAATCCGTCAAGAAGATGGACCAAAAAATGTGGGGACAGCAAGTGTAATCATGGCTGACACCCGACCTTTTAAGCTCTCTAATAAGAGCATCAACAAGAAAAGGCAATGGCAACACAGTCCGGCAGAGGAAAGTTTGAGACTTCCACCTCCCAGGAAGGGACGAGGGATAATTACAGGAACCAAAATGGCCAGTGCCTAATGGAAGAAATCCATAAGCTTCTGCAATAAGAATAAGAGGCAGAACTGTGCCCAGGATCCCTGGACCTGCAAAGAACGTCCCGGAAAAAGGACAAAACAGTAAGATGGAGTCAGATCGTACAAAATGAGCATATACAACAGGGGATGCAGAGACATACAATACCATAGATATAAGGAGATACGTGTATGTGGATAGTGCGGAAAGACATATGCAGATTGTATGAACCATGGAGCCACACCACGCACATGCAAAAACCTATGAAACGTAGGATCGAAAGCACAGATGCGTCAGCAAAAAGACATTGAATGTATCATCAGGTAGTCATACTGGCCAACCATACACAGAAGTACATTGGTGAAAGGAAACGGGCAAAAACCAGACACACACACAAGGCTCGCTCTCATGAAAAGAGAGACAAAAAGAGAAACAGAATCTGAGGCTAAGAAACCCAAGATAATGCAATGAGGAAAAACATAGAATGTGTGCACTCTCACAGTGTGTATGCACCTTTACATACACATATATCCTTTATTATTATTTTAAAAGAGAAAGGGTACTTGGAAAGCATGCCCCAGACGAGGACAGCAGCCCGCACATTAGGTACCAACGGCACCGGAGTGAACCATAATAGGACATAACATATGTCAAACATAGTAAAATAGTAATCCGACACACACACACCTATATATATATATATATATATATATATATATATATATATATATATATATATATATATATATATATACACACCCACATATATAACCATCCACAAATGTATGAATGACAGAGCAGCTAAGGAGCAACCATATATAGAATAAGTCTATTATTGCATGGCATTGTTACATTGACCTGTTTATTGTGTTTGATGGCTCGGTTGAGCTGGCCAGCTCATATGTAGAGGTCCTGAATAGCAATAACGTCAATTTGAAATTTTCAGGAGACATCAGTACCAATGAGGTTAAATATTTGGATTTACTGTATACATATATAATGGTCTTCTTAGGACTAAACTTTTTAGGAAGCCCACTGCAGAGAACTCTACTCTGTTTGCCACCAGTAATCACCCGCAGAAACTTATCAACAGTATCCCCTATGGGGAACTGTTAAGACTAAAAAGGAACAATACCACGGAGGTGGATTTTCAAGAGGCAGCTTCATCTAGTATAGAACGATTCAAAGCCAGAGGGTACAGTGGTAAGATTTTGACTCAGACACTATCAAGAGTCGAAAAAATTGACTGCAAAACCTTACTGATTGAGATAAAGGGGATCAAAAAAGAAAATGGTTCCTTTAGGATAATTACTACATACTACTAAAATGCCAATCAATTGAAAAGAATCATGCGAAAAAATTGGCATATTCTACTTGCAGACAATGTCATCGGAAGGGATTTAACACCTAATCCTCTAGTGACTTTTAAAAGGGCTAGGTCCATGAGAGAATCTAGTACGCAGTTACCACGAGGCAGATTTCAGGAAGTCCATGTTGAAAACGCTACATGGATTTTATCTATGTGGCAAATGTAAGGCGTGTAAAACAAGCAAACGTACTCTCTCTTATGATGTTCCCGGATTGAGCAAATCTAAAAGAATAGGGAAATTTCTCACCTGTACCACTCCCTATGCCATTTATTGCCTAGTGTGCCCGTGCAGCCTGAGGTATATTGGGAGCACCATTCATCCAGTAAAAATAAGAATATTGGAACACAAGGGCGATTGTGAATGTGGATGTGGATGAGGCCTATCCGGTGGCAAGGCACTTCAGCAGAGTACACAATTGTAATAGGGATCTTCCTAAGTATTTCTGTCTTGACCACGTTCCAATAGATCCGAGGGGGGGGGAGACAGGATACAAAGGCTGAGACGTCTTGAATCAAGATACATCATTGATTTACAGAGTAAGACCCCATTAGGCCTGAACAGTAGTGAAGAACTGGCAATACAATTAGGGTGAAACCATTTCCCTTATATGAATTATCCTCAGAGGGATATGTGGTATCAGTTTTGGTTATAGTCCAATCTTGGGATTCTTGAATTTGAGAATTTTATGGTAAATATTTTGTGATGAGTGTACATGTCATTTTTCGTGAGAATCTCCTTACATGCAATTTTGAATGTTTTTTTTTTATATTTGTTTCCAGGCACATACTGTATTTATGCCCATTCAGGGCGATATATAATTTTGCGATGACAACTAAAACACAGTTTTGCGGGGGTACACACATTGATGAAGGCTTAGCGCCGAAACGTGTCTGCGTGTCCAGAGTCCGAGCATGAAAAAAACAACTCGAGGACTCTACCCGTGAGTTTTGTCGTTCCTTACTGGGTGGGCAGACCCCAGGAAGCCCCTGCGTGGAAAGTGCATTTGAAAAGTGAGGTCCAAGACCATGTGCACCTACAACGTGTCTGGCGCAGAACCAACTTTTGACAAGGAGGAAACCAGACAGGTTAAAAACCTGAAAGAAGGCAGAAGCACCTCCTAGCACCAAAGAGTAAAGAGTAGACAAAACCACCAGAATCTAACACAGCCATCACTGTGGCGCAAGTTAGCCCAGTAGGTACCCAGTGCCTGTGAACTTGCCCAGTGTGTTGTAACATACCGTGCCAGAACTGGATACGGAAAATAAACTGTCTCTGAAGTGGAACAGAACAACACGCTCACAAGAAACAGACACTGGCTTTCGACGAAGACGGCCAACCTAGGCAAAAGGGCAGATAGCACAGCAAAAGAGTCAAGGCAAGAAAAGGGGCATACTTGAACACGCTGGGGCTGGCCAAATGTGGCGCAAACCCGACAATATTCTGGAGAGGTCTGCATACGCAGAGGCAGGGGGTAACTACGGACCAATCGTTAAGTACAAACATGTAAAGTGTGAAGAAGCAAAAAACACATTACTATAAGTCTACAGCATGAACTATAATAAAAGAAACCAGATAGGAGATAGATAACAATCCTAAGAGGACCTCGTCTGATCATCAATAAGGACCTGCACCACCCAGGAAGAACATTTCCTGAAGAATCGTACTCACACCACCCAGAAAGACATCTCCCGTGGCAAGTTAAAATTACTATACAATAACCAACGAATACCCCACATAGGGTATGTTACCTCACTATAAAATGCAAGGGACCGCCTCTTGAGCCTTGCTTTCACAAAGAGGAATTGAAAATAATGACAGAAACATCTGTATAGCTGTACAGTCCATCTTTGAAATAACAGCTTGAACCCAGAGACTGGCATCATAGAAAAGTAGTGGCAATAGCCCAATGCAAAACAAAACAGGAAGTCAGCAACAAGGGACTAGAAAGAATATAATTCACTGTAAACCAGACATGAGACGATGAACCGCCGAGTCCGCATGACTGTCAAAAAGATGGGCCCCATAAAAGGGCAAGTCCCGAAGACGCTCCTGAACATTTTCAGGAAAACTGCCATAATGCAGGCAAGCATAGCGACACAGAGCAACTGACCTGGCCATGGCCCGACCCACAGAATCAGTGATGTCCATGGCTGATCGAATTGAAAATGTTATCAGCTCACCACCAACCTGGGATATCCGAGTCAGGTCAGCCCAAGGGCTTTCCGGAAGGGAGGGAAGGAAGCAGTCAACCCCGTCCCAGAGGGCGAAAGTAGCCCGTGAACATAAGCAGGACGTGTTCAAGGACCAGAGGGCCGAGCTCGTGGATGCAAACATTTGCCGACCACATGTCTCCAACCAATGATATTCGCTAGTGGGTGGAAGCAGTGGAGGAGAGGACAAGGGCAGCGAAGTTGAGGTTGGCTGGACAACTAGCACTTGAGCCCTAGGATGTAGAGACAAACAGACTGGGTCATTTGGAGCCGGGCAATGACGATGTGCGATAGCACGTTCCACCGGGTCCCCCGAGGAGGGCCTTGCCCAGGTCCCTAGAAGGCGGTTGTACAACAACTAACCAAAGCATAGCAAGGGCTCGACATCCGCATTGCCCTGGAAAAGCAGATCCAACAAGGGATCACAGGGCAGTGTGATAGAAGGAGGTTGTAATTATGAAATGTGAGCAGCTGTGCAAACGACCATTGCAACCGCAGTACTAGCCTACGTCGCCATTCTAGGCGGCGACAGCAAATCATAGTTATGGGACGGTTGCAGGCTAACGCGTCCACCAAAAACCTAAGGCCTCCAGTCTGAGGACATCCAAGGACCTGCAATTGATCCACATCAACATGTTCCCAAGAAGCGCCAGCAACGCTGGGGAGGGTGAACCCCCAGGGGCCTCATCTTCCATTTAAAAAGGAGTAGTAAAGGACATCGACCGGACATCGACCGCGATGGGAGACTGCAGTGTGGGACGGCGTCGGCTCAGGGACAAGTTCCCTGCTACAACCGCAGCAGACGTCATTCCAGGAAGCCCCACCGGACTGTCCCCTTACGCTGGAGGTGGACAGTGGCTTGACGTTTGACTTGGAAGACCCATCGGGTGACCGCCGACGTTGCCGCGACTCGGGAGCCAGAGTCAGGGCACTCAATAGGCATAGATGCCGAACCCGCCGGCGAGCTCCCAATCAAAGTCCCTACACGCTCTGTGGTGCCCGAAGGTGCGCCAGGAGAGGGGTCGGCCCTAAAATGGCCCGCAAAGTCCGGTAATAGGCTTACATCTGGGTCCTAGTTGCCCCAACACCAGGAAATGGTGGGTAGGTGGGGGTTGACTGCTGAGGGACCGTGTCCGGTGAAGACCGGGAACGATGGGCACAGACGTCACGACTATGTGAGGCAGATGGCCTCTGACTTCTCGTGCTTACCTGAGGAAGGCGAACGATCTCCTCTGGAACGACTCAGTGACTTGCCCCGAACCAGAGCCCCAGTTGGCGAGGGAGACAGACGACGCCTGGACTCCAAACGGGACATCCAGGTGGCTAACAATTTCAACTTACATTCCCACAGGGACTTCGGCTTCAGCTTCCGACAGGCGCTGCACTCCTCAGAATCGTGGTGCTCGCCCAAGAACCAAATACAAATCGCGTGCGGATCCGTAACCGACATCTGCTTATACAGGTCTCGCACGATTTAAAGCCCGCATCACTGTTCCAAGACGTGAAAGGCGTCAGAGAGGCCAAAAAACAAACAAAAAAGGGCAGTGGAACCGATTCTCCTGGATCCGCGTTGCAGCGCGGAGAAGAAGATAACTGAAGTCAGCGCACCAGGAGGGACTTACGTGGCTTCACCGATGTTGTATCAGTGGATGACGTCAAAGAGGAGCCACGCAACGCAGTGCCCTGGCACAGAGGTACAGCTGAAAAATCTCCAGATCCAGACTGGCGCCTGAGGGATATTCAAAGTTAAGGAATCTACGGCTAGATGTCTATCAGATCCACAGGTTTAAGTGAAGCTATCATGTAGCTAGGGAACTCATAAGGACTGGTACTCAGTATGTATACATAAGATGTCTTCCCTGTTCAATTGTACTATCTAGCAATTGAACTAGACAGCACAGGGACATTTGCTCATGCAGATAGATCCTCAGGTAATATAATTGACCCTGCCCTAGGGCTTAAAGGCCTGCTCTAGAGGTGACTTACATATATTGCATGTAATGTCTGTGGGCACTGCACACAGGGTGTGTGCCATATCGTGTTTTTACATTTGTATGCCCCTTTACACGCAGCCTGCAATGGAAGTCTACAAGAGTTTGGTGGTGGATCCCTTAGGGTGGCACAATACATGCTGCAGCCCTTAGGGACCCGATGTGGTACCCAAGCCCTAGGTACCAGGGGTACCAATTACTGGAAATTTACAGAGGTGCTAAAGATTTTGCCAATTGAGGAGAAATTGAACAGGTACTTTATTTTAGGGAAAGAGCACTGGCACTGGGGACCTGGTTAGTTGGAACCCAGTGTACTTCAGTCAAAATTGCATCAATTATCAGGCAAAAAGTGGGGGGTGACTGTGTCAAAAAGGGGACCTTTGCTACAGGTTACATATGAAGCCTGGTGTGAGAAGTTGGCCTGATATGTAGTGCTCACTATTCTAGTGATCACTGTGTATCATTCCAAACAACCCTTATTGATGATTGGTTGTAAGTCAACCTTATAGACCAGCTATCCTAGTAGCATGGACAAGAGCAGTCTTTAGGCTAAACTCTAGAGGGCGTGTTAAGCCAGCTGTTATACCATCACATATACCCCTTTAACACCAAGTGAAAGGACACCACACAAGTTGTTATGAAAATAAAAGGATATTTATTTATAACAAGTCTACCCTGAACTCTTTATGAGTCAGGGAGCTAAGCACACAACAAAACTCTTAAGAAAATACTTTAAGTTGCACAATTTACACAAATGCCCGAGGGGGACGAGAAACCATATACTACAAAAGTGGAATGCGAAATACTAGCAGGTAAGTAACAAGATCCAGAGGCTTCAGGATCGCTAGGACTACACTACAGAACCCTAAGGTTAGGAGCAGGAGGCCTAGGGAGATCGGGTGCAGAGTGTGCACTCTCACGCGGGATGCGGGACAAAGTCTATGGATACTAGTATTTCGTAAAGTTACAGTTATCGGACGAATCCGACTAGATAGGCTGAAAACGAAAAAGGATCTGGACACTTAGATAGTGAACCTACGTTGGAGCACCGAAATGCTCAGGTTACCTAGCCCAGGGGCTGCGGCTGCATAGGGTTCAAAAGACGTCGGGAATCCTCGTTACAGTCTATGGAGCCTGAAAGAAGAAGTTGCTGGCAGGCGACCAGTGATGAAGTTCGATGTGATCCAAGCCTGGATCAATGATGGAGACGACCTGAAAGCAGAGGGGACTCAGTTCTTAATCACTAGCCAGTGATTAGGTAGGCACCAGGATGGCACCGGATGAAGTCACCTCGACCAGGTGAGTGGGCGACGCTGGGCTCTGCAGTCACTCGGACCAGGAGGCGTTGTCGGCGACCAGGATGGAGGTGCGAGCTGTCCCACGAAGGTGTCTGCTGTCGGCGACGCTGGACCCAGGATTGGGGCAATAAACCTTGGCAAAGTCAAGCCCACGCGGTGGACTCAAGATGGCGTCTGGAGTGGACCAGGAGGGTCCGGGGTGCTCCTCTCTTGGAAGGGAGCAAGGGCCAGTCTGGAGCAACCAGACCAGCGATGTAATCGTCGTGGTTCGTCGTCAGGAGGGCCACTAGCCAGCAGGCAAGTGACCGGACAACGCGGTGAGCAGCAAAGAGCAGAAGGGCCCCACGCAGATCTCGTGGATGCTGGGGGGCTGGACTTCGGTGCTGGAACTGCTCAGGGTTAGGGCTTCTCAAACCCCAAAGCACTCACTCGAGGATCAATCGGCGGTCGTGCTGGGCAAGAGTCGTGCAGTCTTGAAGATGGCCGGTCCCTTTAGGTCTCGTCACACCCACGAATCTCAGCTGGGCTGATGATGCAGGTAGAGGTCAGAGATGCCAGGGAATCCGGGTCTCGTCGAGCTGGGCAGTCTTGATCCGGAGGATGGACTTGCAGCAAACCGCATGCGCTTAGATGGTGCCCGCTGGTGCAGGGTGGCTACTCCTTAGCCACAAGGGAGAGTCTTCAGAAATGTTCAAGAGTTCTTTCGTGGAAAGTAGTCAAGATTCAGAATTATCTAATTTGGGAAGGGGGCCCGCTCCTACCTTTATACTAAAGAAAGGGGCTTGCACGCGACTAGGTCCTGCCCATGGGTGGGACCAGGAAGGGGGGTGGTTACACCCCTCTCCCCTGTCCGGACTTTCCCCAGCTCAGGGGCTGGCGTGCCCCTGGAACTGGTTCAAGCCGGCATATGCACAGTGAGCACCGGGGTGCCACTTGCAGTCACCTTCCTCTCAGCCCTGCCTACCTGGGATACACAAAACCCTGTCTGGGATGGTGCTAGCACCGCCCCTGACAGGAAACCCTTTGTCCAAGCTCTCCTCGCTTGAAGGACTCCCAGCAGCAGGAGGTCAGACTTGTGTCTGTGGTGGCAGCATCCATTTTGTGATGCTGAGGCTCGAGTTAGCTTTAACCGGGGTTCTCAGTTACATACATGTTGTGTCCCTCTAGAAGGGTGGAATGCTAACCCCGTCGCCAGAATTGGCGAGGGGTTAGTATTCCAATTCGTATGACACCCTACTAGACATGTTTTGATAAAGCGATACCAAAGATAGCAAATAACCGTGAGGATTATAATGCACTTAAGAGTATATGGTACGGGTTATCATGGAACAGCTATTAGGACTTGGTTCCACAAGCTGCAGACGGGCTCAGCTCATGCCAGAGCACCATCTCACATAATTCCAAGCACTCTGCCTTCAGGATTGTTAAGGTCTGCCATAGGAGTGACTGATAGGAATACATGTGTCCATTTTACGGTTAGATATAGGAATACTATATCTAAAGCAAAGGGTGATTACACCACCTTGCCCCAGCTGTCGTGCAGCCAGTTGTGTCAGATTTGGATGGCCAGCTAGGGGTGGCATAATACATGCTGTAGGCCCTGGGTACACCTATGCCCTGGATACCTAAGGTATGCTGTGCAGGGACTGATAAGGTGGCTCAGTATCCAATTAGATATGTACCTAAGGTACATGGAATCCATTTTACAGAGAGAGCAGTAGGCCTGGGGCCCTGAATAGCAGGGTCCCAGGTCAACTAAGTCGAAAAACCAGCAAAACACCAGGCAAAATGTTTGGGGTAACCATAGTCAGATATCCACCTTCCTACACCTGGTGTGCGTGATACAATTGCTATACATGAAGCGATCATGCCAAGGAGGCGCATTACTGCTTTGACAGGCAGGCAACAATGTGGCTGAAAAAAATCCAGGTAGTTCTAGAGATTAAGAACCCTCTGGGCAGTGGGATATGCTTAGGCTGTAATAGAATTGAGGGTCTCTCCCAGATATGGCTGTATCTGGAGAGACTGTAAGTGGGAATTTGTTGCATTGATTGTGAAATCCAGTTTGTGCAACAGGTCGGTGGTACTCGGTGTATCCTGCAGGCATTTGTCTGCCTGAACTCTTTATCAGCCTCTTGTCCAGGTATTGGAAAAGATGAATGTTGCGTCTTCTCAAATAGGTGGCTACAACTGATAGGCATTTGGTAAAGCTTTGTGGTGTCATGGTCACCCTGAAAGACACTAGTGATGACGTCCACTCACCACAAATCTGAGGCAATGGTGATGTGCTGGATGAATAGGGATGTCAAAGTAATCATCCTTCAAGTCAAGTAGTCCATAAAGTCGCCTTCTTGCAGATGAGGGATTACAGCCTGTAATGTTACTAAATGGAAGTGGTTTGGCAATATGTAATGATTGAGAGGGCAGTGATCCAGTATTGATCTCAACGCACTATAATTTTTTGGTATCAAGAAGTATAGGGAAAACAAGTATCTGCTGAGATGTCCAGTTGGAACGGGATATATATATATATATATATATATATATATATATATATATATATATATATATATATATATATCTATATATATCTCAACAAAAAGAGAGATAGGGAGAGTTATGGAACACTCTTATTCCCCGGTTAAGTCTATTTAAATAAGGAAAGAGTGTCCTCTGGTGTTTGAAAGACCACAAACAGGAGCAGAAGAACAAAAAACTGGCCTCACTTAGGTCAGTTAAGAAAGCCCTCACTCACCACCTAGTGGTGACATGCTTCATCATTGGGCCCCACTAAAGAGGCCGAGTGCCTCTTTAGTGTGCTTCGATGCCAGGTCTACTGCGGAGCAGGTTTTGTGAGTTCGGGCGTGCAGTGAAAGTAAATTATATTGTAGTGAGGGGATTAAAAAATGTCTTTAGTGTATCCAAAAAATATTTATCATCAGATCACTAGGACATATATTTAAAATTAGGTGTAGGAAAGTAGTCCACAATTCATTGTGTGGTTATTTCCAAAGTTAGTTATTTGTCAGTCAACATGTTTCTGCCTTCGAAACGGTGTAAAATTACCAGGCATTCATCAGGACTAAAAGAGTGTACTAAACCCTGGCGGTATGGGCACACTAAGGCCCACCCTGACCTAGGGACGTGAATAGTGAAAAATGGTGAGAAAAAGTGCAAAAGGGAAGAGGATTCTCTTCTCAGTTACTCCTGGTTTAGGAGGCTTACAAGGTTAGGTTTCTGCACCTGTGGGAATAAAGGGACATAGACATACATATAGGACAAGACAAACAATTAGTGGCCGGTCTTATTCACATATGTAAATCCATGGTGCTCCATTTTATGTGGCTGGACAATGGTGGTGCTATAACAGTATCATTAACACCAACCTCAGTCCCCGGGCAGCTAACCACTAGTCACTGGGAAGTGTGGTGAGCTACACGTGAAAATAGTAAAATTGTGGTGGTTGTGGGTTAAAAAAGGAAACTTTTGTTCCTATTCAGGATCAATGGTCCAAATGGTCTGTGGTCCTGTCACTGGTATAGTAAAAGTTAAAATGTCTCACTTACATTGTGTGTTCAGGGTACACCATGGGTCACGGGAGGGGGGTGGTAGCGTAATTGGCACACCCTTGGTAAATGAAGAAGACATAATCAAGTCGGGAAATAGGCAAAACGGTACTTAGCTTAGGGAAGTGCTGCCAGTATGTGATCCACCAATATCCAAGCATTTACTTACGCCCTCGACGCTAGGCACCCTCTGTACACCTGCGATACCCTCAGACCGGACCCCGACGATCAGGAGCGGGCCGGCGGAATTGTTTAAAAGTGATTCTGAAAGTGGAGCGGCTCGTTTCCGGGGGCGGGACGCGTTGATGGTGGGCGGAGTGCCATAGGTTGAGCCAATCGGAGATGGAACCGTATCATGACGGCAGAGGTCACATGGGGCCTGCACCAAGGGAGGGCCGGACCTGTGAGCAAAGCTTGTAATGGAAATTGGCGTTCCCAAGGAAACAGAGGTCACATGGTACCGACACGCTCGAAGACTAGAGCGATAGTCCACTATCCCAGAAAGTGAACGTCAGATACAAGACGCGCTAACTTTATTAGGCTGGAAAGTGAAGCACATTACATCGGGCGCCCATTGGCTCGCAGTATGTCATTAAGACAATTTCTATAATCCATAGGTGACGCGTTGGTACCAGGACACTGTGACCGATGGTGAAAGTGGCTAGATTTTTAATTTGTTTAGACTGAACATTGTAGAGTGGAGGTGGTTCCCAGGGGGGCGAATCGTTAGTACATGGGGGTGCAAAAGTTAGATAGTAAGTCCGGGAGAGGCAAGCGATTACTTCCCAGAAGGTGTAGATCAAGCGCCGAAAGTGCAGCGCGGATCGTACTTACTAATGCACTTTGACCATGACTGCATGGGGTGAATTACCCCTAATGAATGGCATGCGGAAAGGTCAAATATCACCATCCCAAAAATGGTTGGGGGTGCGGTATTAAGGGTCAGCCTGAAGGGGGTAGGCATTGGCATTGACAGAGAAAGTGTCATATCAATTAACAGCTAGAGAACAAAAAAGGTTTTTTTTAGTTTGATATATAGTGGAGGTCTATTAATATTCTGCTAACTCCAGTGGGGGATTAACTTAATACAGAGTTACACAGAATTTCATCATTCAGTCCAGTGAGGTGGGTCCCCAATCTATAGACCCACCTCTGTTCTTTTTCGAACAATCGGTTAGTGATGTTGCTACCAGTGTTTAGCTGTTCTATCACAGTCCACCGCATGTCGTTGGTGGTGTGGTTATTCTCAAGGAAGTGCCTGCTCATTTTCGTGGTGACTTTTTTGCACCTGGTGTTACTTTTATGTTCGCAGATCCTCTGCTTAACCTTCCTGCTCGTCATACCCACATAGCGGAGGTCGCATGGACAGGTGATGAGGTATATGGCATTGGGCGAGTTGCAATTGGTATGTCCTCTTTGCGTCCACACTTTCCCCGGTTCGAGTGTTAAGGATTTGGATGGTGTTGTGAGGTGGCACACGTTACAATTTGAGCACAGAAAATGCCCTGTCACTCTTGGTAGACCCCATGAGTCTGTCACAGATCGTGCTGGTGCGATCTCCCTGGGACGTGTATGGACGAATGCGTCTTTCAAACTGCGTCCTTTCTTGAAAGAAAACAGAGGTTTTTCCCAAGTTTTCTTGATACTCAATATTATTTTCCAATTCTTGTTGATAGATTTTTTCATGGTGTTGGAAAGGCTACTATATGTGGTTACACAAGTGAATGGAACGTCCTCGGAGTGGTTGGTCTTATCCTCCAAGAGGGTTTCTCGAGGTTGGTTGCACGCTCTCTTATACCCTTTGTTCAGAGTGGACAGTGGGTAACCTCTTGATTTCAGTTTTTCAGTTAGGCCAAGTGATTGTACCTTAAAGTCTCGTACATTGGTGCAGTTGCGCCTAATTCGTAGGTATTGACCATACGGTAGGTTCTCTTTCACTGGGCAGGGGTGGAAGCTCGTGAACTCAAGCAGATTATTTTTGGCAGTTGGCTTATAGTGTGTTTTGGTTGATAGATTGGTTCCCGTAACCATGATGGTCACATCCAGGAAGACCACTTCCATTCTGCTGGTGGTGTGAGTGAATTTCAGGTTTGGGTCCAGGGTGTTGATCCATATCAGGAAGGCTGTCAGTTGTTCATCACTGCCTGTCCATACCATCAGGACGTCGTCGATATAACGTTTCCATATTTGTATCACAGGCCTGAAAGGACCATTAGGTGGTAGGATATGTTTGGCCTCGAAATCAGCGACATACAGACCCGCCACACTAGGGGCAAAAGTACTGCCCATGGAAGTACCTGTGCATTGGAGATAGAGATGTCCTTTGTATGAGAAAAAATTCGCTTTCAGTGCTAGTGTGGCACAATCAATAATGAATTCCTCAGATGTCTGGTAGTTCCAGACCACCGTCTCAAGAGCTTCCCCCAGGACTCTGATGGTGTTGTCCTGGGGGATACTGGTGTAAGGCTCTCGATGTCTAAGGTAACAAGTGTCACTGTGTGTTCAGCGAAAGTGAGGTCTTGAAGGAGTTGGAGTAGACTTTTAGTGTCCTTGAGATAAGTTGGTGTGTTTTGTACAATTGGTTTGAGATAGTGGTCACAAAATCGTGACAGGGGTTCCAACAGGGAACCTATGCCAGAGACGATGGGTCGTCCTGGGGGGGCATTCTGTTTTTATGTGTCTTTGGTAATGTGTAAAAATAAGAGATCACACTGTCGCTGGTACTTAAAAAGTCAGCCTCATTCTTGGACAGTTGCCCATCTTCCTCGGCTCTTCTGACTAGGGTGGTGATTCGTGCCCTCAGTTCCGTGGTAGGGTCCCTGGTTAAAGGGATATAATTCTTTCTGTCGTCAAGAAGAACTTGACAAACTTAGTCATAGTCCGCTGTGTTTTGTATCACGAGGCCACCGCCTTTATCCGTCGGTTTGATGGTAATGTCCGGATCATTCTGGAGACTCTGCAGTGCCTGGTGATCCGCAGTGCTGAAGTTTCCAAAAGTGGTGGGATCCTGGCAAGTTTCCAGATCTTGGAATACAGCCTGCTCAAAAGCAGTAATGGCTGCCGGGACTGTGTGCGGTGGTGGTGTGAAGGTAGAGTCCAGTATTAATCCGGTGTCTCCTTTGCAAATTGCTTTGTTGGGGTCTTCTTTTCCTTCAAAGAATGACTTGAGCTTGAGTTTTTGGAAAAAGGCCGCAAGCTCACAATGGAGCTTGACTTTGTCTGGGCGGGCTGTGGGGACGAACCCTAGGCCTTTCTCAAGAACCTTGGTTTCAGTCGTGGTCAGTATCTTGTCCGATAGATTAGTTATAAGGCTCACAGCCCGCTCGTTCCCGGTTGTGGGTTCTTGCTACGTGTGTGGTTGCCCACTGGATCGTCGTCTTCCCAGGATACCTAGTTGGTCCCTCTCCTCTTCCCTCTCCCTCGTCTGCCCCTCTCTAAAAAGGGCTGTTGGTATTGGTTGGGAAAACCCGGTGGTTGCATGAATGCCGGATTCCAGCCCATCACTGGGAAGGGAGGTTGTTGAAAGGGAAATTGATGAGCAGCTCCTCCCATCTGTGGGGGTAGTGGCCATCTTTGTTGTTGGTTGAAGTAACCCTGTCTTCCTCTATTGCTACGATTACCTCTGTTGCCCCTTCTCCTGCCCTGTTTGAAGGAGCCGTTACTGGACCCGCTACTATCCGATGAGTCCTCGTCCGAATGGTCGGTGTTGCTAGGGTTCCTTGTTGGTGGAATATAGGTAGCTGCTGAGTAGGGGTAAACTTTTTCAAATTCGAATTTCTTTAAATCCTTCTGGAACTTTGTGACCTTTGATTGCATGAGGTTCTCCTTGTATTCGTTCAGGTCTTTATTGATTTCGTCTAGCTTTTTCTTATAGCCAGTGACTGTGGCCTTGAAATTCGACTGTCTCCTGAATTTCTACCATAAGTGCCTCAGAAAGTCTCAGTGCTGTTTTTATTATTAGCACGAGCCAGTCGCGGGTACAATGCCACGCGATCATGGCCCATTCCTTTCAAAAGGTGGCATCATTCAGTAAGATGCGCGGAGCGTTAGTGAAAAGGAGCCCTCTAGGAGCGATATTTTTGAGGAGATATTGTTTCAGAATCGTGCCATGAAGAATTGTGCGTATTCTATCAAGTTTCAATTCTGTGAGTTTTTCCCACTCTGAAGTGTGAGCTATTACTTGTGAAGTTGCCGGATCTGCAAATAGGTTAGAGTCTGACAGAATATCTGCTATTTCTGACTCGGAATATGTCAGTCCCAGGTTAGACATGGTGTACGCAATATGTGGAGACAAAGTATCATATAAAAGAGCAGACACAGTCTTGCTCAGTAAAAACAGCTCTCACAGCTATGCGCTGCTAGGTATATACAAACAAAAAGAGAGATAGGGAGAGTTATGGAACACTCTTATTCCCCGGTTTAGTCTATTTAAACAAGAAAAGAGTGTCCTCTGGTGTTTGAAAGACCACAAACAGGAGCAGAAGAACAAAAAACTGGCCTCACTTAGGTCAGTTAAGAAAGCCCTCACTCACCACCTAGTGGTGACATGCTTCATCATTGGGCCCCACTAAAGAGGCCGAGTGCCTCTTAAGTGTGCTTCGACGCCAGGTCTACTGCGGAGCAGGTTTTGTGAGTTCGGGCGTGCAGTGAAAGTAAATTATATTGTAGTGAGGGGATTAAAAAATGTCTTCAGTGTATCCAAAAAATATTTATTATCAGATCACTAGGACATATATTTAAAATTAGGTGTAGGAAAGTAGTCCACAATTAATTGTATGGTTATTTCCAAAATTAGTTATTTGTCAGTCAACATGTTTCTGCCTTCAAAACGGTGTAAAATTACCAGGCATTCATCAGGACTAAAAGAGTGTACTAAACCCTGGCGGTATGGGCACGCTAAGGCCCACCCTGACCTAGGGACGTGAATAGTGAAAAATGGTGAGAAAAAGTGCAAAAGGTAAGAGGATTCTCTTCTCAGTTACTCCTGGTTTAGGAGGCTTACAAGGTTAGGTTTCTGCACCTGTGGGAATAAAGGGACATAGACATACATATAGGACAAGACAAACAATTAGTGGCCGGTCTTATTCACATAAGTAAATCCATGGTGCTCCATTTTTTGTGGGTGGACAATGGTGGTGCTATAACAGTATCATTAACACCAACCTCAGTCCCTGGGCAGCTAACCACTAGTCACTGGGAAGTGTGGTGAGCTACACGGGAAAATAGTAAAATTGTGGTGGTTGTGGGTTAAAAAAGTAACTTGTGTTCCTATTCAGGATCAATGGACCAAATGTGGACTGCAAAGCTCCCATGGAATTCGCAGTTTCAGTACATTTTTCTTTACTTGTAACTGGGTATTCTTCTCTGGGCCAAAGAAGTGTTCCCCATCAAAAGGGACGGTTAAGAGAAGTTTACGCAGCCAAGCAGGTCTGCCTAGTATGATTGAGGAATTAATTCTTCAATCAGTTGTATCCGTACTGTCCAGGATGCACCTAATAGTTGCTTGGAGATTTGCTTGTCCTCAAAAACGAACTCTTTGTTTATACGTTACACCTTCAAATGTCTTTTTCTGTCCATTTTTCCTTGGAGCTTTTTAAAGACATCGCCCTCTGCATCAGGGTTGATTGTAGCATGGGCTTTATTATGTGGCAAGACCTTATTGGGCTTGTCTGATGCTCCTGTGGAGCCAAAGACATTTCTGTTGGTGGCGTCAGTGCCAATGGCTTTTTGGGCGACTGTAATGTGTGGAGTCGACACAGAATGTCTACTTCACTCCGATGACTTTGCCACCACTAATCAAGCCCGCAGCGCTGCTGACTGTCAGTGTCGAATGCTTCTTCGGCAGCTGTGAGTCACCTCTAATTTTGCCCTGTTGGTCCTTCGGCCAACCTGGATTGATTGCGCTGTCTTGGCTCCCATGGGTGCTCTTGGTGGCACCCAGAACCCAAAGGTGGGGCGCACCGATTCGGTGGTGGGTGGTCGTTGCGGGCAATTGTCTCTTGTATGCGTGGTCCTGCTGAACCTGGGTACACGTTGTTTTGGAGTAGTCTTCATCCTGTGCCCAATTCTTGTAGTTGTGGGATCGTCCAGGAATTTAAGAGGTGTCGGCGAAGGTTCATCGTGTGCTTCACTACCCTGTTGATCGGAGTCATCAGACACAATATAGTGAGGACTGTACAAGATGACGCCACCTTCGGCACAGTCTTCCTCTTCTTCGCCAATGAGTTCTTTCACAGAGGAGAATTCTGCCTCTGCAGCCATCTCCATGGTGTGAACTAGACGTCTGTTGCGTTGAGAGCAAAGAGCATGCTGTGCAATCCTGCTGGTTATGTTCCAGCCACAGGCAAAGGTTGCAGACATTGTGCCGATCAAAGTATGCGTGTTTCACCCTGCAATATGGGCACTTTCCAAAATGATTTTCTATTTTATCTTCCATCACCCGGAGCAGAACATTCTCAGTGGAGCGGAGGAAGGAGCGCAGTCAACGCAGCCGCCTCTGTGGAAGTTCTGAATCAGATCACCGGATACAAAACTGATAATCTGTGCAAAGTATTGTTGTACCGGTACGATTCTGTAAAAAAAAAACTAAGGGAGAGAAGGAGGTAAGAAGCTGTACTACCCCCTAGGAAGACCCAATTACAGCAACAAGTAAGACAGCTATCGGTAGAA
Source organism: Lissotriton vulgaris (assembly GCF_964263255.1). NCBI lineage: Eukaryota > Metazoa > Chordata > Amphibia > Caudata > Salamandridae > Lissotriton > Lissotriton vulgaris. Next base: position 909,931,759 of record NC_141694.1, read on the forward strand.
TACCAAGTCCAGTATTCCTACTCTGAGACAAACAACCAACGGTCCCCGCTGGGACAGTAGCAGAATTTCTGTGCGAGTACTAAAGGAGGGGAAAGTGAGCCTTATTTCTGTGACTGCCTCAGTGGGGATAGCTGCCGTACTTGTGGTAATCCAGTACAATTTTTTTCCACGTAAGTGTGCCAAAGTTGCCCAAGGCAACGTCGCTACCGATCTGAACCAGATGTCGGGTGAAAACAAACATTAGAGCACTTGAGCATTCACTTGAATAGGAATAATCTCAACGTCATGTCAAAAACAAAGACTTATTTGAGCAAAACAAGTTGTAGAGTCTGTGGCCAACACTAGATGGCAGGAGTGTGCAGTGACAGGAGTGTGCGTCTTCCAGCGACACTGATGTTGATACCGGCCTTGACAAGGGAGAGACTTGCTTAGGTACAGGAGCCAGGGTGGAAATTTGCACTATAGTCGGTATGGGGCTGGTAACAGGTCCAAGGGGTTCAGACTGCACCGAGGACAGATCCACTGGTGGTAACCCAACTGGAGCCTCACACGGATCCTTTGGGCTGAAGGCGAGCCAGAGGAAGCCCGAAGAACGCCACATATCTGCCGTGTAGCCTCTTTAAAAGTGTTGATGTGGTGTTCCCAAAGGTGCACTAGGATGAATTGTGGGATCCACTCCACAACCAGGGAACCAGAGGGAAATAGACTGACATTGTGACGCTCTTGCACCTTTATTTTTTATCTTTTTTTGGGCAGGATTGGGTTGAGTCCCGCTTTGCTTTATTTTGCTTGCATTTGGGCTTTGATTTTGACTTACCAGAGGACCACCACAAAGCTGACCTCTCACAGCAGCGAATCTGCAACCTTGACCAGAAGCAGGACCTACAGTTTCTTTCTAGGCCCCGGATAGCCTTTGAATGCATGAGGAAATGCTTTTTGCACAATTTTGAGCCATGTCTCAAGCCAAAGCATGTGCGACACACCTTGTGCAGGTCTGTGACAGACATCTGTTTTCTACAGTTGCAGCAAGATTTGAAACCTGTAGTCTTAAGAGGGGCACTCTTCCCTAGCACCGTGGATTATGTTTATATTTTAAGAAGTCACTGGAAAGCAGACACGATTGGGAGCAGAGCTCAAGATCTTCATTTTGAGGCCGAGAAAGAAAGAAACAGAAGTGGCACTTATATGAAGTTATATGTAGCTCCATTCCGTCACTTCAGGGGCAGTAGAGGGTCAATGAAGAGCTGCACTGCAGCAGCCAGCAGCACGGGGAGCACTGCTAGAGAAAAGTTTTCTGGATCCAGTTTGGCAATGCAGAAATTTTCCAAGGCGACGACTCAACAGTTGAAAGTATCATTCTGAACTGAAAATCTATTTGTTTGAGGAAGCATGACAATGTGAAAAATGCGTAACCTACAGATCTTAATAAACAGGTACAATATGGTAGGTAACAAAAAAATGCAGTAGGAAAATGTCCCATAAGGTGTAAAAAGTGTGCATCAGTAAGACCAAGCATTTATTGGCCAAAACACTATTGTGCAAAAGTTGTGGTTGGTACAACTTCAGCATAAGTGTGGAAAACCTTTAGGACAACAAAGCACGTTTAGGTGCAAAGTTACCACTAGAGCATTAACACGTGTGATTACTTTTTGGACTACAAATGTGTCTCCATTGCAAAGCATGGAAAACACAATCCATACACTGAAATTAGAAGTGCTCTTTAGGCAGGTGAACAAATACAACAAATAGCCACTATCAAGCAGTGAAGGAGCAACACTTCTTTAGCCTGATGCAAATGTGAATATTAGTTTGTTTGAGCAGTCGCTGAAGGGATTTCCAGAATAAGCAATTGATGATAGCGCTAACCCAAAAGGTCTTTATAGGGCTTTGGTTTTGAGGGGATGAACGCTGTGGCTAAGCTGCAGACCTTGAAACTTGGGGACATATGTGCTTGAATCCAAACCTCAGTTCTTTACTCAAAACTCTTTTCTTCTTAAACTTAAAAATGCAAGTATGAGCAATGTAATTTTAAAAGTGAAATTTACCTGTGCAATTCAAACAAGTAAATGTTCAATATCATGTTGTCTCCCAGCAACGCACTATAATGCATAGCGCCCCTTATGTCACCAGATAGTTTTATACAACAACGCACAAGTTACTACTTGTGTAACGATATATCTGTAAGAGACATTAGTAAGTGATAGATTCCTTACCTTAGAATATCCCCAGGCGTCAGACTGGATCTGGAAAATTTTGCGTAGCAATACCACTGCGCGCCAGCAGGCGTCGTCCGCGGCTCCGCGTCCGTCGTCGGTGTCGTTAGCGTCGGAATAATGTCGTCAGAGTACATAGACGCCGCCCATGCGCGCGGACGTCAGTTCTGATACACAGCTTTTCCGCGCCAGATACGCAGAGCCATGATAGAACCAACACTGGTGCCATGAAACTAAGGCCCTGAAAGGGGTTGACCTTAACCCTAGATATCGGTTCGCAGAACGGGGAGGATGGGTGGGTTGGTAAGGAATCCATCACTAACTAATGTCTCTTACAGATATATCGTTACACAAGTAGTAACTAGTGCATCTGAAAGACCCACGTTAGTGATAGATTCCTTACCGTAGAATAAATACCCAAGCAATACCAACCCCGGTGGTGGGTCTGCGAACCAATAATCACACCAGAAAGTCCTGGAGGACGGAAGGGCCAAAGAAGCCATTCCTCCGGACTTGGCTGTCCAGGCAATAGTGTCTTGTAAACGTGTGCAGCGAGGCCCACGTAGCTGCCTGGCAAATGTGGAAGGCCGTGACAACCTTGGGCAGGAAAGAGGGTCTTGTCCGCAACACAACCTTGTCCGGATGAACAGAGAGGAAAGGAGGTGTAGAAGAAAGAGCCTGGAGCTCACTCACTCTCCAGGCAGAGGTGGCGGCAACCAGGAAGGCAGTCTTCAAGGTAAGAAGACGGAGAGGACAGTTATGGAGCGGCTCGAAGGGAGCACACATAAGGTAGGTAAGCACAAGATTCAAGTCCCACTGGGGCATCACGAATAAACAGAAGGAAACATGTGTGTGATGCCCTTCAAAAACTTATTTACAATCGGGGACTTGAACAAGGGAGGCTGATCAGGTAGCCTCAAGAAGGCTGAAAGGGCAGAAAGGTAGCCCTTGATAGTGCCCAGAGCAGAGCCCTGCTGGGCAAGAGAAAGAAGAAAGAGAAGAACCTCAGAAAGAGGGGCAGAGAGAGGATCCACAGCCTTTGCTGTGCACCATGCCACAAATCTGTTCCACCTGCAGGCGTATACCGACTTCGTGGAGGGACGCCTGGCTGCCAGAATGATGTTACAGACTTCAGGAGGCAAGTCAAATGGCCTCAACTGTCGCCGCTCATTCTCCAAGCTCGTAGGTGGAGACTGGACAGGTTCGGGTGGAGGACCGTCCCCTGCTGCTGCGACAGAAGGTCCTCCCGAAGAGGCAGACGAACCGGGGGATCGACTGACATGCTGAGTAGCTCGGGATACCAGTATCTTCGTGCCCAGTCCGGAGCCACAAGGATAACCTGGGCCCGATCGCACCTGATCTTCTTCAGCACTCTGGGCAGAAGTGGTATAGGCGGAAAGGCGTACAATAGACCGCAACTCCACTCGCGACGAAAAGTGTCCCTGAGCGAGTGCCGCCTTGGAAACTCCAACGAGCAGAACTGATGACATTGCGAATTCTCTTCTGTGGTGTATAGATCTAACCAAGGCTCTACCCACTGCTGAAAGAGGCCTTGTGCCGCGTCCGAGTTCAGACGCCATTCGTGATCCAACATGCACCGGCGGCTGAGTTCGTCCGCCCTGTCGTTCAGGGAACCTGCCAGGTGTTGAACCACCAGTGTCACGCCCTGATGTTCAAGCCACTGCCAGAGGCGCAGAGCCTCCTGGCATAGGGTCCACGACCCCACCCCGCCCTGTTTGTTGCAGTACCACATGGCGGTGGTGTGGTCCGTGAACACCTGCACTACACTCCCCCGGACAGAGGGGAGGAATGCTTTCAGTGCAAGACGGATCGCCCGCAGCTCCAGAAGGTTGATGTGGAGCTGGGACTCCGCCGGAGACCAGAGGCCTCTGATCCCCTCCTCTCCCATATGGCCTCCCCAGCCCTGGAGGGACGCGTCCGTCACAACTACGTGCTCCGGGTGGGGTAGGGAAAGGGATCTGCCACTGACCCAATCGCGGTCCGTGAGCCACCACTGCAACTGTCTTGCAGTGTCCTCCGAGATCAAGACATGGTCGGACAAGTTGCCCTGATGCTGGGCCCACTGAAACTTCATGTCCCACTGCAGAGCCTGCATCCGCCACCGGGCGGGATGCACCAGAAGGATGCAGAAAGCCATCAGCCCCAGAAGCCGCAGCGTCAACCTGACCGAAACTCGGGATAAAGGCTGAAAGATTGGAATCAGAGCCTGTATATCCCGAACCCGCTGTTCGGGTGGGTAAACCCGAAACTGCGACGAGTCGAAAACCGCTCCGATGAAAAGGAGCTTCTGAGAGGGGCACAGGTGTGACTTCGGCACATTGATGGAGAACCCCAGCTGGTGCAAGAGGTCTGCCCTCATATGGAGGTGGCTGACGACTGTCTGGGGCGAGCCCGCCTTCAACAACCAGTCGTCGAGGTAAGGGAAGACTGAAACCCCTAACCTGCGCAGATGAGCTGCGACCACCACCATCAACTTCGTGAACACCCGTGGGGCACTTCTAAGGCCGAAGGGGAGCACGGCAAACTGAAAGTGCTCGTGGCCTACCGTGAACCGCAGGTAACGCTGGTGGGCCGGCAGGATGTGGAAATAAGCGTCCTGCAAGTCCAACACTACCATCCAGTCTCTAGGGTCCAGGGCAGCTAAGACCTGAGCCAGAGTCAGCATCTTGAACTTCTCCTTCCAGAGGAAGCCGTTGACGTCCGTAGGTCCAAGATAGGGCGTAGGCCCCCTTTGCCCTTCTTGGGTAACAGAAAGTAGTGGGAGTAGCAACCACGTCCTACTTCTGGCCCAGGAACGCGCTCGATGGCCCCCTTGGCCAAGAGGGCCAAAACTTCCTCCTGCAGAAGCCGCAAATGATCCCCCGATACGCGGTGGTGTTGCGGTGGCATGGCTTGAGGGGGAGGGAGTAGCCACTCCGGACGATCTGCAGCACCCACCTGTCCGAAGTGACAGTGCGCCAGTGAGAGTGATAATGGCGAACCCTGCCCCCCACTGGCGTCACATGGGCCCAGAAGCACGGACTAGGAGGGTTTAGAGGCGGATGCTGCGGGGGAGGGTGTGGACTGGCCTTGCCGTTGTCCCCGACCGCCTCCACAGCGATTTCCAAGGCCGCCACCGCGCTGGATGTTAGCCTGCGGCGTGTGGCTGGCAGCACGTGTGGGGGCGCCCCTTCCTTGGCCACGAAAGGAGCGAAAGGCACCCGTTTGCTGGCGCGGGGACAAGAGGCCCAAGGACTTGGCCGTAGCCCTGGAGTTCTTAAAGCGCTCAAGCGCATTGTCTGCCTTTTCGCCAAAAAGGCGACGGCCATCAAACGGCATGTCCATCAATGTGTTTTGGACATCAGCCAAAAAGTTGGCGGACCTCAACCAGGCGTGGCGTCTAATCGCCACCGTCGTTGCCATCGCTCTACCTAGTGAGTCGGTGGTATCCAGCCCACACCGGATAGAATATCTTGCTGCATCCCGGCCCTCCACAAGGGCTTTGCCGAGTTTGGCCCGTACCTCCAACGGACACTCTGGCAGCAATTCCGCGACCGTATCCCACAGAGAGTGGGTGTAGCGGCCCAAGAGGCATGCGGTGTTGGAAGACCGCAGTCCCAGACTAAGGGAGGAGAAGACCTTTTTACCGTACATCTCGTACCTCTTGGATTCCCTGTCCGGCGGAGCCGACGGGAATGCGATCAGGGAAGTGGACGCCTGGATGACCAGGCTCTCAGGGGTGGGGTGGGTGGACAGGAAAACTGGGTCGCCCGGGGCGGAGCGGTGGCGTCTGGCCACATTCCTATCTACGGGCGAACCCGTAGCGGGCCTGGACCAAGTGCCCAAAAGAACGTTGGTCAAGGAGTCATTAAACGGCAGCAAAGGCTCTGTCGGGAATGACTGCGGTTTAAGGACCTCTGTGAGGTGGTTAGTCCACACGGCCGCGACGGGGAGCTCAAGGCTCAAGGCCTTGGCAGCCCTTATCAACACCACACCGTATGTTGCTCCCTCCTCCGAAGCCACGGTAGGAGGCGAGACAAAACCAGTGTCTGGAGAGGTGTCCAGACCACTGGCATCCCCAAGGTCACCTGTCCAGTCCTCTAGAGGCTGACACTCTCAGGTCAGAGGGTCCTCAGACCCCTCCCAACACTCCTCTTCACCCATCTCCTGAAATTTAGGGTTGTCAACCAATGGGGCCGGTTCATTGAAGTAAAACTCCCCAAGCGCCGTCGAGAGCGGCGCCCAGCGGCGCCGTTCCAACGTCGGAACCGGAGCGAAGGAGGCATCAGGGACGGCGCCGCCCGAGGCCCGTCTTGGTCGAGGCCTAAACACTTGACACCGGCGATGGGGGTCGGTAACCGACATCAGTCGGTCGCACCTGGAACAGGGTTTAAACCCGGGCATCCCTACGGCACCGTAGGAGTCGAAGACTCTAGTAGAGAAATGATCAAAAAGATCAAAAAGTTTAGTCAAAAAAGACTAAGGGGTAGAGCTTCTCCGGATCTGCGCTAGCTGGCGCTGAAAAAAGAAGAACTGACGTCAGCGCACATGGGCGGCGTCTATGTACTCCGACGACATTCCGGCGCCAACGACGCCGCCGACGGACGCGGAGCCGCGGACGACGCCTGTCGGCACGCAGGGTTATGGCTACGTAAAATTTTCCGGATCCAGTCTGACGCCTGGGGATATTCTAAGCTAAGGAATCTATCAGTAACGTGTCTCTTTCAGATAAATGAGTATATACACAAGATGAAAATATTCTGATAAATTTTGTTTCGCTGGAGCACAACCATAGATGTCCATTTCCAGTAGGTGTAAAATTAGAAAACAAGTTACTTACCTGTAACGTTGGTTCCCCAGTATTGGTAACTTTCATAGATTCCCATAGCTTGTATCATTCCCATTCGTTGGAATGGGAGTCTCGGTAAATAAAAAAATACCATAGCAGTAGGTACAAAAGAGAAAGAAAGGCCTAGGCCTCATCTCAATTTGTAGCATATCCACCTCTTTTTGTAAAAGAGACCAAAAACTCGCAACAAAAAATCTGATTAGCCTCACCCCATAGAACCTTCCTGAGAGAACCTAAGAGCCTCAGATTTTCGTAGCTGTTGTGTAACAGTAACCACATGTGCTGAAGGCTGAGCTTTCCCAGGGGAGGAGGGTGGGCGCATGGGAATCTATGAAAGGTACCAATACCGGGGAAGGAAAATGCTACTTACCAGTATGCATCTGTTCTTGGCATGTAGAGCTGCAGAGTTCTAAACTTTGCATTAGATCGCCACCTGATGTTGGGCTCGGATGATTGCATGTTGTTGTCGTCTTGGAAGAAGTCTTTGTAGTCACGAGATAGGTGACTCCTGCCTTGGACGATAGTGCGCATGGGCATCGGTTCCATCCTTAGATTGTTTTTTGCCATGATGGGAAATGATGGTGTCAGAAGTAAGAAAGAGAAAAGGGATGTCCATATGTGTATATCTAACTAAGAAAAAAATTGGAACAGATACAGGTCCCGGGGAGAAGGGAGGGCATGTAGAACTCTGCAGCTCTACATGCCAAGAACAGATGCATACTGGTAAGTAGCATTTAACGTTCGAGGCATATGAGCTGCAGATTCAACACTTTGCATCGACTGTGCAGCAGTGTCTCCCCTAGCGGTGGTCCCCTGTATCAGTTGCAGTTGTTTGAAATAGAGTTTTGAGTACAGCTTGGCCTACTGCAGCTTGCTGCTTAGCCTGCACATCAACACAATAGTGTTTAGTGAAGGTATGTGTTGTAGACCATGTTGCTGCCTTGCAAATGTCTTCTAGGGGAATGTTCCCTAAGAAAGCCATGGAGACTCCTAGTTTGCGTGTAGTGCGCCCTAGGAGGAACTGTTAATGTACGTTTCGCTTTTTGGTAGCATATTTGTATGCACTTAACAATCCACCGTGCAATTCCGGATTTAGAAATGGGATTGCTCTTATGTAGTAGTGAGAAAGCTACAAACAGTTATGTTTTTCTAAATGATTTTGCCCTATCAATGTAATACAGAAAGGCTCTTTTAACATATAATGTGTGTAGAGCTCTTTCGGCTACCGAATCTGGATTTTGAAAAAATACAGGTAATTCTACCGATTGGTTTATATCAAAGGGAGTAATCACTTTAAGAAGGAATTTAGGGTTAGTCCTTAGAACCACTTTGTTACGGTATAATTGTAAGAATGGTTCTTCTATAGTGAAAGCTTGAATCTCACTAACTCTTCTGAGAGATGTAATAGCAATGAGGAAAGCTGTTTTCCATGTGAGAAACTAATTCAAATTTGTGTAAAGGCTCAAAAGGGGTCCCATGAGCCTGGTAAGGACAATGTTTAAATTCCACACTGGAGATGGTGGTAACCTTGGAGGAATTCTTCTCTTTAACCCTTCCATGAAAGCTTTTATTGCTGGCACTCTAAACAATGACAGATGTTGTCTGTTTTGTAGATATGTTGCAATGGCTGCTAGGTGTAATCGTATAGATGAATATGCGAGATTACATCTCTGTAAATGAAGAAGGTAACAGATAATATTTTGGATGGATGCATCCAAAGGATCAATTTCATTGTTAGTGCAGTAAATGGCAAATCTTTTCCATTTAGCAGCATAGCAAGCTCTAGTAGTTGGTCTTCTTGCTTCCTTAATAATATTCATACAGTCTGGTGGCAGGTTAAGATAACCAAACTCTAAGACTTCAAGAGCCAAATCGCTAGATTCAATTGATTTGGATCTGGATGTCTGATGTCTCCATGGTTCTGGGTTAGCATTGATGACGTTAGAGACAGTTTTTGGGGTGGAACTAGAGAAATTTCTAGCAGTGTGGTGAACCACGGTTGCCGTGCCCATGTGGGAGCAACTAGGATAATTTTGAGAGACTGCTGTCTGAGCTTGAGTACTACTAGTGGTATCAGTGGGATTGGTGGAAAAGCGTACGCAAATCTGCCTGACCAGTTCATCCATATCGCATTGCCCTTGGACAACGGGTGAGGGAACCTGGCGGCGAAGGTTGGGCATTTTGCGTTTTGTTGTGTGGAAAACAGATCTAGGTCTGGATGACCCCACTTTTGGAAGAATGGTAGAAGAACATGTGGAGGAAGTCCCCATTTGTGAATCTGTTGTGCTTGTCGACTTAACAGATCTGCCATCTGATTGTGAAATCCTGGAAGGTGTTCTGCAAGCCAGGGGTGGGGAATCATATCGCCCGACGCCCGAACCAACTAGAATTTTTTGAAGGGCAAGAAAATGTATTGTCTATTTTGTCTGACGAACAAGTAGACATTAAATCACAAAAAAGAAATGAGCTGTCGGCACTCTGGGGCTCACGGGCAATTGAAATGCTGTCAGAAAGCCTTTGGAGACCTATGACTGGCTGGAAGCCCATGACTGGGCTCTATCTAGCAAGTGATTGGCTGGGGGAGTCTTCTGCTAGACGTCAGTGTTCTAGCGTGAGTTCATCACTCGTGCAGCCCACCTGCTCTTGGAGCCCAGCTGCTGAAGTGCAAGGGTGGGCGCCGAGGCAGGTAACACTTTTGCGGCTGTCTGGGTCCCAGCGCTGGGGGCAGGTCTCTGTCACTGATTGCTGCACCACTCGATCGCCCTGTCCATGGGATCCATCCAGGTCAGTCCACTCATCTTTGGTGCGCTGCGGGGCACTTCCTGGAATCGAGAGCAGCAAGTCGTCATCTCGGACACAGTGAATGCTTCACCAACAGGTGAGTCAATCTGATAATGGGTGTGGCAGCGGTCAGAGCCTTAGGAAAATTATGCTAACTGTGATGCTGCATGGAATGGTCTGGTATCAGTGGGCGTGGGGGCAGGGTCAAATGTGTGGCATGTTAATTTCAAGTAAGGCAGGAACTTCTCCACTGCCATCGGCTGAACAATGAGGCGCCTATTGCAATGTAACAATGCCACCAGCGTTGATAACAAGTGAAAACACAACTAATGGAGTCTCTATTTAGAGACATTGATCTTTAGTTTGTCAGGCTGCTTTTATGGACGAGGCCGCATTCGGGGGCTTGGAGCAAACTTTAACACCTGGCAGGCTTACAGAAAAGGCAGCTTTGCAAGTTTATGCGTGCGCGGTAAATAGAAACATTTTTTTAAACTGCATCTTTTTCCTGGGGTTAAACAATAAAGCTAAATTTGAATAAAGGAAACGGCACATAATGAAGCAGGCAGAAAGTATCTTTGTCTTCCAGGCAATGTTATGTGTGCAGCGTATTTCACACAGCTCACTAAAACGTGGGGCACTCCTGGCGTTTGAAACATCGTAATGTCCACGTCCTGGGGTCTCCGTTCCTAATACCATCCCCCACCGACTTGCTTGCCTTTTCCTTATTCCATTGCCTCCACCTTCCCTCCACTGCTTCTCGCTTAATTAGCGCCCCCACTTTATTTCCTAATCTTGCTACTGCAGCAGAGGAAAAGTCTCACATCATTGTCAATTTTACAGGCTTAATCTGGCAAGAAACCGGTTATTCTCCACATTTTGGGCACATTCCTGTCAGCCTGTACTTCTATTTGGTTGCATTTCTCGTCTCATGTACCTACTGTAAACCACCACCCATCATGCAAAGTGCTCTGGCAGTTTGTGCTAAATAAACAGAGCCGCTGTGATGAAGCAGCAGTGAAGGTCTAAAGTATGCAGCAGGGTTGACTGAATTATGTGGTCACAAAAAAATTGAATTATGTAGCAGAAGGTAGCACATTTTTGTTTATCGTATTACTTCATTTTTTTTAACATTAGTATATGTAAACCCTGTCAGTATAAATGTTTTGCCTTATTACTTTCAGATTAACACCCAAATACAGCAATAGCAATGAAAAAGTGACCAGTCACTACTTGTAATGAGCTTTTCACTGTGTGGCAGGATGGGTTACCCTCTTTTTTAGAAACTTTTGATCAGGTTGAGCTAGAATCAACATTTTTGTTAAAATATGAGGTATAGCATCGTTATGTGGTAAATTATGAGGAAAACGTCTCAGCTGTAGAATCTCATTATTAGAATGGCTCTGTTATAAATCACGCATGTACACAGGACCTGCCATCTGTGGGGGACCATCTGTCATTTACAACGATTAAAAATGGCAAAAATTGCCGAACCAAATCTATACTACTATTATAAAGGAAGAACTTTGAACCTTTGAGGCGGGTAAACTCTGGAACCACAGCGCCAATCCACACACCCGATACATTGTTGAAATTGTCAGGGTGTGCAGATGGACATAGGCTATATAAATGTAAAAAATATACGTTATTTAAAAAATTTACGAGAAAAAAAAAAAATAGTCCCATGGAAGTAGCGCCAGTCGCGACGTGCGTGCTGACATCAGGAGCGCGGGGAGGAGCGATGTCCAGGAGCGCGAGGAGGAACGGCGGACATGAGCGCGGGGAGGAACGGCGGACATGCGGGGAGGAGCGGTGAGGAGAGGCGGACAGGCTGGGAGGAGCGGCAGACAGGCGGGAGGAGCGTCGAGGAGCGGCGGACCGGTGAACTCAGGAGCGCGGAGAGGTTGGGCGGATGAGGTAAGGCTCCGGGGGACCCACGGACAATGTCGGGGCAGGCGGGGGCCCTGAAGCAAAGGTCGGGATGGGCTGCTACTCCAGGGGACCCACGGACAATGTCGGGGCGGGCGAGGGCCGGGGCGGGCGGGGGCCCTTAAACCTGAATGCGCCCGGACAAGGTCAGGACGGGCTGCTAGTTCAATATAAAGTAGAAATTATCAGAATGTACATTTATAGGTCTCACAATCACGTTTTATTGACAACTGCGTGAAATTGTACAATATTTCCACCTTAATTTTATGCAACCGCTGTATTGTTGCATTTCTGTTGCACAGTTACGTCAGCAGTAAAAATGAACCCATACCAGATCCAAGGAAAAGTGACACTGCCACCTGTATGAGCATTCGTCCTATGTAGACATAAAGGCTTGTTTTTCTATCTCTACATGATTTGACAAGGAGTGTTTTTCTTGGGTGCCTGACTTTGTGCCTTCTTTATGCATGCATGTTCCCATTTCGAAATATCCCCGCAACATCCCATAGACCATCAGAACGCTCAGCTTCTGAAAAAAAACACACTGATTGCACAAGTTGCTGCAACGTTAAAACCTCTTTCAGCAGGCTTCCCAATACTCGTATGTCAGCATCCGGCAACAGAATTACAGGATTTTTACAGAAGATAACAGGCACATCTGGGTGGGTAGGTGGGGGGTTGGGGACATTGGAAGGAGAGAAACCAGTGGCAGAGACTCGGATTTGAAAGAAAAAAAGTGACTACTTCACAAATCTAAGTGAGACAAACTTGCACATCTATTGCGGAGATGCACCTACTCATGTTTAGGGAGCTTACTCTTCTGGTGCCATTACTATAGCACTACTGTGCACAAGAGAACCCTGTTGCTACTGCCTGCACGGCAAATGCTCCTTGTGTGGGAGAAGAATGTGGAGATTTAGCAGTGAGTGCACAATAGTATAATCACACCTCACCTGCCCAGGAATGTAAATGGTGTGATTGATTTAACTGCCCATTACTGCCTCTTGTGTACTTGTGGATACTGCCTCAGTGGACCACAGCACCTCTGCCACGCAATGTTGGCTGGCCCATGAATCGTTCATATGCTCTGCCAAAAAGTGCAGTTATTCCCATCCACACGTTTATCATATCATGTTCACATGTGAGTATTTTTAAAAGCTGGACAGCTATGAGTTGGTCCTAGGATGGCGAACACCAGTCTCTACCATTGAAATGTTGTCACATGCATACTGGTTGATAATTGGGTGCAGTGCAAACTGACACATCCACGCACATACTGTACAACAGTTGCATTTAAGGATGCATGACCATGCACTGCATAATTGGACTTGTGCTTGAAATAATGTTGCACAGTATGTTGCACTGATTACAGTGCAGGTTCTCGCCGTGCAGACCCACCTTAGTGATTTATGAAATAAGTGGGGCAAGCAGATACCTTCCCAGGACAAGTAGATTTCTGTAAAATTTTGTCCATTGGCCAAGTAGATTTTTGACAAATTTCCACACCCCTGTGCAAGCAGATATATGTTTTGAGGAATGGCCCATCTCTAAATCTGCTGTGCGAGTTGGGACAGTTGCAATGAATGTGTGCCTCCTTGTTTTTGTATGTAATACATGGCAGTCATGTTGTCCATTCGGATTAAGACAGCTTTGTTTTTTATGTGCACTTGAAATGACTTCAGTGCTAGAAATATTGCTAACAATTCTAGGTGGTTGATGTGAAGTGCCTTTTGCTGAGCGGTCCATCGTCCCGGAGTTGTGCGGTGAAGCAGATGTGCTCCCCATCCTCTCAGGGATGCATCTGTTGTCAGCACTATCTGTGGAACTGGTTCTAGGAACGGCCGCCCTTTGGATAGGGTTTTGGTGTTTCACCATTGCAGAGATCGATGTGTGCGGCTGTCTACCAACACCAGGTCTGTTAGTTGTGCTTGTGCCTGATTCCACTGATGTGCTAGACATTCCTGCAAAGGGCGCATTTGCAGTCTTACATATGGTACGATCAAAATGCAAGATGCCATCATGCCTATTAATTGCATGAACACTCTGGCTGGAAGAGAGTGTTGGTCGTGAAATTTTGCAACTAAGGCTTGAATGCTCTTTATTCTGGCTGGAGTGGGATAAGCTGGAGCTTTGTTGGTGTTTATGGTAGCCCCTAGGTACTGATGTACGTGAGAGGGCTGGAGATGTGACTTTGTATAGTTGATTGTAAAGCCAGAGCAGTGCAGAGTTTGAATCGTTTGGGATGTGTGCTTGACACATTGCTTGAATACTTTGGCTTTTATGAGCCAATCGTCTAGGTATGGGAAGACATGAATATGTTGTCTTCTGAGATGTGCTGCTACTACTGCCAGGCACTTGGTAAACACTCTTGGTGCGGTTGTGACCCCGAATGGAAGGACTTTGAATTGATAATGTTGTCCTTCTAGTACAAACCTTCGATACTTCCTGTGAGAAGGATGTATGGGAATGTTAAAGTAGGCGTCTTTGAGGTCTAGTGTAGTGAGGAAATCGCCTTGTTGCAACAAAGAAGGCACTTGTTGTAACGTTATCATGTGAAAATGATCAAAATGCATATAGCGATTGAGCGGTTTTAGGTCTAAGATTGGTCTTAGTGTTCCGTCATTTTTGGGTATTAGGAAATAGAGTGAGTAAACCCCCGTTCCTTGATGTTGTAACGGAACTAGCTCTATTGCGTCTTTTTGCAGCAATGGGAGAACTTATTGTGCAGCGTTAGATGTTCTGTGGACATTGGGCGCTGTCTGGGTGGTATATGGGGGGGGGGGGGGTTGCTATAAGTTCCAGGCAGTAGCCAGACTGGATAATTTGTCTCACCCACTTGTCTGTTGTGATGGAGTTCCAGACTGGTAGGAATTGTGATATGCTGTTGGGGGAGTTGAAGCAAGTCACTGTCCAGTGGTGGAAGAGGATCGATTGTTGTTGTTACCTCAACCTCTTCCCTTATTGTTGTTACCTCTGTAACCTCCTCTAAAGTATCCTTTATTAAGAGGATGCTTGTGAATTTGTTTTGAAGGAGGCTGAATTGTCTGCTCCAGGTTGTTTGGAACCTCCTCTGTAGAATTAGCAACAAAAGGAGCTTCTTGTTTGGGTAGACTGCAGAGCTCCCATAAACTTGGCTGCGTCAGTGTCTTTCTTCATTTTCTCAAGTATTGTATCTACTTCTGGACCAAACAATTGTTGTTGATTGAATGGTTGGTTTAAAATAGTGGTTTGCACCTCCTGCTTAAACCCTGAAAACCGTAGCCACGAGTGGCGTCTAAGAAGGACACTAGTGTTAATCGCTCTGGATGCAGTGTCTGCCACATCTAGTGCACATTTAATTGAGGCATTTGATACGAGTTTACCCTCTTGTATGAGGTCCTCTGCTTGTGTCTTATACTGGTCAGGTAGATGTTTTAAGAGCTTCTCTAGCTGATCATAATGAGCCCTGTCGTATCTTGCCAGAAGGGCCGGAGTGTTAGCAATACGCCATGTATACTAGCTTGTGCAGTTAACTCTTTTTCCTGAAGCATCAATGATTGTTGACTCTTTATCAGGCGGTGGTGCCTCACCTGATGTTTGTGAATTTGCTCTTTTCCTAGCGTTTGAAACTACTAGGGAGTCTAAGGGTAGCCAACTTAATATATACTGGATCCCCAGGAGCAGGTCTGTATTTCTTTTCTTTTCCATTCTTGGGTTTATGATCCTAGCTCTTACAGGATCTTTAAACACTTCTGGAGCATGTTTGATAACTCCCTTAATCATTGGCAGTATTTGCACAGACTTTTGGGATTGCTCAAAAGTGTCCAATAGAAAATCCTCCTCTGCCTCATCTGAATGCATGGTGACCCCATGATAGACGGCAGCCCTATTTATTAAGTGCCCAAAACTAATATTATCTGCTGGTGGAGAAGGATTTGAGGGGTATGAATGTGGATCAGGAATATCTGGTACATGCTGTGGGCTTGGGTACTCCCAATCTGGATCATAGGGGAAAGGCTCATCTGGGTCTAACCCTCCAACTACACTGTATTCGTCATCATTTGTAGGTGTGTGTATGTTGAAGAATGATGAGGTGAGTGTTCAGGAGAACTGTGAGATGAAGTGGTAGGAGGAATAGGAGATGAAGGAGAAGGAAGGAGAGGAGAAGAAGGTTGCATGGGAGATGTGGCAGAGTCCTTCTTCACAGGTACTACTGATGAAGGTGCTGTGTCTGATTTCCTTTTCCTGTATGGTGTAGCAGTCACATGACCTGTTTTTGGGTCAATGTAGAACTTCTTTTGCAGAGGATCAGGTTGGAAAAGGTCTTCTCCTTGAGGAACCTTTGTTGGCGCCGATTTTTTTCAGGTTCGAACGTGGTTGCTGCTTGTCTTTAGCCTTAGGAGTAATTGTGATGTCCTTTGGCGTTGATTTCGGCACCGCAAGTGTTGTTTTCGGTGTCGTAGCCTGTTTCGGGGGCTTGGGCGCTTCGGAATCAGGCCTTGTTGTTTTCGGTACCGAAGCTATGGTCTTCGGAGTTGAAGCTGGTCTGGTCGGCCTTGATGCGTCGGTCGCTGGCTTCATATTTTTGTCTTTCGAAGTCGACTGTTTCGGAGCCGGGACTTCTCTCGGTTTCGGTGCTGAGGGAGTTGGCTTGATCGGCACATGCGGCTTGCTCGGTAAGGAGCTACCAGAAGGTTTGAGTGTTTTCTTTGGAGCCGGGCTCGATGGCGGGGCTTTCGAAGTTGTTTTTCGGTCTCAACTGGGCCCCGGAGGAAGAGTGTTGACCTTTGCCTTCGATTTTATTGTGGGTGCTGTGTAAGGGGCAGAGGTACTCACGCGCTGACCCGAAGGTATGGAGTCATCGGAGTCGTCTACCTCGGATACAATCTGGAGATCGTCTGAATCTTCTTCTGGAACGAGCGGAACCTCCTCGTCAAAGATATCCACGGGTTCCGGAGCCGATCTCTGCATGGCGCGTCGGCGGGCCCTCCGATCTCGAATTGTATTTTTGGATCGAAAGGATGCACAAGTTGTGCAGCTGGATTCGTCGGGTTCTGGCGACAAGCACAGGTTACAGACCTCGTGCTGTTCACTGTGTGGGAACTTCGCTCCACACTCGGGGCATTTCTTGAATGGCGTCCTTTCAATGAGGTGTAGGCCTCACGCCGTGGATAGGCCCAACGACCCGCATCGACGACCGGAATCGAGCTGATTAAGTGGAGTCGACTATTGTTGATGTCGAAAGTTGTTTGTCAAAGTTTGGTAAAGTTTTTCCGCGTCGAAGTACTTAGAAAGTATAATTCGAACCAGAGCGGAAAAGTTTCATCCGAACCCAGTGGCGGAAAAAACAATCTAAGGATGGAGCTGATGCCCATGCGCACTATCGTCCAAGGGAGGAGTCACCTATCTCGTGACTACAAAGACTTCTTCCAAGACGAAAACAACATGCAATCATCCGAGCCCAACACCAGGTGGAGATCTAATGCAAACTGTAGAATCTGCAGCTTATATGCCTCGAACCCAAAGTTACAGGTAAGTAACTTGTTTTCTTGCCCCAGTATTGGAACTTTCATAGATTCCCATAGCTTGTATCAGAATAGCTAGCAGTAAGCAATCACAAAGGACATTTTGTAATATATGCATCAAAATACATTAGTATCCATACTGTCATAAAAAGCAAAAGCCATTGAAACAGTAGTCAGTAAACATTATCAGATACAAAATGTGCAATCATAGGAAGGAGGGATAGAAGGGAAAGCTCACCGCTCATTGGAAGAGATTCCTCAGGACCGCTTGTCCAACTGCCGCTTCATCCCTTGTGGAAGAGTCCAAGCTGTAATGCTTTGTGAACCTGTGGGCACTGTTCCATGTAGCTGCCCTACAAATGTCTTTGATAGGAACTCCAGCGAAGAGAGCAGCAAAGGATGAGACTGATCTCGTGGAGTGAGCTCGTACATGTCTTTCTAGCGGCTTACCCGCCGCCTGGTGGCAATGAATAGCACTGGAAATTCCTTGTTTTGAAAGAGGAAAACCTTTTCGAGGAGCACTGTAAGCCACAAAAGCTGTGAGGACTACCTGAAACCTTTTGTCCTTTCAAGATAACATTTTAGACATCTTTGGACATCCAAGGAATGCCAAGACCTTTCTGCTGGAGATGTAGGTTGAAGGAAAAAAGATTTCAGAACCACAGGTTCGTTCAAATAGAAATTCGAAGGGACCTTTGGAATGTATTTCGGATTTGTTCTTAGCACTAGTGTCTTTTTTGAACTGTAAAAAAGGTTCCATAATGGTAAGAGCTTGCAGTTCCCTAATCCTTCTAGCGACGTCAAGGCTAAAAGGAGAGCCACTTTCCATGATACAAAGTTTAGATCCACTCTGTGAATAGGCTCAAATGGAGGTCTCATGAGGTGAGCCAGAACCAAATTGAGCAGCCAGATTGGAGGCGGAGGCCGAACTGGAGGGAAAGCCTTGAAAAGACCTCTCAGGAATTGTTTGATAATCCTTGCGGACCGGAGAGAAGGGCCTGAAGCTGTCCGCCTGAATCTATAGATAGCAGTCAGGTATACCTTAATGGAGGAATGTGCCAGGCCTGACTTAGCTAGAGAAAGAATGTAAGGCAATATTTGGTGAGGAGCTGAAGAGAACAGATGGAGATTCTGTCTGTGGCACCATAAGCAGAAACGTTTCCATTTCGCGCAATAGGTCTTATTCATACTAGGTGCACAGGCTTGAGATAATATTTCTTTACACTCCTGAGGGATATTCAAACTCTGGAATTCCCGGTGCTCAGGAGCCACGCTGTCAATTGGAATGAGCTCGGGTCCGGATGCAACACTTGGGCCTGGGACATTGTCAAGAGAGATGGAATGGGCCGTAGGCGAATTGGCTGATCCTGAGAGAGCAGGAGAAGCTCTGTGAACCAGAATTGGTGGGCCACGCTTGTGCGATCAAAATCATTTTGCAGGGTTCCTTCTTGAGCTTCCTGATTAGCCTCGGAATCAGGGGAATTGGAGGAAAGGAGTAAAGGAGTAAACAAATGCGCCTGACCAGGCTATCTAAAGAGCATTCCCCAATGAGCCGCGATGGTGCTCCCTGCTTGCATAGAACTGGCATTTCCCGATGTCTGGGGTTGCAAATAGGTCTATGGACGGAGTGCCCCAACATGTCAAGACTTCTTCAAGAGTGTCTTGATCCAGTTCCCACTCATGACAGACTGATTTAATACGACTTAGGGTATCCGCTATTGTGTTGAGCGTACCTGGAAGATGTTCTGCTGTGAGAAACTCGGTTGAGAATTGCCCATTCCCATATCTCTTGGGCCTCCCTTGAAAGAACTCGAGATCTTGTCCCGCCTTGCTTGTTCACATAATGCATGTCCATACGAACCAGTACGGTGGATTTCAGAATTCTCAGAAGGAAAGCTTGCAAAGCTAAATGAATAGCCTTGAGCTCCAGAAGATTGATGTGGAAAGTACGCTGCTCGGGCGTCTAATGACCGCTCACTTGTAGGTCTTGTAAAACAGCTGCCCAGCCTTCCAGCAAGGCATCTGTGGGCAGAACCAAGGGAGATGGAGAAATCTTGAAACTAAGACCCTTTGAGATATTGTCTCTGTCCGTCCACCAATCAGCTGCCTTTCTCATGAGAGGAGTGACCATTATCTTGTTGTCTAATGAGCCTTCCGCCTGGTGCCATTGTCTGTCCAGTTGCTCCTGCAACGGGTGCATACGTAGTGTGCAATGCGGAATTAAGGGTATGCAGGATGAAATCGATCCGAGGAGCGATTTGTACAGATGGACCGATAGAGACCGTCTCCTTTGCAATTGACGAGCTGAGAGAATGTCTTTCCTCCGATGGGAAAGCCTTGCAGCATCTTGTATCGAGAATGGAACCTAGGAATTTGGCCGACCTGGATGGGATAAGGACCAATTTGTTCCCGTTGAGTTATAGACGCAGATGCTCGAAAAGTTGAATGCAACTTGTGACTGCTCTTGTAGTTGCTTGAGAAGATGGAGCTTTTATCAACCAATCGTCTAGGTAGGGAAATACTTCTAGAGATTCTGAGAAACGCTCTCACCAGGGCTAAAACCTTCATGAAAATCCGAGGAGCGGATCTGAGCCCGAAAGGCAGGACTTTGAATTGAAAATGGCTCTTGGCTACTGTGAAGCTTAAGTATCGTCTGTGCGCTGGGTGGATCGGTACATGAAAATATGCATCCTCTAGATCCAGAGTGGCCATATAATCTCCTGGATTGAGAAGGGGCAAAATATCCTGAAGGGATACCATCCTGAATGATAGTTTTATGAGATAGGTGTTGAGCTCCCTATGGTCTAAAATTGGGCGTCATTTCTCCTCCGTCTTGCGAACCAGGAAAAACCTGGAATAGAACCCTTCTTTTTCAGATAGAGGCACAGGCTCTATTGCTCCCTTGATGAGCAGTTGGTGGGCTTCGAGTCACAGAAGCTGTAAATGTTTTGATTCAGTGGCGCAAGGAGCTCTGGAAGGTGGGAGGTCTTGGAATTCCAATGTGTGGCCAAATTGTACAATATTGAGGACCCACCGATATGATCTTCCAGCTGCGCAGACAGTGTGAAATCCTGCCCCGTACTGATGTTACCAGGGGTGGAGGAACAGCAGACAGAGCCGAGAGGCCGCTATTGACGTTTAGATGAATCTCTCCTTTGACGCCCCTGACAACCTCTTGCAGGTTGGCGAGATAAAGACGCCGACTGGCCCTGGAGTAGAGAGTATTGAGGCTTGTAAGTCTGCGAAGATTGCGAATAGGAGGAGTAGCGTTGTTGGTATCCTCCTCTGTCATTTGAAAAACCTTTCCCTTTTGCCCTTCGGAAAGGTACCTTGCGATATTGCAATGTGCCTAAGGACTTAGCTGTTTCCGTGTCCTTTTTAATGTCCTGTAGGGCGTCGTCTATATGCTTACCAAAAAGCATGTCCCCATCAAATGGCAGGTCCAAAATCTTATTTTGTACCTCAGGGCGAAACCAGGTAGCCCGAAGCCAACTTTGCCTCCTTAGGACAGCTGAACCTGCCAAGGCACGAAAAGCAGTTGTGACAATGTCCATGGCACAATCAATAATCTCTGAGGAAGATCACTCCCCCTCCTCCAGGATTTTCTTTGTATCCGCCTTTGAAGTATCCTGTAACTGATGAATGAAAGGAGCCAAATCACACACATTTGGCAATCATATCGTCCCAAAATTGCCAGTGCATTGGAGGCTCGAACCAGGAGGCTGACATTGAAGATAATCTCTTGCCCACATTGTCAAGGCACCTGCCTTCTCTGTCTGGTGGTGAGGCAAGAGGAGCCAATGGGTTCTTTGGCTTTCTCTGAGCCGCCTGGGAGATTACTGAGTCAGGCCTTGGTTGGCTAACCAGGCAAGCAGGACTACCATCAGGAGCCTTATATTTTTTCTCCAGCCGCGGTAGAACAGGGATAACAGTAGCTGGGGACTGCATAACCTTCATATCTTCAGTCCTTATATGCTCTATGATGGGAATAGAGCGAATGGATTTTCTATAAGGCTCTTTAAAGTCAAAGGGAAAGTAGTCTGATTGAACCACCGGAACAGGAAGACCAAATCTTTTTGAAACTCTCTCCATAAGATTATGAAAACCTCTGATGTCTGCTGGAAGAGAATCCACAGGATCCGGTACAGGTGAAGCGGGATCTGGTATATTATGGTTGTCCCATTCTCTATCCGGGTTTGGGACCTCTTACATTCCGGTCATCCCCTGAGGAATCATCGTCATCATCATCATCATCAACCGCATTAGCCTGCCCCGTGGCGATACTTTGCCGTTCCTCCAAAGGTTCCGGCTCTGATGGTTGAACCGTAGAAGTCGAAGGAAGAGGCAATGGCTGCGGAGTGGTTGCATGGATTCAGATGGTTGGGATGGAAATCGCCTCATGTAATCCATCAACATGATCTGTAAGTCACTTATTAGGGAAGAAGGCATAGAAACCATACCCTGCTGAGACTGTTCTTGAGGTCTTTCCCTAGGAGGGGGTTGCCGCTGTTCTTCATAATAGTCATCAGAATCTGAGTCCTGGTATTTCACCTGGAGCTTAGAAGGACTGGAGGCATCACCATAAGGACTATCTTCCTCATCAGATTAGTCTTCATCTAAAAGTAAAGCCGAAGGCAAAGGTGTCACTCTTCGCGGAGATGTCATGGTAGCCGTCGCCATCGTCGTCGACACCACCGTCGGCGTAATCCTCGTCAACGTCGAGGTTATTAATATCTTCAACGAATCTGAAACAGGACCGTGCGTCATCGAAGTCGTCGTTGACGCTGTAGTCGATGAAGCCGTCTACGACGGGACCGTCGACGGAGCCATAATCAACACCTGACGCCCTTTAGAAACCGTCGTCGACGTACCTGATGAAGCAGTCGTCGACGAACAGGTTTTCTTGTCCAATTTTCCTTCCTGAGGTAAAGATGCTGTTTTTTAAAAACCTTTTGTCTTCTCAGATGGTGGAGAAACACAGAAGATACTGGAGTTACCTTCTGTGTAGAAATTACCTCAGTCACTAGTCCCTCCTTCTCCTTAGCACCTCGGTGGAGAGATTTAGCGGGACTGGGCCCATGAGACCTATCAGAGGTCTTTTGAGAGGCCTTAGCAGGAGGTTCAGTTGATGTTGAAGGGGAAGACCTATCCCTCTTCTTAGATCTCCTTGATGAAGAAGCTGAGGAGGAATCCTCCCTGTCACTAGAAATTACCTCCATCTTCTGTAGCCCAGTCAAAATTCTTCCTTCCCTGTCTCTCAGTATCTTGGTGGAGAAATTTTTGCAGATTTTACAATCAGTAGCTTTGTGGTCTGGGTACAAGCAATAAATACAATCCTTATGCTTGTCCTCTACATAAAGCCTCTTCTTAGAACAGGTAGCACATGCCTTAAATAAAGCCTTCTTCTCTTTATCTGATATTTTGAAGAAAAAAGTAGCTGAAATCCAAAGTTGTAGAGAAAACTGAGCTCAGAGGAGACTCCCTTAGCACAACATGCGGTAGAAAATCTGAGGCTCTCTCAGGAAGGTTCTATGGGGTGTGGTTAATCTGATTGGTTGTTTCATGTTTTTGGTCTCTTTTACAAAAATAGGTGGATATGTTACAAAATGAGATGAGGCCTAGGCCTTTCTTTCTCTTTTGGACCTACTGCTATGGTATTTTTTATTTACAGAGGCTCCCATTCTGACGACGGGGAATGATACAAGCTATGGGAATCTATGAAAGTTCCAATACTGGGGGCAAGCTACATATCCATAAAAGGGGTTAGCTGTAGGAAGGTTTCCAGAAAAAACACTTTATCTACACACAGAAATGTTCCCCAGGTTATCATGAGACTAATCCATATACCAAAGGAGTTGGGGCATATAAAACATTTGAAATCCACTTTCCCCTTTACAAGTAATACACTTTTAAAACTGTTCTGCAGAAAGTAAAATCAAATATGGGTTAGTTGTCTCGTGCAACTACTCTAATGAGTATATAATTACTACATACCTGAAAAAAAACGTTCCCTCTCTTTTCCGTTTAGCGGCTTTTTAGCAGTTGCTGCTTCATCTTCAACAGTGGCCACATAATCCAGTAGACGAGATACAAGCATAACAACCCAGCTAATCATAGGAATGTCCAATACACCTTGAGAAAGTAAAAAAAAGCCAACAACAGTTAATGTGGGCTGAAACTTGGATTACAACTATGTAATTACCTTCAGTTAAGCCTTTTCTGGTGGATACTTTTAACTGTTAATTTCTCACCTTGCGAGTCACCCCAGGCACAAGAGTGGATTCAGAAAACTGTCTACAACAGCAACTGTACAGTGGAAGGTGGTGTTGCTAGCCTATGTCCCACTCCAGATAGGACGACATGAAGCCACATATGAGTGTCATCATTGCAAAGGGAGGACCATTACTCAAAGACATATTCTGTGCCCTGAGAAGGGGAGAATGACTGAAAAATTGAGAGACTGATAGTGTGAGAAAGATCCTGTGAAGTTCGAGCTACCGCCATAGCCATAGAGACTTCAGAGGGCACGGGTCAGCACTCCGCCATGCCCAATGCAGCAGAACATAGTAGGATAGCTTGTCAGGAATTGACTTAGACTAACATATCCCTGCTAGAAGGAAGAAACCGTTGAGGGCAATCCTGCCTGAGTGCAGATCTAAAATAATTAAATGATGTTGCTGCTTCATCAGTAAGAAGACAACCATGATCTCTAAGGTGGCACCCCCAGTCCAGAAATGCATCCATCATGACAATGCGCGGTCTGAGGAAAGGATGGCTTGCAGCACACCAGGTGGGCTTTCATCATCTACGATCAATGATACTCTGCCACTTTAGCTGAAACACAAATGGCACTCCCAGTGGAGGGTTCCTTTGAAGGCAAGGTTCCATTGGACAGCTGCATGTGCCAATAGGCATGAGGTATGAGCAGAATGCACAAGGCAAGGAGAAGCCTCAGAACTATCAGTTCTGGAATGAGTGATTGCTTGACAAACACTAAGATAATACACAGAATGTGCCAGACTCATTGCTGGAGTACAAAGGCATTTGAAGCCACCGTTTCCAGAAAGGCCCTGAAAAGGGAACGCTAGGAAAGGGCTGAAGATGGGAATTTGGCTTAGGGATTGAGAACCCCTAGGGTGGACAACAAGATAATTTCATGAAGTTGGTCAGAGACTATCGGAGCGAGAGATCGCCTTTAGAAATAGTTGTTGAGGTATGGGAAAACATGTACCCCTGACATTCTGAAGATCGGTCACAACCACAGACATTAACTTTGTGAACATTAATGGGATTAAGTAAAGGCCGAAGACCAGGACGTGGAACTGGAAGTGTTTTATTCCAATTACAAAACTGAGGTACTATGTGTGGGACTGCATGACCAGCACAAGGATGTACATGCTTTGCAAAGCAAGAGACACAGTTTAGTTAGCAGGGTCCGAGGCCAACAGAACTTGATCCAGCAGCACAGCTTTCAACTTCTTTAAGAGAAATATGCTCAATAGGATAATGTTTAAGATTGGCTCAGCAAACCTCCCCCCGCTATCTTTCATAGGGACCAAGAAATATTGGGAATAGCCCTCCTTGCACGTTTGCCAGGGGGCACCACCATGATTGTGCCCTTGGCGAACAACATCTATACCGCTCTGGAGATGACAATGGCATGATCATAGACGTCTGGGTTAAATTTAGGCAGATATTGGGAGGAGTAGCTAAGAAAGAGAGGGCATAACTAAATTGAAAAATCTGTAATACCCATTTGTCTGAAGTAACAAAGTACCAGCCGGAAAACCAATATTGAATTCTCCCCTCATCAGGAATTAGACGGTTCCGGAGGGTCAGAAGGACTACAGGGAACCAAAGCTGCTTGGCAGAACCTGCAGCAAGAGAAGAGGATGAGGTTCTTGTACTTGACTGGAGCCTTAAACTAGTTGAGTACTGACATTACTAATAAGGGAAATGCTCTCGCCTCAATGAGTAACTAATATCGTGGCATTCCCTAAAAAGGGGAAGCCGATTGACGATAGAAGTTCTTATCATCTGACATCTTTAATTAATGCAGACGCCAAAACCTTCTCTAAGATTCTGGCTTCCCCTCTAGTGCCTCTCGTCCATAAGCTTGTACAGAGCAAAAGCCTGGCTTTGTTCCTGGTAGAGACACAATGGCCCACATGGGTACTACCATAGCCGCCTTTGACGTCTCATGCAAACTTAATAAACAGATGGGTATGGTTATGACCCGAGATTCGCCTTCAGGAGAAGCAATAATCTAAAAAATCTACTCATACGAGCAAGACCTAAAAAAGTCACCTATGAGAAATCAACTTTGAAACCTACCACGGGTCACTGGCCACTATCCATATGGTCAATGCATAGCTTGCCCATTAACCAAAACAGGTAAAACGGTTACCTTTACAGATACCTTCACCTGGTATCAAAGGGAACAAACAAAATGTAACACGCGCAATTGTGTATATTTAAATACATGTCCCTGTAATCTCAAGTACGTGGGCACAACAACCTGCCCCGTAAAAATGACAATCTCAGAACACTCCAGTAACATCCGGTGTAAGAAAAACAATACGAAGATGTGTACCCATTTCACAGAAGCCAACCACACTACTAACAACATGTGCTGGACCATCTTGGAATCCCTCCCTTGGATCAGTAAGGAAATTTTAATTAACACAAGGGGACTCAATGACAATATCCCCTCGCAGTGGGTCCAGTACTATGATCTCGATGCAACTAGCAGACACTATACCATATAGTGTGTTACTTATAACATATATTTCTGTCTGTCCGATCACCCTATGAGCATACTCTCTTCAATTGTGAAGTATTTACATCTGTCCGATATAGAAGTGGTGACGCACACTACGTTTGTGTGCCTTACATACTCACTAAAAACTGTCAACCGATATTGGCCATTTATAATGATATATCGCACCTTCTGACAGTATTAGACGAGTCACACACACTCACCTAAAAGACATTGCATTTGTCATATCTACAATTTAATGACTAATTACTAGATATTGCCCTGCAGAATGGCCGCAGCCCCTCGAGGAATTACACTATGACAAATCACAGTAACAAATCTTAGCACAGTGGGCGCAGTGGTTTAATAAAGTTTTCAAATTCAGCAGTACTCGAATGCAGACATTACTATAATACCACAAATATGGCCGCCTGCCGCTACGGTCTAAGCTTTTGATCTGTGCGCGATGGTGAAATTCACAAAAACCTGTGCACTTGAGAGCAGAGCTATGGGAGCGAGAGCTGGTGTAGGATTGCCACTAGTTGCGCGCCACCCATATACAAGTATCTTTTAATGGCTACACACACTTTTGAGGGTGTGTGAAAGGAGAGACAGGTAAGACTTTAACCTGAGCTCAGGTGTGTACACGTACGGCCGCCCGCCGGTCTCTTGTGATTTGTTTTGCAGAGGGGAGCAACAAGGTGCTCTCTCGGCTATTCCTTCTGGTTGTGACCCTACTATCAGGGGTAAGTTGTTGTGTATAAAGTACGCACCGGTGGCATATGTTAACCACCATTCAGTTTATGATACTCCGGTGGTATAAGCTCACAACGCATAACACAGGGGGTGAAAAACGAGCAACACGCTAATATCGGATTGCTTATTAACACATATATTGTGTGCACTATGAACTTTTTATATTGTGTCCTTTTGATAGATTGATTCCATCTAGAAAGTCAGCACTGTCATAACATTGCACTCGTAATGATGGTTTATAACGTGATGTATACAGTATATAACGTGATGTATACAGAGTCACATTTGTTTTTATCTTACCCACCCACAGTGTATACAACAATATCACCCTTGAGGCAACAACTAGCCTTTGCATGTAAATCACTGCTGCATTGATGGATATTACTGTTCTCCAGAGTTCGTTCTGGAATTCACTAGTTCATATTTCTCCTCAGGTCTCACCTTTCCAGGTCGCCAAAACTGGAACATCCCAAGCATCGCTGGTGACAAATACGGTATTCTACACTGGCCTTGCGGTAGTGTTATAGTTTAGGAGTACTTGACTCCCTTGGCTACCGGTCCTGAAGAATTGCCGATTGATCAGTTAGGGGCAGAAGGCAATCAACATGTCGACCACATACACAGACTAGACCCTGTAGGATCATCTATTCCAAATAGGACCCACGTATTTTAGCTAGGTGAGTGCAACCAAAGAATAAAATGTGTTCCAAATAGGGCAGCACTAAACCTATTTTAATTCACAAACTCACTCCACTATCTTGACCACTTACCTTCACGCACCAAACAGCCGTCTCTTAAAAGATCTCCGGCAAAGGGCCCCTTCGCGGGAGCCCGTCTGGCATTGCAGCGCCGGCCCAACGAGGAGAACAGCCCAAAGATGAAGCATGACATCCTTCGGGGTCTGTGAGGGAAATTCACAAGAGACCTGCTCACTCCCCTCAGGAACTGCATTTCCTTTTCATTTAGGCTCTATGGCTTACCATGATGTTATTCGGCCTAGGTCCCAGGTTTATCTCTTCTGTACAGAAGCTGTATAAGAAGCAGGTCGCCACAATCAAATTGAATGGCGTGACATCTGCTACCTTTGATGTCCAACGGGGGACAAGGCTGGGATGCCCATCATCACCCCTGCTGTTTGCCCTTTATATCAAGCCACAAGGTATTTGTTGCTCATTGGAGGGATCTCCCCTGTAAGCCTTAATGGCATGGAACTTAAGGTTACGGGATACGCTGACGATATTGCAGTTTTCTCTGCCAATCCTGGTGCAGCTATTACATATATTACGCAAGAGGCTACGTCATTCTGCTCCTTTTCGGGCTACAAGTTGAACCTAGCTAAAACTCAGACAATTGTCTACTTTCAATCTGAAGCCCTACCTCCAACATTAAGTGTCACACAAACAGCAACTTATCTTGGGGTATGCCTCAGTAGTCAGGTTGATGATATTGTAACATTAAACTATGACCCCCTTTTGAAGACTGCTTCGGCTAAATTGCGCAGTTGGCATCGGCTTCCGCTAAGCAACTACGGGAGGTGTAACGCCATAAGAATGAACATCCTCCCTAAATTTTTCTATTTGTTTCGCTCTATACCACTGCGGGTTCCTTGGTCCTTTTGTAAGAAATTGGACAGTGTAATAGGTAGTTTTGTTTGGGCTTACAGGCGTGCCAGGGTGTTTCAAGCTCCCCAATTTCAAGCTTAACACTGGGATTCCTTCATCCGTCAGATTCGTGGTTTGCTCTGCAGGCTGGACTCCGGGCCAACTTTGCTATGTTATCAGCTAGCCTACGGTCCTTCGGTCAGGTTTATGCTGTATAAAACTTCTGATCCTAACTACTACAAGAGGGTAAAGTTTATGGTAGTTAAAGATATAATTCGGATCGGGCTAGACATCTGTAAGCAATACTCGCTTCCGGTGTTGCATCAATACAAGGTGCTATGGGGTAATCCTATGTTGCCTAGTGTATTTCAGAACAGTATTGGGAGGGACTGGAAATGTAAGGGTATTACCCGGCTGGGTCAACTGTATGATGGAAGGGGGTTTCGTTCTTTTGTCTCACCTAAAGATGAGTTTGGTCTGTTGCAAAATAAATTTTTAAATATTTACAGGTTAGGGACTTTTTCACACAAGGCAAAAAGTTATTAACAATGCCAAACCAGTCAGGAATTCTGGTCTGAATATATACGTGCTTCGGCCGAGGGGCTATCGGTCTAGTCTATCAGAAAGTTTTGGCTAACGCCAGTGACAATGGTTTACAGATCGCTTCTAAATTAAGTCGGGTTCTCCAGGCTAAAATAACGGTGGAGGATATGAAGGAGTCCATGGGTGTATTAGACCAAGGGGTAACAATGGTCAATTTAAAGTTGCAACAGCATCGGGTAGTAGTTGTACTATACACCTGAGATTATATCTAAGTGGGCCTCCCGATGTTCCGAAAAATCATTCTGTCCGAAATGTCATCTGTATGGTGCAGACCTCAGGCTTATGTTTGCCAACTGTCCAAGGCGTGACAGGTTTTGGAGAGGGGTCTCCAGTATTCTCAGTGCGGCCCAAATTTCCAGCTTACTGAGAAATAAATATTTCTGGGGATTAGAAGAGAGGCGGCTGGTGATAAGAAGTCTGCTAGCAACAATTTTTATAGCATGTGCCCGCTTATGCATCGCTAGAGTCTGGCAAGATAACGTCAGCTCTAGTGTCAATGAGTTCTGGGTATTACTCAGACAGGTCTACGAGATGGAACTCGCTTTGGCTAAAGCAAGATGCCCACGCTCTTGGCTCAAATTCAATTGGATATGGACCGATCTTCTAGGGGAGTAACAAGGCGCCGCTCATCTACGTTTTTCTCTCTAATGGCTCTATGAAAAATGCACACCTGTTTTTCTTTTCATTTTCTTCTGGGAAAACTTTGTTTCTTTCAAAACTTTGGTTAGGATTTTTTTCCCCCTATATCTGATTTAATGGTCATCTCTTTTTCTTGACTACGGTTTAAGTTAATATAGATCTATGTTTTGTCTACACGTCTAATGTAATTTATGTAATGCTTGTCTTACTTTTGGCTAAAATAAAAAATAGAAAAGGAGACAGGATCCTTGTTCCAGACCAGTAACCTAGTCCCAAAAAAAGAAAGGAGTAGGCTATTGGGAGGGACTGTAAGGCTCCACTAGTACCCTCAACATTTCTGATAGGCAAGTGGGGGAAAGTAGTCCCAGAGAAAGAGCTGCAGTCCTCCTTTCTTTGAAGCACTGCAGTAGTAATTATGCTTTTCCACCAAACAGCTTGGCTCCATCGACGGGCACATACATAAGCGAAACTCAGACTTCCCAAGAAAATCCATTGGGTTGAATGCAAGTGTGGTATCTGATAACAACATTGGTACCCATATACAGAGCAAATCAATCTGCAGTTTCCAGGCCGGATCTCAAACTGTGCCCTGCTGGCTGTCCTGTATAGTCTGGGCCCAGAAATTCCAGGAATCCTCCAAAAGAGTTGGTTAAATCTCACTCGCCATTTCCTAGAGGGTAAAGGTGTAGTAAGTAAAAAGTATTTAAGGACTGGAGTGAAAGGCTGACTGAAGAGAGAACTCTTTTGCCCATGAAGTTAATTTTTCTTAACTCCCTCTTATAATATGGCTCCTGGGAGTCAGATGCTGTGTCAAAAATAAAAACGGATCACCTGGTGTAGGTCTTAGCAATAGGGTGACTCACTACTGTGCATGAGCATGTGGACCATGCAGCTATGAGGGGAAACAGTCAAGCTTCAATAAAAGAAAGCAAGAGCTCTAAAGTTAATAGCCCAGGCTGCACAAACATAGTCAAAAGGCTAGCCTTAATTTCCACAGTAGACAACAGTACATCCAGCACCACTGTGTCTCTTCATACTACCATTTTTTTTTTCAGCTGGGGCCAAAAGAGCAAATTCAGTTTAGTTTCTGGTAAAGTGCCTAAGCTACTGGTATTTTGCTGATAAAGGTATAAATTCACATCAGGGTAAACAGGGAGGAGCAATTTATCCGCCTCGCTGTAGTCTTTATTACGAGTAGCATTATTAATGACTTGAAGACCATCAGAGTCAGATCTAAATAGGGCCGGTATCCTCCTGGAGTATTGCCTCTGAAGTTAGGGAACAGAAAAAAATTGTCATCCTCAAACCGAGGTTGTGTCATTATAATTGTATGGCCCAACAAAAGACAGATCTTATCTGGTTTGTCCGGACCCACCAGAGTCTTGAGTGAAATACCGAAATTAGCCAAGGTCATTTAGCAGTCAGCAGCAGGGGACTTGAGGAATGACAATGGGAATAAAAGCATTACGTGCCACAAGAGGAGGAATGGGCTCTTGACACGGTTCCATCGGCCCCGGAAAAGTACCCGCCAGCAGTTCAATTGGGGCCCCACCGCATCTCTGGGGTCCAAAGGCACATCAGAGGGATTCAGAACCATCTGGAACAGAAAGAGAAGCACCAAAGAGAGTGCAAAGTTTGGTTTTTAACTGTCTGGGTTGGCAGCCAGAAGCATTCAGGACCATCTATCAAAGAATATGGAGTTGTGTTTGGTGCGGAGACACCAAACGTAGATTGTGTCAGAATACACGAGGAACATCTGCTTGTGATGTATAGCACAACATGAACCCAACCGTTTTGGAGGGTGACATCATGGCACACTGTCTTCTCAGAAGTTTGAAAAACTTCAACATGAGAACTAAAAACAAAAGGAACAATGTTCCAGAACAGTGTGGAAGGCCACAGAAAAAAAGAAACTGCCTTCAGAATACAGGCTGTAGTTATGATGGACACTGATGATGCCATCTGCCACTGAACAAGAGCAATTGCACAGAGTTTTCGCGATCCAGTCTGCTGCCTGGGGAGATTCACTGGTGAGCAATCAGCAGTTAAAATACATTAGAAAAATTGCTACAAACAAGAATACAACTACAGAAAACTTTATTAGTCATTCTAGCCAAAAACCAATACAAAATACATACCTACAATGCTAGTTTTCCTTCGTTAGTATCTTTCATTTATGTGCTTTGAACAAATGTGATAGCAACTAAGAGATCTCGGAAGGGTCCTTCACTTGCGGTTCTCTTCTAGCTGTATCAAATACTGATCCAATGGAGTTCAGTCCTTCCCAATCTGAGAATATCAGTGAGGGCTAATGTGATTTACGATTAATCTAAAAGGGAATCACTTACAAAGATGGGGTTTTTGTGCTCAAAAGCTGGCATGTGTCTTGCCTTCATGGGTGAGTGTTGTACCCTTCTGCTCTAGAATGTTCAAAGCATGTGAAACTATTAGAGTCCCAATATTAGATCAAATGTATGCAGATGTGCCACAGGAAAACAGACAAGTGCACATCTCAAGCATCCTTTGGGTGGTAAAGACACATTTCCTGGCTAGCCCCAACTAAGACAAAGACAGCTCTACTGTGGTATCAAGGACTGTATTATGCGGAGACTACATGAGACAAGTTGCCACCTTTGGCGTTCTAGACCTGCCTTTGACAATGCAACTCATACTCTCTGTGAGACGTAAACTAGAAAGTGCTATGGAGCGCAACAGGAATGTGTGCCTGCTTTGTGCGCCCGGGCACTTTGGTATTATAGAAGGGGCCACAGACGCTTATACAGCCCCTTCTGAAACACGGATAGTGCTGGTGCTACATGTGGAAAAGCGTTGTCAGTACTGCGCTAGCAATATTCAATATTCCAGAAGAGGCCGCACAAGCACCTGAAGCCCCTGCTGGAATATTAGCATGCCCCAGAGAAGGGGGGCAGGGGGTACGGTTACCTTATGCACCTGCTTGCAAAAGGCTCTGAAATCCCTCCTCAAAAGGAAGAGGGTTGTCACTTGCACAGTAAAACACAGAGCGGTTTTGAAGCAGCCATTCCGCATTTTATTTGAATACGTTGCACCCAGGGCAGCACCAGTTTGCAGACACCCTAAGGGTGGCACAGTCTCTGTAATAGGGACACTTTCCGGTTAGCCCATGGAGCACCTACCGAAAGGTGCACCATGGCGCAAAAGTGTGCCATAGGTCTAATACGGGCTTGGGCACCAAAATGCCCCTGGAGCTCACAAAGCAGGGGGGCATGCCCACTGTGCCTCCGAGCACTTTCTGTAATACGGCCCTACCTCTTCATCCCATTTTATTCAAAGTTTTGTATCCCATTAGTATAGCATTCAACATGGCACTTGCATGAATCACCAACCTGATGAGTGGTGGTGAATCGCCAACCTGATGAGTGGTGGTGAATCGCCAACCTGATGCCTGGTGGTGAACCGCCAACCTGATGCCTGGTGGTGGTGAATCACTAACCTGATGTGTGGTGGTGGTGAATCGCCAACCTGATGTGTGGTGGTGAATCGCCAGTCTGGTGCCTGGTGGTGAATCGCCAACCTGATGCCTGGTGGTGAATCGCCAACCTGATGCCTGGTGGTGAATCGCCAACCTGATGCCTGGTGGTGAATCGCCAACCTAATGCCTGGTGGTGAATCGCCAACCTGATGCCTGGTGGTGAATGGCCAACCTGATGCCTGGTGGTGAATCGCCAACCTGATGCCTGGTGGTGAATCGCCAACCTGATGCCTGGCGGTGAATCGCCAACCTGATGCCTGGCGGTGAATCGCCAACCTGATGCCTGGCGGTGAATCGCCAACCTGATGCCTGGTGGTGGTGAATCGCCAACCTGATGCGTGGTGGTGAATCGCCAATCTGATGCGTGGTGGTGAATTGCCAACCTGATGCGTGGTGGTGGTGGTTAATTGCCAAACTGATGTGTGGTAGTGAATCGCCCACCTGATGCGTTGTGATGATTTGCCAACCTGATGTGTGGTGGTGGGAGTGAATCACCAACCTGATGCATGGTGGTGAATCGCCAACCTGATGTCAGATGGTGATGAATCGCCAACCTGATGCGTGGTGGTGGTGAATCACCAACCGGATGTGTGGTGGTGGTGAATCACCAACCTGATGCGTGGTGGTGGTGAAGCCCCAACCTAATGCAGGTGGTGGTGGTGACTCGCCAACCTGATTCATGGTGGTTGTGAATCGCAAACCTGATGCGAGCTGGTAGTGTTGAATCGCCATCCTGATGAATGGCGGCGGTGAATCGCCCGCCTGATGCGTGGTGCTGGTGAATCGCCAACCTGATGCGTGGTGGTGGGGGTGAATTACCAACCTGATGCATGGTGGTGGGGGTGATTGGGGAACATCGTTTACAACAAAACTTTTACCACGCACTACCATTGCAACGCAGGAATTACATCGAAAGTCGTTACGACTTTCGCTGGAGGGTGCAGTTGGATAGGGAATAGTTTAATTTTCTATCCAACACCTTCCCTACTATCCACGGGGACTGGGGTTGGAATTGAAAATTAAACTATTCCACTATCCAGCGCCCCCCAACGCAAGTCGTTGTAACGACTTGCGTTGTAATACCTGCGTTGTAAAGGCATGCCTGGTAAAAGCATGCGTTGAAACGTCATACAACCTGGGTGAATTGACAACCTGATGCGTGGTGGTGGTGATGGTGAATTGCCAACCTGATGTGTGATGGTGCTTAATTGCCACCCTGATGCGTGGTGGAGGTGGTGCTTAATTGTCAACCTGATGCGTGGTGGTGGTCAATTGCTAACCTGATGCATGGTGGGGGTTAATCACCAACTGATGCGTGGTGGTGGTGAATCACCAAACTAATGCGTGGTGGTGGTGAATCGCCAACCTGATGCGTTGTGGTGGTGAATCGCCAACCTGATGCGTTGTGGTGGTGAATCGCCAACCTGATGCATTGCGGTTGTGAATTGCCAACCTGATGTGTGGTGGTGCTTAATTGCCACCCTGATGCGTGGTGGAGGTGGTGCTTAATTGTCAATCTGATGCGTGGTGGTGGTCAATTGCTAACCTGATGCATGGTGGGGGTGAATCGCCAACTGATGCATGGTGGTGGTGAATCACCAACCTCATGCGAGGTGGTGGTGAATCGCCAACCTGATGTGTGGTGGTGAAACGCCAACCTGATGCGTGGTTGTGATGGTGAATCGCCAACCTGATGCATGGTGGTGGTGGTGAATTGACAACCAGATAAATGGTGGTGGTGAGTCACAAACTAGATGTGTGGTGGTGGTGAATAGCCCACCTGATGCGTGGTGGTGGTGAATCACCCACCTGATGTGTGGCGGTGGTGAATCATCCACCTTATGCGTGGTGGTGGTGAATCCCCAACCTGTGTGGTGGTGAATAGCCCAAAATCAACAGAGACCACCTGAAACAAATATACAATACATATTCCGATGTTGTTGGAATACACTCAGTGTGTTAAAATACCCCTCACACACCAAAAGGGCCCTTGGTGTCATGCTTCATCATCGGGGTCTTCCCGCCCCCGCTGCGGGACGGGGCAGTGCTGCGACAAGCGGCTACGCCGGAGCACCTTTTAATTGTGAGTACTATGTGAGTGATGATGGAGTGAGTGTCAGTGAGGTCAGGAGTGATAGACAGTGAAATTAAAAGATACCTGGCCTGGTGTTTAGAAAAAATTATTTAATAGGCACTGGCTGGTATCGTTAAAAGGGTGAGGCGGAGGGCAAGATCGGGTTACTAGTCTTGCTCTCCTGTGTGTGTCAACATGTTTCGGGGCGGCATGCCCCTTCGTCAGGACCGGGTTGTATAGATCCCCCTGTCACTCACTAATGCGCTCCCACAGATAGAGAGTGTTGTGTTTGATCAATGTGTATAAATAATTTAAATACACGTGAAAAAAGCTCGATCAGTAATACTGATGATGTAAGCTTATTGAATGAGGAGACAATGCCCCATGAGCCAAGCTGGGCGAAGGGTATAGAGGGTCCAATCAACCCCCACACCTCAGTGCTTCCTCCTTCGTCAGTGGCTTCCGTGGTAACGAAGGAGGAAGCACTGAGGTGTGGGGGTTGATTGGACCCTCTATACCCTTCGCCCAGCTTGGCTCATGGGGCATTGTCTCCTCATTCAATAAGCTTACATCATCAGTATTACTGATCGAGCTTTTTTCACGTGTATTTAAATTATTTATACACATTGATCAAACACAACACTCTCTATCTGTGGGAGCGCATTAGTGAGTGACAGGGGGATCTATACAACCCGGTCCTGACGAAGGGGCATGCCGCCCCGAAACATGTTGACCCACACAGGAGAGCAAGACTAGTAACCCGATCTTGCCCTCCGCCTCACCCTTTTAACGATACCAGCCAGTGCCTATTAAATAATTTTTTCTAAACACCAGGCCAGGTATCTTTTAATTTCACTGTCTATCACTCCTGACCTCACTGACACTCACTCCATCATCACTCACATAGTACTCACAATTAAAAGGTGCTCCGGCGTAGCCGCTTGTCGCAGCACTGCCCCGTCCCGCAGCGGGGGCGGGAAGACCCCGATGATGAAGCATGACACCAAGGGCCCTTTTGGTGTGTGAGGGGTATTTTAACACACTGAGTGTATTCCAACAACATCGGAATATGTATTGTATATTTGTTTCAGGTGGTCTCTGTTGATTATTTAAGCGTTCATAAGAGGAGGATTAGCCCACCGCGGTGCCTTGTTGCACCACCTCTTCACTCCCTTTTTTGATATTTTTGAGTGGTGAATAGCCCACCTGATGCGTGGTGGTGGTGAATCACCAACCTGATGCGTGGTGGTGGTGAATCGCCAATCTGATGCGTGGTGGTGAATCGCCAATCTGATGCGTGGTGGTGAATCGCCAATCTGATGCGTGGTGGTGGTGAATCGCCAACCTGATGCGTGGTGGTGGTAAATTGCCAACCAGATGCGTGGTGAATAGCCAACCTCATGCGTGGTGGTGGTGAATTGCCAACCTTATGCATGATGGTGGTGGTGAATTGGCAACCACAATGTGTGGTGGTGAAGCGCCAACCTGATGCGTGGTGGTGGTGTACCGCCCACCTGATGTGTGGTGGTGGTGAACCGCCCACCTGATGTGTGGTGGTGGTAAATCACCAACCTGATGCGTGGTGGTGGTTAATCGCCAACCTAACGCATGGTGGTGCATCACCAACCTCAAGTGTGGTGGTGGTAATTTGCCAACCTGATGTAGGGTGGTGAATCACCAACCTGATGCGTGGTGGTGAATCGTCAATCTGATGCGTGGTGGTGAATCACTAACCTGAAGCGTGGTGGTGAATGGCCAACCAGATGTGTGGTGGTGGTAAATCGCCAAACTGATGCTTGGTGGTGGTGAACTGGCAACCTCATGTGTGGTGGTGGTGAATTGGCAACCTCATGCGTGGTGGTGGTGGACTGCCCACCTGATGCGTTGTGGTGAATCGGCAACCTAATGCATAGTGGTGAATCACCAACCTCAAGCGTGGTGCTCGTGAATCGCCAACCCGATGCGTGGTGGTGGTGAATCGCCCGCCTGATGCGTGGTAATGGAGAACCGCCCACCTGATGTGTGGTGGTGGTGAACCGCACTCCTGATGTGCGGTGGTGGTGAACCGCCCACCTGATGCGCGGTGGTGGTGAATCGCCAACTTGATGCGTGGTGGTGGTGAATCGCCAACTTGATGTCTGGTGGTGGTGAATCGCCAACTTGATGCGTGGTGGTGGTGAATCGCCAACTTGATGCGTGGTGGTGGTAAATCGCTAACCTGCTAAGTTGTGGTCAACCGCCAACCTGATGCGTTGTGGTGAATCGCCAACCTGATGCGTGTTGGTGGTGAATAGCCCACCTGATGCGTGCTGGTGGTGAATCGCCCACCTGATGCGTGCTGGTGATGAATCGCCCACCTGATGCGTGCTGGTGGTGAATCGCCCACCTGATGCGTGCTGGTGGTGAATCGCCCATCTGATGCATGATGGTGGTGAATCGGCCACCTGATGCATGGTGGTGGTGAATCGCCCACCTGATGCGTGGTGGTGGGGGTGAATCACCAATCTGATGAGTGGTGTTGGTGAGTCGCCAACCTGATGTGTGGTGGTGGTGAATCGCCAACCTGATGCGTTGTGGTGGGGGTGAATCACCAACCTGATGCGTGGTGGTGGGAGTGAATCACCAACCTGATGCGTTGTGGTTGTGAATTGCCAACGTGATGTGTGGTGGTGGTGGTGAAGCGCCAATCTGATGCGTGGTGGTGGTGAATCACCAACCTGATGCGGGGTTGTGGAGGTGAATCGCCAACCTGATCCGTGGTGGTGGTGGTGAATTGCCAACGTGATGTGTGGTGGTGGTGGTGAAGCGCCAATCTGATGCGTGGTGGTGGTGAATCACCAACCTGATGCGGGGTTGTGGAGGTGAATCGCCAACCTGATCCGTGGTGGTGGTGGTGAATTGACAACCTGATGCATGGTGGTGGTGAGTCACCAACTAGATGGGTGGTGGTGGTAAATATCCCACCTGATGCGTGGTGAATCGCCCATCTGATGCGTGGTGGTGGTGAATCACCAACCTCATGCGTGGTGGTGAATCCCCAATCTGATGCGTGGTGGTGGTAAATCGCCAACCTGAAGAGTGGTGGTGAATCACCCACCTGATGAGTGGTGGTGAATTGCCAACCTGATGCGTGGTGGTGGTAAATCGCCAACCTGATGCGTGGTGGTGGTGGTGAATCGGCAACCACAATGCGTGGTGGTGAAGCGCCCACCTGATGCATGGTGGTGGTGAACTGCCCACCTGATGTGTGGTGGTGGTAAATCGCCAAACTGATGCGTGGTGGTGGTGAATCGCCAACCTAACGCATGGTGGTGAATCACCAACCTCATGGGTGGTGGTGGTGAATCGCCAACCAGATGCATGGTGGTGAATCGCCAACCTGCTGAGTTGTGGTGGTGGTCAACGCCAACCTGATGCATTGTGGTGAATCGCCAACCTGATGCATGGTGGTGGTGAACTGCCCACCTGATGCGTGGTGGTGGTGAACTGCCCACCTGATGTGTGGTGGTTGTACATCGCCAACCTGATGCGTGGTGGTGGTGAACCGCACTCCTGATGTGCGGTGGTGGTGAACCGCCCACCTGATGCGCGGTGGTGGTGAATCGCCAACTTGATGCGTGGTGGTGGTGAATCGCCAACTTGATGTCTGGTGGTGGTGAATCGCCAACTTGATGCGTGGTGGTGGTGAATCGCCAACTTGATGCGTGGTGGTGGTGAATCGCCAACCTGATGCATGGTGGTGGTGAACTGCCCACCTGATGCGTGGTGGTGGTGAACAGCCCACCGGATGCGCGGTGGTGGTGAATCGCCAACCTGATGCGTGGTGGTGAAACGCCCACCTGATGCATGGAGGTGGTGAATCACTAACCTCATGCATGGCGTTGGTCAATCGCCAACCTTATGCGTGCTGGTGGGGGTGAATCACCAACCTGATGCGAGGTGGTGGTGAATCGCCAACCTGATGTGTGGTGGTAAATCGCCAATCTGATGAGTGGTGGTGGTGAGTCGCCAACCTGTGTGGTGGTGGTGAATCACCAACCTCATGCGTGGTGGTGGTGGTGATGAAGAGCCAACCTGATGCGTGGTGGTGGTGAATCGCCAACCTAATGCATGATGTCGGTGTATCGCCAACCTGATGGGTGGTTGTGGTGGTGAATCGCCAACCTGATGCGTGGTGGTGGTGGTGGTGAATCACCAACCTGATGCGTGGTGGTGAATCACCAACCTGATGGGTGGTGCTGAATTGCCAACCTGATGCATGGAGGGGGTGGTCAATTGCCAGTGCACAAGTTACTTACCTTCGGTAACGATATATCTGTAAGAAACAGTAGTTAGTATTAGATTCCTTACCTTAGAATACCCCCAGGCGTCAGACTGGATCCGGAAACTTTTGCGTAGCAGTACCCTTGCGCGTCGGTAGGCGTCGTCTGCGGCTCCGCGTCCGTCGTCGGCGTTGTGGGCCCCGGGATGACGTCGCCGGAGTACTTAGACGCCGCCCTTGTGTGTTGACGAAGGTTCTTATACACAGCTTTTTCCGCGCCAGAAAATCAGAGCCATGATAAGAACCAACACTGGTGCCATGAAATTAGGGCCCTAAAGGGGATGACCTTAACCCTAGATATCGGTTAGCAGAACGGGGAGGATGGGTGGGGCGGTGAGGAATCTAATACTAACTACTGTTTCTTACAGATATATTGTTACAGAAGGTAAGTAACTTGTGCATCTGAAAGAAACAGGTTAGTATTAGATTCCTTACCTGAGAATAGATACCCCAGCAATACCAACCCCGGTGGTGGGTCTGCGAACCAATGATCACACCAGAAAGTCCTGGAGAACGAAACGGCCGAAAAAGCCATCCCTCCGGACTTGGCTGTCCAGGCAGTAGTGTCTTGCGAACGTGTGCAGCGAGGCCCATGTAGCTGTCTGACAGATCTCCTGCAAGGGGACTCCCCGGCCCAGGGCAGTAGTAGCCGCCGTGGCCTGTGTGGAATGAGCACGAAGCCCCACAGGAGGCTCCTTTCGAGCCAAAGAGTAACAAGCCTTGATGCACAAGACGACCTATCGAGAAATGGTTAGTTTGTGCACCGCTCGTCCCTTCTTAGCGCCCACGTAACCAACAAAGAGTTGATCATCCACCCGGAACTGGCGTGTGCGATCCAGATAGAAGGAGAGCGCACGTTTTGGGTCCAGACAGTGGAGCCTCTCTTCCTCTTTTGAGGGATGCGTGGCGGAAAGAAGGTGGGCAAAGTGATGGACTGCCCGATGTGGAAGGCTGTGACTACCTTGGGCAGGAAAGAGGGTCGCGTCTGCAACACAACTTTGTCCGGATGGACTGAAAGGAAAGGAGGCTTAGAAGAAAGGGCCTGGAGTTCACTCACTCTACTGGCAGATGTGATGGCAACCAGGAAAGCGGTCTTCAGAGTAAGGAGGCGGAGAGGACAGTTATGAAGTGGCTCAAAGGGAGCGCACATCAGAAAAGTTAGAACAAGGTTCAAGTCCCACTGAGGCATCACGAAAGGAACTGGCGGAAACATATGATGCCCTTCAAAAACCTACTTGCAACTGGGTACTTGAACAAGGAGGGCTGATCAGGTAGCCTTAAGAAGGCGGAAATGGCCTAGAGGTAGCCCTTCAGAGTGCCCAGAGCGGAGCTCTGCTGGGCAAGAGAAAAAAAAAAAGAGGAGAACCACCGAAAGAGGGCCAGAAAGGGGATCCACAGCCTTTGCTGTGCACCATGGCACAAATGTGTTCCACCTGCAGGCGTATACCGATTTTGTGGAGGGAAGCCTGGCTGCCAAAATGACATTACAGACTTCAGGAGGCAAATCAAATGGCCTCAACTGCCGCCGGTCAATCTCCACGCATGTAAGTGGAGACTGGACATGATCGGGTGGAGGACCGTCCCCTGCTGCTGCGACAGAAGGTCCTCCTGAAGGGGCAGACGAATCGGGGGATCGACAGACATGCTGAGTAGTTCGGGATACCAGAACCTCCGTGCGCAGTCCAGAGCCACAAGGATGACTTGGGCCTGGTCATGCCTGATCTTCTTCAGCACTCTGGGCAGAAGTGGTATAGGCAGAAAGGCATACAACAGACTGCAACTCCACTCGCGACGAAAAGCGTCTCAGAGCGAGTGTCGCCTTGAAAATTCCAACGCGCAGAACTGATGACATAGCGCGTTCTCTTCTGTGGCGAATAGATCTAACCAAGGCTCTCCCCACTGCTGAAAGAGGCCTTGCGCAACGTCCGAGTTCAGACGCCATTCGTGATACATCATGCACCGACGGCTGAGTTCGTCCGCCCTGGCGTTCAGGGAACCTGCCAGGTGTTGAACCACCAGGGTCACGCCCGGATGTTCCAGCCACTGCCAGAGGCGTAAAGCCTCCTGGCATAGGGTCCACTACCCCACCCCGCCCTCTTTGTTGCAGTACCAACGGCGGTGGTGTTGTCCGTGAACACCTGCACTACACTCCCCCGGACAGAGGGGAGGAATGCCTTCATGGGAGAGGCCTCGTATCTCCGCCTCTCCCATGTGGCCTCCCCAGCCCTGGTGGGACGCGTCAGTCACAACTATGTGCTCCGGTTGGGGTAGGGAGAGGTATCTGCCGCTGACCCAATCGCGGTCCGTGAGCCACCACTGCAACTGTCTTGCAGTGCCCTCTGAAATCAAGACATGGTCGGACAAGTTGCCCTGATGCTGGGCCCACTGAAACTTCAGGTCCCACTGCAGAGCCCGCATCCGTCACCTGGTGTGATGCACCAGAAGGATGCAGGAGGCAATCAGCTCCAGGAGCCGCAGCGTCAAACTGACCGAGACTCAGGGTAAGGCTGAAAGATCGGAATCAGACCCTGAATATCCCGAACCCGCTGTTCGGGAGGATAAACCAGAATCTGCGCCGAGTCTAGAACCGCTCCGATGAAGAGGAGCTTCTGAGAGGGACACAGGTGTGACTTCGGCACATTGATGGAGAACCCCAGCAGGTGCTGGAGGTCGACCGTAGTCTGGAGGTGGCTGACGACTGTCTGGGGCAAGCCCGCCTTCAACAACCAGTCGTCAAGGTAGGGGAAGACTGAAACCCCTAACATGCGCAGATGAGCTGGGACCACCGCCATCACTTTCGTGAACACCCGTGGGGCGCTGGTAAGGCCGAAGGGGAGCACGGTAAACTGAAAGTGCTCATGGCCTACCGTGAACCGCAGGGTGCGCCGGCGGGCCGGCAGGACGGGGATGTGGAAATAAGCGTCCTGCAAGTCCAACGCTACCATCCAGTCTCCCAGTTCCAGGGCATCTAAGACCTGAGCCAGTGTCAGCATCTTGAACCTCTCCTTCTGGAGGAAGCCGTTGACGTTCCGCAGGTCCAAAATAGGGCGTAGGATACCTTTGCCATTCTTGGGAAACAGAAAGTAGTGGGAGTAACAACCACACCCTACTTCTGGCCCAGGAACGCGCTTGATGGCCCCCTTGGCCAAGAGGGCCGTAACTTCCTCTCGCAGAAGATTCAAGTGGTTCCCGGACACGTGGTGGTACTGCGGTGGCATGACTGGAGGGGTCGCCTCGAAGGGGAGGGAGTAGCCCCTTCGGACGATTTGCAGCACCCACCTGTTCGATGTGATGTTGCGCCAGTGGAGGAGGTGATGGCGAACCCTGCCCCCCACTGGCGTCACGTGGGCCTGAAAGCTCAGACTAGGAGGGCTTTGAGGCGGATTCTGCGGGGGTGGATGTGGACTGGCCTCACGCTGTCCCCGGGCACCGCCACGGCGGTTACCACGTCCGCCACTTCGCTGGATGTTAGTCTGCAGCCCGTAGCTGTCAGGACGTGTGGGGGCGCCCCTTCCTTGGCCACGAAAGGAGCGAAAGGCAGCAGGTTGCTGGCGCTGGGCTGACAGGCCCAAGGACTTGGCCGTAGCCCTGGAGTCATTAAAGCGCTCAAGCACACTGACTGCCTTGTCGCCAAAAAGGCGGCGGCCATCAAACGGCACGTCCATAAGGGTGTTTTGGACATCAGCCGAAAAGTTGGCGGACCTCAGCCAGGCGTGGCGAAGAATCCCCACCGTCGTTGCTATCGCTCTACCTAGCAAGTCCGTTGTATCCAGCCCACATCGGATGGAGTACCGTGCCGCATCTCGACTCTCCGCAAGGGCTTGGGCGAGTTTAGTCCGGGCCTCCTCCGAACATTGTGGCAGCACGCCCGCGACCCACAGAGAGTGGGTATAACGGCCCAAGAGGCACGCGGTGTTAACTGACCGCAACTCCAAACTCAGTGAGGAGAACATCTTCTTTCCGTACTGTTCGTACCTCTTGGATTCCCGATCGAGGGGAGCCGCCAGGAATGCGGTCTGGGAGGTAGAGGCCTGTATGACCAGGCTCTCGGGAGTGGGGTGGGTGGACAGGAAGCAAGGGTCTCCCGGAGCCGGGCGGTGGCGTCTGGCCACATTCCTATCTACAGGGGGACCTGTAGCGGGCCTGGACCAGGTGCCCAAAAGAACGTCAGATAAGGCCTCATTAAACGGCAACAGAGGCTCCGAAGAGCTTGCTTGCGGTTTAAGGGCCTCGGTGAGGAGGTTAGTCCTCACTGCCGCGACGGGGAGTTCATGGGATAAGGCCTTGGCCGCCCGCGTCAACACCACACTATAGGCAGCCCCCTCCTCCGAAGCCACGGTAGGAGGGGAGACAAAACCAGTGTCTGGTGAAGTGTCCAGACCACTGGCGTCCCCTACCTCACCTGCCCAGTCCTGATAAGGCTGGCACTCACGTGCCAGAGGGTCC
Organism: Lissotriton vulgaris; assembly: GCF_964263255.1. Lineage (NCBI taxonomy): Eukaryota > Metazoa > Chordata > Amphibia > Caudata > Salamandridae > Lissotriton > Lissotriton vulgaris. The sequence goes on from NC_141694.1 coordinate 909,975,741, forward strand.
TCAGACCCCTCCCAATCCGCCTCGCCACCCATCTCCTGGTACTCAGGGTCAAATGATGGGGCCGGGTCATAGAAGTAGAAATCTCCCATCGGCGTCAAGAGCGGCGTCGGACCCAGATCGAGGGGAGGGCCGGGGACGACATCCTGGGACGCCGACGCCGGGGGCGACACCCTGGGGGCTGGCGCCGGTGAGGTCATGAGGTCGACCGGCGACGACCCGGATCCGGAATCGGATCTGGCGGGGCCCTGCGGCGTCGGGACTGAAGTCGCCGATGGCGTCTGGTCCGAAGCACCCGGCCCGCTTGTGCTCCCAGTCGGAGCCGCTTGGCTCGAAGGCGCAGCGGAACCAGACGGAGGAGTGAGCGACCTCATGACCGTGAGGAACGCCTCGATCTCCCCCGGCGTCACGTGCTGCCCAGGAACCGGTGGGTATGGAGCAGGCCGCGACGCCTGCGGCTTTGGCGGAGAAGCGTGGGCAGTGTCGCCCGAACGCCCGGCCGCGTCGCGCGAGCTTCGGGGGGAGTCGGAAGAGCGATGTCGCCTCTTCGAATTCTTGTGCCTCTTACCTGAGGACTTGGAGCTCGAGGAGTGGTGTCGATTCTCCGAGCCGTGATGACTACAGCCCCGCGACTGGTCCCTCGACCTCCTTCCGGACCGGGACCTAGCCTTCGCCGTCAAGGCCTGGCAGTCGAGGCACGACTTGTCATCGTGGTCGGGCCCCAGGCAATGAAGACACCGGGGATGGGGGTCGGTAACTGACATCAGTCGGTTGCAGTCGACGCAGGGCTTAAATCGGGCATCCCGACTGGCACCGTCGGAGTCGTTCGACTTCGAAAAATGATCAAAAATGATCCGAAAAATTTAGTCAAAAAGTGACTAAGGGTACCACTGTTCCCAGATCGGCGCTCGCTGGCGTGAAAAAAATAGGAACTGATGTCAGCGCGCGAGGGCAGGCGTCGAAGTACTCCGGCGACGTCAGTCTGACCATGTGCCTCATGGGAACAGTCCAGCCCGAACTGCCAAGCCAAGCCTTCCCTGGACCGGAAACAAGATTCCAAGGACCGGTTTCTAGCATTCCAGGCGTCTTCAGCCCGGCTTGCTTGAATCCAGTGGTATGGAGAGCATGGGACTCACGTCTGAGCATACCCATCCCACTCGGGGTGACAAATGCAAAAACCACAGTTGACACCTCAGAAGCTTGTTTCCGGTCCAGGGAAGGCATGGCTTGGCAGTTCGGGCTGGACTGTTCCCATGAGGCACAGGGTCAGACTGATTTGCATATGGCCATGTCTTAACTGGGGTGGTGTGGAGTGCAAAAAAACGATGGATTTGGGCCCAGATCTCTGTACTGGGGTGAATGTATGACATTGTTCTGCATTCTGTCTATCAACTGTGGTTTTTTGCAGATTGTACACTTAGCATCGATTGTGCAGCAGTGTCTCCCCTAGCGGTGGTCACCTGTATCTGTTGCAGTAGTTTGAAAGAGTTTTAAGGACAGCTTGGCCTACTGCAGCTTGCTGCTTGGCTTGCACATCAACACAGTAGTGTTTAGTGAAGGTGTGTGTTGTAGACCATGTTGCTGCTTTGCATATGTCCTCTAGGTTATGATGATCAATGGCGCAAAATAAGTACCATGGCTTAAACATAACGCAGACTGGTGCAAGTCAATGAATATGTTGGATCTGTGGGAACACCCACAAAGGGCTACAAGAGGTGATTTACTGAGACCCCTTGGCCGCAGCGGTAATTCTGATGCCGCGCGGGAGGGGGGGGTTTCGCGCACCACCGCCATGCTCGTGACGGAACTACTCCGTCACGAGCCACAGGCGCTCTGTGCTTGTGACGGAGTGGTTACGTCACGGCCCCGCCCGCTCAATAGAACGCCAGCGCAGGCGCGGAATTCCTGCAGCGTGGGCGGGGCAGGCGGGCCGTGAGGGAACCACTCCGTCACCAGCACAGCACGTTCCGTGGCTCGTGACGGAGTGGTTACATCACGGGCACGCAAGGGGTTAAAAGTCAGGTACTGGGAGGTGGTGGGAGATCACTATACTAATAATTTAACTAGTGGTCAGTTATCTAAATTCTTAGCTATAAAATCATGCTCACAATTTGAACCCTTCCTGGACCAAATCTCGCCCCCTCTTGCTAAAAGTTTATAGGTTAGATTCAGATATGGCAATCTGCTCCTAAAATGTCCTGGAAAGGAGGCGGTTGGTTTATTAGTTGATTCTTGTCCTGCCTTTACTAAAGATAAAGAAACTTAAAAACATGTTTTGTTTTTTTGTCCCAAATATCGACAGATACGTAGGAGGTGGATAAGACCAATTTGCCTTAATGTAGGAGCAAGGCAGTACCAGATTGCATATAGAATTCAAAAAGCAGACGTGTCTGGGCCAATAGTTTTTGCTGTTAGCCGCTTATGATTTGCCTCCTGGATAATACGACAGAAGCTTTTACCATAGCTTGCACTGCAATATTAACGATCTCACGTTGTACATGTACTCTATGCATTGCATACTGTAGGAATGCTTCCTTTCTTTTTAACGCATCTGCAAGCAGTGTGGCTCCCAGTAGAAAGCCTGTACAACAGTTGTTTTTCATGTATTCTGATGTATGCTTGGCTGACCAATCCTATACCCCCTCTTTTTAATTGTGATTTGGAAATGTACTAGTTTTTATAGTTTTAGACTCTAAATAGACGAATGTTTTTACTTTTTGTATACTTTGATGGTTTTTGAACGAATAACTCAACAAAGTTATTTGATGATGAAGTTAATCAATATACACTGTAAGCAAAAGTCCAAAATGTGTCTATTAATGCATTTTCTGATAACCATGCCCCAAGTAAGCTGTAGATTGCTAACTATTTCAACAAACCATTCAAACTTCTCCCAGTTTCTCAACATACTGCGAAATGTTCAGAATGCTGGAATTAGGCTGGTTTGCAGATTCAAAATGATGGTTCAAGTTTCCTCAACCCCGAGATAGATTTACTGCCTTCATGCTGCCTATATTATTAAGTTTAAAGAGCAGCATCTGCTGCTCTGGAAGCGGTTCTGCATTCCCAAATAATAAGGGAGTTTGGCCATTTGGGGACTGGGGCTTTAACTCCAGATCTTAGGTATTTCCAGTAGTCTGTCTCTGGTCCCTCAAGCTGCAGGCTAGACACTGATTTCAGAGACTAATGCCACGTTTCACACACTGGGAGGAAAAGGACAGAGAGTGCCAAAGGGATACGTAATAGTTTGAGCAGTGGCAGGAACCTGTGCCACTTCAGGAGTGCATTTGATTAAAGAGCAGCATATAACCAGAGGGAGAGGAGAGGAGGCATTTCCAATTTTAGTACCATACCTCTGCAGTAAAATGGGCTCTGGGATAGCTCTAACTGCTGCACTGACACGAACCAGGAAATCAATGGAAGAGATTCTGTGATATAAAGTGACACTACACATTTAGGTGTCATGGCTCCTAGGTTTTCTGCTATTACATGATCTCACCCCAATTTGATGGTTGAGATCACTTCTGGTTCCTGCTGTTTCAGCACACGTGTGTGTGCGCTCTGTGGGGTGTATTCTGTGTAGTACTTTTTGGCATCAGGTCACGTAAATAGAGTAAACGCAAAGGGGTGAGGGCCAAGAAAGACTTCTAAGCTCTGTCCAACACCACACAGCCAGAAGCCACATGATAAGGAGTATCACCATATGGCAGATTTAATACAGGTGAAGTCCCTACTACTGTAACATCTGAATGCCCTAAGGCCTACTATGGAAGGCGCAGATCTTAAGGTGTTATTGGTAGAGAACTCCCTGGAGGAGGTGAAGGGGAGGCTGAGACAAACTTAGAGGAAGGTTTCTTGTCTCAACATACCAGTGGATGAGCTAGAGTGGAAAATACAGTAACAGGAGTCGTCATTACAAGACAAACTGCGGGATTGATCAAACAACATGGTCAATAGCAAGGAGAAACTGTCTGCTCCTGTAGCCCAGCATTTATACAAGACAATATTTATGATGATAAAACGAAATCATTTAGATCGTGTTACATTACATCACTGTTTTTACAACGCAAGTCGTTACAACGACTTGCGTTTGAGGGCGCTGGACTTAAGAATAGTTTGATTTACTATTCCAACTCCAGCCTATGTTACAGTAGGGAAGGTGTTGGAATAGTAAATCACACTATTCCTTAGCCTAGAGTGCCATCCAGCGCAGGTCGTCATAACGACTTGCGTTGTAAAAACAGCGATGTAAGTGTATTACGGTGTTTTGACCGCTTTGTAAAGGTCGTTTTCCACATTTAACAAGATATCATTTGCGTAAGGTGAACTATCTTCGACATTAAAAATCTATTTCTAGAGCTTGCAGCATGAATTTAGGAAAGCACAGGCAAATAATACAAACAATCACTTAGTATTAGCACAAGACAATGGTCCTTTCATATTTCTCAATGGTCAAATGTAAAAAAAAAAAGGAAAAGTCGTTAATCAATTCATAAGCTACGGAGAATTTTATTAAAGAAAATCTAAATACCCTCAGTTCGTCTGTGCATGGGCAACTGTGACTGTAAGGGAGACAGAAGATTGTCCAGCAGATTAAGCAAACTTTCTAGTACTCCGCTGTTACTTAGAGATCTTTGGCCAATGCAGGAGAGCAAAATGAAGACCCTGAAAGAAACAAAAGAAAATTACCTGCATTTCTAGATTTTCACTTAGGCATCCATGATGTTAAATGCTCAAGAATACATGTCAATACCCTACACCAATAGCTTTAGAGCTTGATTACGTACAGAACCAAATGCTAAACTCTCCATCCAGTGATTGGGATCAGCATGTACAGTCAGGTTTTTTGGGAATCAAAATCTATGTGAGTATGAGGGTGCGTGTGAGAGTGTGCGAGTGTGCGTTCGTGTTCTTTAGGTCCGACCATTGGTACACTCTGAGTCGGAAAGCATTCAATTTTTAGTTTTATATCTCATGCTTTAGATGGAGTGTGTATTATATTATACACAAACCACTTACTAGCACATAATTAAAGCTCTTTAACCTGGATGGAGGAGTTTGCTTGTGACTACGTATTTATGTGTGTACATACTTTATTATTAAAGACCTGGTTATTTTCCTATAGATAATTTTGCAGTGCTGAGATGTACAAAACGAAAACTAAGGAGAAGAAAATAGTAAAGGTAAGAACAGGTCATTTAACTCCAACAAGATTAAGTTGGTGAATCACTCAGGAATTCTTTGATCACAAGCTTTGTGAAAAGGATTTCTCCAGAATACTTCATTTTTGAGAAATATCCTAAAACAGACATAAATTTAACTCGGTGCAAAGTTGGTGTTGCGGCACATTTCATGGTTGTGAAGACTATAAAGCCAGAGTGCAGTATCCCCGTTTCAGCTGACTGTAAGAGTGTTGAAGGAACACCTGCACGGGGGTCAACCGCTTGTTTATGGCGTGGATAGAGTGAGGTCAATTTTTAAAGGTATGTGAGGGCAGTGGTGTCTTGAAGTGAATTTTAAGAGGGTGGCACACTGGGCCACAGATAAACGTGCTGAAGCCCCCTACAAAGGAGACAGACAGACAGACAGACACATCCCAGTCGACACTGGGTAGTTACAGTTAAGTTTGCGTTTCCATAGGAAATGGATTTATTAGTTTGCTAATAACCATGGCAGGTGATGAATCTTCATGAAACGCTCCAAAAAGTGCTCCTTTTTGCTTAGTTTCTGCATGAAGAGTCTTGGTGTGATCCGTCAAGTGGAAGCCAAGAAAAAAAAAAAAGGGGGGGGGGGGGGGGGGGTGGAGCAACGATCCCAAAATGCAAAATTTCCATGCAATATCCATAGGAAATTTTGAAAAGGGTTATAGCCAAAATGGCTTTCCAAGAATTCTTGGAGATTATTTATATATATTCATATACTAAGTGCCCTTTGCCCCATTTTTAAACCCTTCCTGCCACATTCCTATTGGATAACGAAACGTGGCAAGTGAGAGGGGCTTCTCATTTTACAATGGTTGTAATAAATGATACACTTATAGTCAGAAAGTTCATTATTAGCATTGATGATTCCAGTAATTGCGCCTTTGCTCGTATCACTTTTGTAGTAGATGTTCTGTATTTCTTGTAGAACGAAAAACACAGCACACCAATACATTGTACACTGAATAGTTGCAGGCAATCTTCTCCCAAGTTAGAAGTTCTGTGCCCCTGGCCCAGTCGCAAATTTCATTTCACAAAATTTTTTATTGAGAGAGGTGAGCAAGCATTACAGACATGAGCATAAATCATGCATGGTTCCGGTGTCAACAAGAGCAAGTAAGCAAGTATAACGGGAACAAAGGAGGGGTAAATTAAGTTAAGATAAGATAAGAAAAACAATAATCAATTTAAACTAATAATAAAATGTAAAACACAGGCATTGCATCAGTACATTTACAAGGTTACAGTCATAGGTGGAGCAAGATAGCCATATAAGTCAATGAGGTTAGTCGCCTGGGCAGGTAGGCAACCCGAACTATGGGCAGGGTGTATATGTGCATGGTGCATATGTACATCAGGTAATCATGGTGGTTTAAATAGGTCGAAATGAGCGTCCAACGAGGACCATAGGTTCCTATAAGGGGGGCGCCAAGGTGTAGCGGCCAGCGCAATATTATCGGCTCCTCTGAGGTTCGAGACCCAGTCACTGGCCCAGTCGCAAATTTCACGGTCTCTAGCACATATCGGCAGTATAAGGCTGTCCTCCTTGGTGAACTTCACATGAATATTTTTCAGGACAAATTTCGGAGCTTTCTTGTTTACAAAGCTGTAATTTAATAAATGAAAGGTGGCAAGTGAGAACAGACCGCTATGAGCACAGGCACAATTACTGGAATCATCAATGCTAATAATGAACTCTGGGCCATATGCATCAAGCTAATTTTTTGTCGCAAACGCTGCAATTCGCAAAAAACAGCGTTTGCGATTAAAAATTCGCTATTTCCTATGCATGAGGCACAATCGCATCGCAAAAGTAGAAATCGCAAATATAGCGATTCCTTACGTTGCAAGAACCAGAATTCTGCAAATTCCCTAGCGATTTCTTGTTTTGCGATGTCCTCAGTTTGCGAAATTCGCAGACGGAATATTGAAAATTAAGAAATCGCTATGCAATGTATGAAAAAATCGCAAATAGCGATTTCACGAAATTCGCAAATTAGAGAATCGCAATTACCACCAAGTATGAGCAGGTGGTAACCAGGTTCAAACTATTTAAGGAGTCCCACAATGCAACACATTTTCCACAATGGCTGGGCTGCATGTGATAGCCAGGAGGCTGCAACTCAGAGCTGCTGCACAGAGGAGGAGACACCAAGAGAGGATATCCGTGCGCACATTACCCTGTTCCAGCGGACTGAGGAGGACATCCATACACACTACAGGCTGGATGAAGAGAGAATCCTAGACTTAATTGAGGAACTCAAACCTATTCTTGAACACCCCACACGCAGGACACACACCATCCCCACCCACATCCAGGTCCTGTGCTCACTGCACCTCTTGGCATCAGGTAGCTTCCCAGGGGGTGATAGCGTCAGTAGGAGGGATGTCACAGAGTGCATTGTTGCGTTTTTTCCACGCGTTCCTCAATGTCATCGTACAGAGGCTGGCCCACCACATCCACTTCCCCTGCACCCCACAGGCACTAGACCAGACCAAGGAGGAGTTCTATCAAATAGCACAATTCCCCCACATCATAGGATGCATAGATGGGCCACATGTCACCAAATCTCCCTCCCACAAAGAGTATGTGTTCAGGAATCGCAAGTCATACCATTCCCTGAATATACAAGTGGTGTGTGATGCCAAGCACATTATCACTGACATTGCAGCTAAATACCCAGGCAGCACCCACAACTCATTCATCTTTCGCCACAGTGGGATCCACCTTTGACTCACTAATGGAGAGTTTGGAGAGGGCTCCCTTCTAGGTAATTGCATAGGAAACAGTGACAACAGTTAAGCGCAGCAGTGGCAGGACAGTGTGTAACCTATTTCCACTTGCCTCAAAGGTAATAGTGCGTATGCAGTCCGGGACTTCATATTTACCCCATACCTAAATCCACAAACGCAAGGGAGCGGAGGTACAACAGTGCCCACATTGCCACCCGCAGTATCATTGAGCAGACCTTTGGTATCCTCAAGAGCCGTTTCAGATGCCTGCATAAGAGTGGAGGAGCACTGCAATACAGCCCTGAGACCTGCTGCAAGATGGTGGTTGCATGTGCCATGCCGCATAAAATTGCCACCCAGAAAGGCGCCCTAGTGGAGCTCAGCGATTCAGACACATCAGATGAGGAGGGGCCAGCTCCAGGACGCAGGCCAGCCGGTGTGATTGGAGCAGCAGCCGAGCGACAGAGACGAAATGACATAACACAGAACTATTTCTAGGTGAGAAAAGATGACACAATGCTATGTATTCAGGATAAACTGTGTTTAATATCCTTTGTTGGACCCGTCTGCTTCTGAGAGTCCCCTCACCACTATGATTTATTTTGTTCCCCTGTACCTCCAAAAATTTGTCGCTTTTTATTTTTGTCTACCAGGACTTTTTGTGTGATTGTCTCATGGGGCTAGATGTTCCTTGACACTCAGTTACTCACGAGGTTTCTGGCACCTATGTACAAGGCACCTGGCGAAACCTGTGAGCCTGGAAACTGAGGTTGACAACCTGTGTGTGTGTTCAAACTTAAAATGGTGGACACATATTTCCCTCATGTGAGTGACTCCCATTGGAGCCTACATGAACTTTGGCCTTTTGAGGTTTTGGCGCCCTTTTGCTTGGCGCGCATTCCTGACAGGAATTCCTTTAGTTTCTTCAGGAACACAAAATGGCTGCTCCAGAACCCCAGGATGGTGGCTCTGAAGGACCAGAAAGTACCTCAAAAGTGCCATGTCATGGGCCTACCCAGAGAAGGTTCTAGAACCTTCTGGCTCGTGCTAGCACCCCAGGGCACTGGCTATATAAGGTCCAGTCCCTGGCGGCCATTGGAGATGAAGATCATTCCTGATTCCTGATTTGACCTTGACAAGGAAGGAGTTCTAGACTGACACCAGATTGACACCTGCCCTGTTGACCCCTAAGGCAGCTGGTGACAAAGGCAATAGTGCAGCTAAGGTTGCTGGCGTTGGATGTGACTGGCGTTCCAGTCAACAGCGTGGGCGGTGACCTAGCGCCTGTAGCGCCTGCCCAGCGACCGCCTTGAATTCCCCAAAAGACTGTGGCCAAGTTCGAGTGCCTCTCCGCCCCCCCGGTGGTTGAAGCGGCTGTGGAAGCGAGTCGCTAGGCGAGAGTGACGTCGCCGCGATCGTGATCCCCCCTGAAGTGCCCCCTTCGTGAATAGCGCCTACCGCGAGGAGCTCGGACGTCTCCGAGCCCCATCTGCGAAGAGCGCCTCCTGCGTGGACCGAAGGTGAGGTGGTGCGCCGGGGCGGGGAAGGCCAGCCTGCATTGGGCGGGACTAGCGAGTCAGCCCCTCCTTGTTGACCCGGGAGCTGAAGCTGTGGGCGGGAACCACCCCGAAGAAGGAAGTCGGAGGGAGGTCTGTGGAGCCCCTGCGAGCCCCGTTGCTGGCTAGAGAAGTACTGTGCTTGACTGCATCGTCCGCTACAGCTGATGTGAGGTGGGCCGTGTGTTCCGCTAAAAGACTGCGGTGTGTGAGAGCTAAATAGCGGCATTACTTTGACTGAACTGTGGAGTTTTTGCGACCTCCCCGGCAGCCCGTTCGTCGTCTTAAGACTCTGAACTGGTGCTGCCAGGGTTCTGAGGGTGAACCAGCCCTGTAGGCGAATATTGACCCCCAGCGCCAAGTATAGGTCCTCTCCCGGTGGCAGCCGAGTGTGAATGAGCTGCTAAATGTATTTCCTTGCTTTCTAGATACACGCGTGTGCATCGAGCGGTTACAAAAGAGTCCCAAAAGTAGTTCTGTATCCCGAGAAGCCTGAAAGCCTGTCGGGCTGTCCAACTAACTGTAAGAGTAATCTCTCCTTTCTCCACACTGGAAAAGTGACTGTATTTAAAAGTGATTAATTGGTGGCAGCGATACCAGTCATTGGTGATAACTAAAGTGATATTTAGTCCAGTCATTATTGTGCTAGACATTGCTGATATTTATTGTGATATTTATTCTGGTCATTGATATTATTTATTCTATTTATTCCAGTCATTGCTAAATTAATATTTATTCTACTGTATTCATATCTGCTATTTATCCAGTGTATTTATTCCTTAGAGTCCAACTATTTATTTATTTATGAGAAACCAGTATTCCATTGAACAAATGCTTACCAGAAATGTAACTGTGAAACCCTAAGTGAATTTGCTACAAACCCAGAGAACTTTTATATAAATGAATCGTATTTTTCCATAACAGTGGTGTGGTGTCCTTCTTTTTGTGTGGTGTACAGGGGGTTATTATCGGGTCCAAGCTGGCTTAACACTATAGCCTTCACCTGCCTAGCCACTCGAGTCAAGCTACCTTCCCCCTTTATGCTGGGCTTGCCCGCGCAGGTCCAACATAAAATTGGTGGCACAGCGGTGGGATTGCGAGCCGTGCTTGTTGTGAACCCCATAATAATTCAGTGTGCCCCACAGGTACACACCCGGAGTTTTCTCCCAGCGGCCCTCTAATTTATCGTTTTGTTTTTTCTAAATTCTTGTCTGGTGGTGGGTGGAAGTGACCCTCAGTTGTCCTTACCTTACAACCTACTTCGTGGTAGTGGTCCACACTTTTCGCTGACGAGATGGAATTCAATATGTCAGAGTTGGAGACCTATACTGTGGCGCAACTCAAGGATTTCTGTCAGGAAAGGGGTGTGTTCGTCAGGCGAGGGGCCAAAAGAGAGGAGCTCCGTACTAGTCTGCGAGCCTGGGTGGAGGCACACATGGAGGGAACGGTGGAGGAAGAGGAATTTGACAGAGATACTGTTGTTGAGGTAGTGACTGCAGGTCCCCCGGGGGTGGGTGAAATGTCAATTAGCCCCAAGGAAACTTCACGGGAGGGCAGCAGTGTATCCTCTAGAGGGTTGTCTGAAACTGAATTGGCCGACAGGAGGGAAGAAAGACATCTGAGGTTAGAGTTGGCTAGGTTGGAGCTGGAAGGGAGGAGGATGGAACACGAGTTCAGGCTAAAGGAACTTGACCTCAAGTCCCGTAACAACACTCCGGAGGGTGTCGAGTCTCAGGAATTTGCCAGGGAGCCCAGACCTCATTTACCTAAGGACGTGGTCGCCAGCTACACTGCTGGAGACGACATTGCTAAATGGCTGACAGCCTATGAGGTCTCCTTAAGAGCCCATGGGATCCATGAGAAGCATTGGGGTGGTGGATTGTACCGGTACATGCCTCCGACAGGTAGGGATGCCTTATTGGCCCTCGACCGGGAGGAACAGGTAAATTACCCCGCCATGAAGGTGGCGCTCATCAGGAAGTTTGGGTTGACCCCCGAGAAATACCGGCAAAGGTTCAGGGGCAGCCACAAGCTGAGCTCACAAAATTGGGTTGACTTCCTGGATTATGCCAAGAAAGCCCTGGAAGGGTGGGTCCAAGGTAGTGAGGTGGAGGACTATCACGGGTTGTATGACTTGATACTCAAGGAACATCTACTCGAGAAATGTCTTCCCGAGCTGAGGCAACACCTGGTAGACAGCAAACTTACTTGCCCCCGTAAGCTTGCTGAGGAGGCGGACGTCTGGGTAAGTACCAGAGTGTCCACGAGGGGGACGGGAGGAGAAACTCAGAAGTCCGGACAGGGCGCTCCCCAGAGGAAAGAGGGGGGAGATAACAAGAAGCAGGAGTTCTCCAAAGGCCCCCAAAATAGCTTTAAGGGGAAAAACACCTTCTCCAACTCTAAGGCTAACCCGCAGAAGAACCCTAATCCTGGCCAGAGTCAGCAGCCAAGGGTTGTCCATTGCTTTGAGTGCGGTGGTATTGGACATTATAAGGGAGACGTGAAATGCCCAAAGAGACCACCCCCTCCCACTGGAGGAAAGGCCCCGGGAGTCGCTAGTGCAGCGCTTGGGGAGGAGATGTCCTTGAGTAAGGGAAGGGAGTGGGCGGGAGTCACCTTAGTGTCCCTGGGTAATCGGGAGATGGTTCCAAAGATCCAGGTGCCCGCGAATACTGCCAAGTATGGGCAATGGGTCACCATCAATGGCCATAGAGGGGAGGCTCTGAGAGATACAGGAGCCAGTGTGACTATAGTTAGGAGTCATCTGGTATCCTCAGAGCAGGTGATTCCAGGCGTACTTCATCCGGCCGCGATGGCTGACGGCCGAACGAGCCACTATCCTGTGGCCGAGGTTCCCTTTGAGTGGGGAGGGGTTGCAGGTTCACTTCGAGTTGCCGTAAGCCCCGCCGTGCCAGTCGATTGTTTGCTGGGCAATGATATGGAGCACAATGCTTGGAAGGAGGTGGAATACCGGACTCATTCTGAGATGCTGGGTACACCTGAATGGGCCTGTGTGAGTACCAGGTCGGCGGCTGCTCAGAAGGAGAAGTCGCGTGGGTTGGAGCCTGGAACAATGGCCCACCCAGCTGCCGAAGAGGGAGCATCTCGAGGACAGGAGGAGCCTGCCTCGGTGTCCGTGCCCCGTGAGACGGATAGGCCACCGGAGGAGGTGGACCCGGAGTCCGCGGAGGAGGACATGGTTCCGTTGGAGGACCTGCCTATCCCTGCCGAGTGGCGAGTGGAAGGAGGACCGTCCAGGGAGGAACTGAGCAAGGGACAGAGGGATTGTCCCACCCTCGAGGGTCTGAGGCAACAGGCTGAAGCCCAGGCAGCAGGTAACCAGTCTGGGAACTATCGTGTTTACTGGGAGGATGGTCTCCTCTACAGTGAGCCCAGGGCGCCAGTGCACGGATTGTCACGGGCCCTGGTAGTCCCACAGTGTTACCGAGCCTTCTTGCTAGAGTTGGCTCATGAGATTCCATTGGCAGGACACTTGGGTCAGGACAAGACCTTTGCCCGGCTTGTCCCCCACTTTTATTGGCCTCGGATGAGGGTGGCGTCCGACACATATTGTCGGACGTGTGTGTCATGCCAAGCCAGTGGGAAAACAGGGATGAAGCTAAAGGCTCCCCTGGAACCACTTCCCGTCGTTGGCACCCCCTTTGAAAGGGTGGGCATCGACATTGCTGGGCCCCTTGATCCACCGACATCATCCGGTCACAGGTTTATCCTGGTACTGGTGGATCATGCCACAAGGTATCCAGAGGCTATACCTCTGAGAACCATCACTGCACCGGTGGTGGCGAAGGCCCTGATGGGGATCTTTACCCGAGTGGGTTTCCCCAAAGAAGTTGTGTCTGACAGGGGGACCAACTTCATGTCAGCATACATGCGGGCAATGTGGAAGGAGTGTGGAGTGACCTACCGGTTCACCACTCCTTATCACCCACAGGCCAATGGCCTCGTGGAGAGATTCAACAAGACGTTGAAGGGTATGATCAGAAGTCTACCCGAAAGCCTGCGGAGGAAATGGGACGTCCTCCTACCCTGTTTGCTCTTTTCCTACAGGGAAGTGCCACAGAAGGGAGTGGGTTTCAGCCCCTTCGAGCTTCTGTACGGGCACCCTGTACGTGGACCTCTCAGCCTGGTGCGAGACTCCTGGGAAAAGTCTCCCCGGAAAGTCCCCCAGGATGTGGTGAGCTACATGCTGGCCTTCCGAAGCCAAATGGCTAAGTTGTGGAAGCAGGCTTCTGACAACTTGGAAGCCAGCCAGTCTGTGATGAAAGCGTGGTATGACCACAATGCTCACCCGGTGGAGTTGGAGCCTGGCCAGAAGGTGTGGGTGATGGAGCCTGGAGAGCTGAGTGCCCTCCAGGATCGGTGGACAGGCCCCTTTGAGGTGTTGGAAAAGATGGGCAAGGCCACCTATTTGGTGGACGTGAAAACCCCTCGGCATCCGCATCGGGTGTTACATGCCAACCGCCTCAAACCCCACTACGAGAGGCCCGAAGTCACGTTAATCATGGTGACTGATGGATCGGAGGAAGAGGACACTGAGCCTCTCCCCGACCTGTTTGCGTCTCAAGAGAAGGATGGGTCAGTGGAGGGAGTGAAACTCTCACCATCTTTGACTTCTGAGCAGCAGGAGGAATGTCGCCAGGTCTTGGGGTCATTCGCTCCTCTGTTCTCCCTTGTTCCGGGTAAGACCCACCTGTGTACCCATGATGTGGACACAGGAGACAGCCCACCTGTGAAGTCCAAGTCTTACCGGCTGTCTGACAAGGTGAAGGCCAGCATCCGAAGCGAGGTAGCCAAGATGCTGGAGCTAGGAGTCATCGAACCCTCAAGTAGCCCTTGGTCTAGCCCGGTGGTTTTGGTTCCCAAACCTGCGCCACCTGGCACCACGCCCGAATTGCGATTCTGCGTGGACTACCGAGGACTCAATTCGGTCACGAAGACCGATGCTCATCCGATCCCTAGGGCGGATGAATTGATTGACCGGTTGGGAGCTGCCCAATATCTCAGTACCCTTGACCTCACCGCAGGGTATTGGCAGATTCCCATGACTGATGGAGCCAAGGAAAGGTCAGCCTTCTCCACACCTGATGGACACTACCAGTTCTGTATGATGCCCTTTGGGCTCAAGAACGCTCCTGCAACATTCCAGCGACTGGTGAACATGATCCTCACCGGAATGGAGTCCTTCTCAGCTGCTTACTTAGATGACATCGCTGTCTTCAGTAACAGTTGGGAGGATCACTTGCAGCATTTGCAGGCTGTTCTCCAGGCCCTGGAACGGGCTGGCTTAACGATCAAGGCCAGCAAATGTCAGATTGGGCAGGGGTCGGTGGTGTACTTAGGTCACTTGGTGGGCAGGGGAGCGGTGCAACCCCTTCAGGCAAAGATTGAGGCAATCATGGCCTGGAAACCCCCCAAGACCCAGACTGAGGTCCGAGCCTTCCTGGGCCTCACAGGTTACTACAGACGGTTCGTGAAAGGGTATGGCACTATCGTGGCACCCCTTACAGAACTCACGTCCAAGAAGCAACCCAGGAGAGTCATTTGGACGGAGGCTTGCCAGCGAGCCTTCGACACTCTGAAACAAGCATTGTGTAAAGCTCCAGTCCTGAAGGCTCCAGATTTCACGAGAGAGTTCATTGTCCAGACAGATGCATCCGACATTGGCATTGGGGCGGTGTTATCGCAACTCAATGAAGAGGGTCTGGATCAACCCGTGGTCTTTCTGTCACGAAGACTGCTTCCCCGGGAACAGAAATGGAGTACCATTGAGCGGGAAGCCTTTGCGGTGGTCTGGGCACTGAAGAAGCTGCGACCATACTTGTTTGGCTCGCACTTCCTGGTTCAGACAGACCACCGACCCCTTCGTTGGCTCATGCAAATGAAGGGGGAAAACCCCAAACTGTTGAGGTGGTCTATCTCCCTACAGGGAATGGACTTTCGGGTGGAACACCGACCCGGAGTTGACCACGCCAATGCAGACGGTCTCTCCAGGTATTTCCGCCTTAGTGTTGAGAACTCCCAAGGGGTTGGGTAGCTCTCCCCACTTTCAGCTGGGGGGGACGCGTGTTGGACCCGTCTGCTTCTGAGAGTCCCCTCACCACTATGATTTATTTTGTTCCCCTGTACCTCCAAAAATTTGTCGCTTTTTATTTTTGTCTACCAGGACTTTTTGTGTGATTGTCTCATGGGGCTAGATGTTCCTTGACACTCAGTTACTCACGAGGTTTCTGGCACCTATGTACAAGGCACCTGGCGAAACCTGTGAGCCTGGAAACTGAGGTTGACAACCTGTGTGTGTGTTCAAACTTAAAATGGTGGACACATATTTCCCTCATGTGAGTGACTCCCATTGGAGCCTACATGAACTTTGGCCTTTTGAGGTTTTGGCGCCCTTTTGCTTGGCGCGCATTCCTGACAGGAATTCCTTTAGTTTCTTCAGGAACACAAAATGGCTGCTCCAGAACCCCAGGATGGTGGCTCTGAAGGACCAGAAAGTACCTCAAAAGTGCCATGTCATGGGCCTACCCAGAGAAGGTTCTAGAACCTTCTGGCTCGTGCTAGCACCCCAGGGCACTGGCTATATAAGGTCCAGTCCCTGGCGGCCATTGGAGATGAAGATCATTCCTGATTCCTGATTTGACCTTGACAAGGAAGGAGTTCTAGACTGACACCAGATTGACACCTGCCCTGTTGACCCCTAAGGCAGCTGGTGACAAAGGCAATAGTGCAGCTAAGGTTGCTGGCGTTGGATGTGACTGGCGTTCCAGTCAACAGCGTGGGCGGTGACCTAGCGCCTGTAGCGCCTGCCCAGCGACCGCCTTGAATTCCCCAAAAGACTGTGGCCAAGTTCGAGTGCCTCTCCGCCCCCCCGGTGGTTGAAGCGGCTGTGGAAGCGAGTCGCTAGGCGAGAGTGACGTCGCCGCGATCGTGATCCCCCCTGAAGTGCCCCCTTCGTGAATAGCGCCTACCGCGAGGAGCTCGGACGTCTCCGAGCCCCATCTGCGAAGAGCGCCTCCTGCGTGGACCGAAGGTGAGGTGGTGCGCCGGGGCGGGGAAGGCCAGCCTGCATTGGGCGGGACTAGCGAGTCAGCCCCTCCTTGTTGACCCGGGAGCTGAAGCTGTGGGCGGGAACCACCCCGAAGAAGGAAGTCGGAGGGAGGTCTGTGGAGCCCCTGCGAGCCCCGTTGCTGGCTAGAGAAGTACTGTGCTTGACTGCATCGTCCGCTACAGCTGATGTGAGGTGGGCCGTGTGTTCCGCTAAAAGACTGCGGTGTGTGAGAGCTAAATAGCGGCATTACTTTGACTGAACTGTGGAGTTTTTGCGACCTCCCCGGCAGCCCGTTCGTCGTCTTAAGACTCTGAACTGGTGCCGCCAGGGTTCTGAGGGTGAACCAGCCCTGTAGGCGAATATTGACCCCCAGCGCCAAGTATAGGTCCTCTCCCGGTGGCAGCCGAGTGTGAATGAGCTGCTAAATGTATTTCCTTGCTTTCTAGATACACGCGTGTGCATCGAGCGGTTACAAAAGAGTCCCAAAAGTAGTTCTGTATCCCGAGAAGCCTGAAAGCCTGTCGGGCTGTCCAACTAACTGTAAGAGTAATCTCTCCTTTCTCCACACTGGAAAAGTGACTGTATTTAAAAGTGATTAATTGGTGGCAGCGATACCAGTCATTGGTGATAACTAAAGTGATATTTAGTCCAGTCATTATTGTGCTAGACATTGCTGATATTTATTGTGATATTTATTCTGGTCATTGATATTATTTATTCTATTTATTCCAGTCATTGCTAAATTAATATTTATTCTACTGTATTCATATCTGCTATTTATCCAGTGTATTTATTCCTTAGAGTCCAACTATTTATTTATTTATGAGAAACCAGTATTCCATTGAACAAATGCTTACCAGAAATGTAACTGTGAAACCCTAAGTGAATTTGCTACAAACCCAGAGAACTTTTATATAAATGAATCGTATTTTTCCATAACAGTGGTGTGGTGTCCTTCTTTTTGTGTGGTGTACAGGGGGTTATTATCGGGTCCAAGCTGGCTTAACACTATAGCCTTCACCTGCCTAGCCACTCGAGTCAAGCTACCTTCCCCCTTTATGCTGGGCTTGCCCGCGCAGGTCCAACATCCTTTAAATCAGGATTCATGATATCACACAGCCTGTGTGGCACACAATGTGTATAGTATTATCACGCACGTTTGATTCACAGTGCATTGAAAAAAATTGTCACTGGGTTGATCCACCCATTGACATTCGTAAGTCCTGGCATCTCAACGGCGGCGCGGACGTCCCATTGCCCTGCGCCCCAGGGCACATTTCCCTCATCAGTGGCATCGGCAGGCCTGCCATGGCGCTCACTATGGCGCCTGTCCTGTTGGGGGGGGTGGAGTGAGGCTGCTGCGGCTTGACTGCATCCTCCTCTAGGGAACTGAGGGCTCCTGCCCCACCTGTGGCAACTGTCCGCAGCTGATCCACAGCACATGTTACCTGTATTAATCCCCTGGCCATGTCCTGACTGCTGTGTGCAATCTCCCGCTGCATGGTAATGCTGCGCCGGGACTGGATAGAGGTGGCTGAGGCCAGTCGGTTAACAGCCCTTGTGAAGAGTTCAAGGCTTGTGTGGAGGCGCTGGGTTTCACGGCGCCTAGCAGCACAGTCCGCCCGTATCTCCGCACAGAGTGTCTCCAGGCCACCCATAATGCCCCTGAAGGCCACCCTAAGCTGTCTTTGGATTTGACGTATTCCTCTCCCCTGCAGGAGCTGTGGCTGAAGCATGTTTCCCTGGAGGCCGCGGAACACTGACTCCTCTCCTGCCGCAGATGTACCTGGGGATGGACGGGCCCTGCGCCTGGATTGAATGGCAGGTGTGGGACTTTGAACAGTTTGTTGTCTGGATTGTGGCACAGACTGTCCCTGGACCTCATTAGCCTCTTCTTCGGTGTCAACGAGTTCGTCCTCAAGCGGTGGCAATGGAGCCAGTGCAATGCGCCGGGGGCGTTTAGGTGAGATGACTGGGCTGCCCTCCTCCTCCTCCACTTGCCCTCGTCCTGCAACGCTGTGGGACTCTTCCTCCCCTCCAGGCCTCTGGCCCTGTGTTTCTTGTGGTGCTGTGGACGTAAATGCACACATTAATTTGCTGTCCAGCCTTGCAATGGTAATGCAATAAATTACACTATTTGGTTTATTACGTGGGTCCTGACTGTCTGTTCAATGCCTTCACTCATACACACATACTGCTTGAGACTAGCTGGGTTTCACTGTTTGCTTCATGTGACTACATCTCCCATAATGCATTGCTGTGGTTGTGTGTGTGCCTGCACTGGATTGGCATTTGGGATGTGCGCCTGGGTCTCTCATGGGGGTGAGGTAGGTCGGTATCAGGGGTGTGATGGCATACTTCTTACCTTGTCTTGGTCCTGGTAGGTCGGAGCAGTCTAGCTCAGCCACGCCGCTCACACTCTCGGGTTGTAAGGTACCCTCCCACCAATTCCTCCATTGGTGTGGAAGCGGGGGCAGTGGATGTCCCTCCACCAGTCAGTTTTGCCTCCTGCAGCCTGGCAGCAACCCTTTCCTTCAAGCGCTGGCGGATATCATACCAGCGTTTTCGCAATTCCTCGACGCTGCGGTGGTTGACGCCTATGGAATTGACTTTGTCTTGGACCTCCGCCCATATCCTCCTTTTCCGGGTCTCTGGCACTCTGAGGGATTTTTTACCGAACAGCTCATGGCTGTGCACCATCTCCTGAATGTGCACCACCTGCTCCCTTTCAGAAAACTTCTGTTTCCTCTTTCTCTGGCTTTCACCATGCTGCTGCTCCTGTGTATCCATTTCTCCACTCTCTGTTGCACTGCACTGCTGCCTCAGCCCTCCTTCCAGCCTCTCACTCTGATTCTGGAACTCAGGTGCAGCATGGGTAGTCACACTTCCTGGTTGTGATGTCATCAAGCTGCACCGGAGATTCAGATTCCCCGTTTTGCTATTCCCTAATTGAGAGTTTGCTAATTCTGCGAAATCGCAGTTAAGGAATCGCAAACCGGGTAATCGCACTAAAATCTGCGAATTTTAAGAAATGGCTATTTATTTGTGATTTTTTTTTAATACATACCGATTTGCGATTCTCAAAATGCGATTTGCTATAAATCGCTATTTGGGAGTAGCAAAATTGGGTTTTCATATATATGGTCCTCTGTGACTATAAGTTGTAATTTATTCCAACCATGGTAAAACAAGCAGTCTACTCTAACTTATCCATGTTTTATTATCCAATAGAAATGTGGCAGGAAGGCTTTACAAATTTGGCATCTGACGCACTGTTTACGAACAGGCATCGAGAAAGGCAAACTGCTGAAATGCGTCTGCATAGTCATAATATATAACAGCTTTGTTACTCAAAGTCCTCCTACTTCTGTAATGAAAAATATTCATGTCAAGGCCACATTCACCACAGAGGCACCCACCTATATATTCCATGAAAAACCAAAGGTTAAAGGGACTTTCTAGTTAGGTGAAAATGTCCGTTAAAAATTATAGTTATTTTAAGTAGCTATAATTCGTGCCCTCACCATACACAGTGTTGTCATCAATTATGTCATTTCAGATGTTGCAGTTATGTGATTGATGATGTCATAGAACATGTCACAAGTGATGTAATATGTGAGCAGTGTAGTGGGAGACCATACATTATAGTTACTTTATGGCATGAGCTATAGTTACGTGAGAAAACTATAACTGCAGAATTTTTTTTGTTTTCTTAGTTTAAAATGACATGTTTTAACTGAAATTTTCATCTAATTGTAACATCCCTTTAAAAGTTGTTTTTTTTTCCGGTGAATTTCTAGAGTTTTATCATACAAGGGTTTTATCACGCAAAGTTTAAGATATTATCATACCTAACTATATCGTTCCTTGAATCTTTGTTTTTTCAGTGAATTTCTGTGGTTGTTTTTTTTTAAAACCAAAATAAGATGTCAATTGGCATGCATGGCGTGGGGTTGGACACAGGGCCTGACCCATCTAATGTTCTAAGTCTCAGGAGTCCCACTCCAACTCTTTGTTGAAGTGAAAAATGTTCCGTCACTTAAGTGCTATAAGTTAGGAATGTCCTCAAGGGCAGCCTGGCCCATAAATCAGTCTTACTTGTACTGTACGACAACAGTGACCAGGGTCTTCAGGCGCGCTCCCCTTCATAGATGTTTAAGCTGCAGTCCCTAGTAAGTTACCCACAAGCAGATTGGAGGGGCAGCAGTATGGTGTCCTTGAGTTTGTTATACACAGTCCTGATGAGGCAGTAGTCATGAGGCTTGTTCCCTTCATGCTTGATAAATCTCTTCCATCCTACTGACAGTGGGGAGGGGGGTGGTGGGTTGGTGGAGTTGTGACACTCCTGGTGCTGTTCCTCAGTCAGGGCTTGGGCAGCACTCTTCATGAGAACCCACCTGGCATACAGGGACGCAGTCAACGTGCACGTGGACAATAACCTGATCAGTTCAGCAATAGTTGTGGCTCACTTTACAGAGGCCCTCCTCTGGCACTCATTGCTCGCTGACTTTTTCCTGCACATGGGCAACGACCAGATTGATGATGCAGGAGTCTCCTCTCACCTCACTACAGGGATTGAATTGACAGGATACCCCTCTAGACTTTGTTCCCTCCAAAGCTCTTCTATCCCTCAAAGAGCAGACTAGTCTTGGCAAGCAGGCAGGCTCTGGAGCTCCAGGCTCCAGGAGTAGGAGGGTCTTTAAGCCCCTCGGTGATGTCCCCTCACTCAGCGGAGAAACTGGCAGTCCTTGGTCCCCAGTCCTGGTCACAGGCAGAGGTCTTGCAGAGCTTCTTATCTTTGCCCAGTCGGACTGGCTGCTTGGCAGCTGGCAATTTTTGGGAACTCTAGATCCCCTTCGTATTGTTCATTTCCTGACAGCTAATCTGATTTAGAGTGAGTCTTTGAAATGTATGCTGGGGTCTGCTTCCTTTTAAAGTGCCCTCTACTCTGCCATGCCTTTCTTCCAGAAAGCAGACTGTCTTAGCAGGAGAGAATCCAAATCTGATAGCCCACAACACAGGCTATGGGAGGGACTAGATTAAAAAAGATCGCAATCCATGACACATGCTTATGTCATGGTACGCACGCATGGTTTGTGTCTGCCCACAACAACAAAAATTAGCGTCAGGGATCCAGGCATCAATACCGCTGGAGCACCCAGGCCAGGGGTGCATGTCCATCACTATGCAAGCGACCTTTCCGTCCTAACAGGTATAAAATAACGAGCTCTACTGACATCAGAAACTTTAAACAAGGCTTCACTGGAGAAGATGGAATGCCTAAGAAATCTTGACGGGTAATTGTCTGGCAATAAACAAGTCTGAAACTACCTTCCAGAGAAAGGAAGGATAAGTTTATCACCATATAGTTCTATGCAACACTGTTCAAACTTAACAGTTAGAAGGTCTTGAGTCCCACTAACCCTTGTAAACTGAGGAGACAGCCACTATAAAGGCAATTTCCCAAAAAAATGCTGCAATGAATCCCTGCAGCTAGGTTCCAAAAGTGGAAGAGTAGACCAATTACATTTGATGGCCCCAAATTGAGCTCCCAGGGGTAGGGCTGGGATGGTGGGGGGTCCTTTATGGGAGAAAAGACTTGCGTCTAGACATCTAAAAAGTTTTTTTATGCCAAGAATTTTGAAAAAGGATGTCTGATTTGGACCTTTCCTACAAGTTGTAATATTAGCAAGATAGAATCCAATGAAATGAGATGAAGTTATAGCCTCTCAGCTGACACTATAAACAAAATCTCTTCCAATTGAATTAACTGCAAACCCTAGAAAAAGGACATTAGGCTTTCTTTCAAATACTCATGAATGGCTAAGGGAGATTTAGATCTCTATGCTGCTTCATCTCAGGATCCATTATATCAAATTCAAGGATGTACGGTTGGAATATGGGAGCCTTCAATCTGCTTAGTAGGTTCAGTTCAAAGGAAAGTAGGATCTTTCTGGGATAGATACCCCTACTTTTTGCCTGGTGTCAGTGTGTTTTGACTGTAGGTCACTGGGATCCTGCTAACCAGGACCCCAGTGGCAGTGCGCTCGCCTATAAATTCACAGGAAAGTACTTTGTAAACCTCACAATTGGCATACTGGGGTACCACTACAAGTCCCTAGTACATAGTACTTAGGTACCCAGGGCATTGGTACCCCAGGGGTCTCCTGTGGGCTGCAGCATGAATTATGCCACCCCTGGGAGCCCATTCAAACTGTATTTGCAGAGCTGCTATTGCACTCTGTGTGACAGGGTGCATGCACCCTTCACCTTAGATAGAAGGTTCCCCTTATTTCCCAGTCACTGTACTTAAAACCTATAAGTCACCCCTAAAATAGGCCCTTCAGTCCAATGACAGGGTGTACGGTTCTCCTACAAACCCCAGACTCCATTCTCTCGGCTTTGGATATGTGGGGCAGCCATCTTAAGGTATGTAGTGGACACTACTTGCATGCAGAGATGTTAAGCTACATAATGGCTACCCTGTATCTGGCCATGTTTGGTATCAAACCTGTTGAAATCATGCAACTACACTGATGCCAGTGTTAGTTGCACGATACCATATATGGGGGGCATCTTAGAGGGCTCCCCCCACTACCTACCCGTGTAGCCTTACAGGCTATACCTGCCAACCCATGCTGCTTCCAACCCTAGACAGAGTTTTGCCCCCCTGCTGATGAGCAGAGGAATGTGAACAAAGGATTTCCTGCAAAGGAGAGGTGTGACCATCTCTCCTTTAGAATTAGGTAGGCTGGGGGTACTTCCGACCGCCACAACACTGCATTGAAGCGCCTTCATCTCCTGTGTGCTTTCAAGGCTTCCCTGCAACTCCCTGTGCACACTGCCAGAGTGGCCTCAAGGGGGCTCCATCGATTCCTGCTGGCTCCCCTGCATGCTGAGGGCCGGCCTTGGTTTACCCTTGCTTGGTTAGTTCCAAAGACTTTGCTGGTCTGCAACACAGCATCTTCTCCCACGAATCGTTGTTTGCTCTTTCCCGGGCTTTTAGGTTGTCCTGCCGGCCACTGACCTCCCTGCACCAGTTGACTGGTGTGGGACAGCTCATAGATGGCTCCTGTGCTCCCTTATGAGGGCCTGGGCCCCACAGCTGTTGATACAACCTCACCGTGCTACAGGACAAACCTTCAAAAAGGGCTGGTTTTGTGTTCCTGTGCCGCCTGATCACTTCCACGTGTTTTGGACTCTGCCCCCAATTCCTTCAGGTTACTCTTGTCTGGATTCTACACACTGGTTCCACCAGCCTGGTCCACAAGACTTTGTAGCTTCTGATCTTTAATGAACCTCCATTGGTGATTATGGCTGTACCGACACCACTTCATTCCTATGCACCTAGGCTTCCTGGTGTAGGGATCCTGGTTCCTAGGGTATCCAAGGGTGGGAGGCTCTCCAACCTTCCTTGATCCAAGTGGTTCCTTCAGGGTCCTTTGGGAAGGGTCCTAGAACTGTAAAATTCCAACCCCAACCTACCCTGTGTTATCCTATGGACGTTTTACCCAGTGTAACAACTCTGCATCCTGGCGCCTTGGGGTCCCTGGCTACTCACCTTGGGTGGCTCTGTGTTTCTCCAGGGATCCTCCATCCTTGGGTACTAATCCTGTTTTGATACTAACTTTACATTCCACAATTTTATCATATGGTTTGCTGTAGGAAACTGGCTCTATATATACTACACCAAAATGAGGTATAGTGTGTATAGAGACCAAGTGACCCAAGAGGTGGGCAGAGGTTAAAGTTAGATAAAACCTTACTCTCTATTTGTGGTAGAGTGGTTGAGCAGTAAGGCAGTATCAGAGAACAGTGTTAAGCATTTGAAGTACACACTCAGTCAGGAATTGAATTCACACACTCAATAACTGAACTCTAGGCCAATTGTTTTTGTATAAAAAAATATACTGTTTATTTTTAGAACCAAGAAAGCCTGGCATAGGTAAGCATAATATACTTTTCACTAATAAGTTCATGAATATAGAACAGTTTAAAAATGCAGCTACTGAATAAAACTTGTACTTTTTTGATTTACAGGGGATGCAGCAGGTTGCAACACTTAGCAAATACAGTACATTGGAATGAATAGGCATTTTCAGTAAATTACAGGTAAGTTACTTTGTACGTTTCTTTTCTTACTCAGTGCTGGATACCTGGATTCAGCACTTGGACATTTCCAGTAAACAGGTAAGTAATTACGTTTTGGTTATTCGCATGATTTTTAAAGAATATCTTTAGCTTTCAAAACTCCATACTAAGTAGTTTTTTGGAAGAAAAACATTGCATTGAAATGAATAGGCTTTTTCAGTTAATTACAGGTAGGTTACTTTGTACGTTACTTTTCTTACTCAGTGCTGGATACCTGGATTCAGCACTGGAACGTTTCCTGTAAACAGGTAAGTAAATAAGTTTTGGTTATTTGTGCGATTTTTAAAGAATATTTTTAGATTTCAAAATGTTATCCTATGGAGGAAAAATAGGTTATCGGTTCACAGGTAAGTAATCGACTGTGAAAGTTAAGGTTCTGGGGTTAAACTTAGGGGTCCCCCAAGTTCAGTGATGCACTGTTGTTGCACCCTCAGCGGCACTAGGGCGGCTGGGTGCAGAGTGTTGAGGCCCAATGTTATCCAATGGGGGATAGGGGGCCTCTGGTTGATGGTTGCTGGCAAGCAAGCCACTGGATTGTGGGAGCAAAGCTCCTAGGGATAAGGTCATGGCAAATGGGGAAACAAAGTAGCACAAAAGTGCACCCTCAGCAGCACTGGGGCAGCCGGGTGCAGGGTGCTGTTTCGACATTGGGCACCCAGTTGTTTTCTATGGAGAACCTCCGGTTTGCAAAAGCACTGCAGACAGGGAGACGAAGGACTTCGGGGTGCGACCACCACTTGGAGATGTAAGTTGGGAAGTTAAGGGTTGGTTGGGCACCGTTGGTTTGGGCACACAAGGCCGTGGGGCGTCGGGTGCAGGGGCGCCTTGGGGTCGGATCTTCTCACCAGCTCCTGGTCGCAGTTAGGGGGGCCTTCTGGATTTAGGCTGCAGGCGTCAGCTGGAGGCTTGAGGCAGGTCAGGGGTCACCGGATCTCGGGTCAGGATCGCCGGGGTGACCTCCTCGTTGTGCTTTTCCACTCGAGCTCGACCCGGGTTCGGCAGGTGCAGAGTGGGCTGGATTCACGGTTTCTGGCTACTGCCAGAGGTTGCAGTTGAACAAATCTGGTGTTCACGGGATAAACAGTCTTTGGAAGGAAAGGCAGGCAGGTCCTCTGGGGTTTCTGAGGTTGCTGACTGCAGGACACACCGGGATTTTGCAGGAGCAGGTTCAAGGGGAGACAGGCCGGTAGGTCTGGGGCCAAGTCAGTGGGCGTCTTCCTCTTGTTAGCTGGCAGCACAGTTGTTCAGTCCTTTTTTTCTTGTTGTCAGGCTGGATCTGAGGAAGCAAGGTTCAGGGTGCCCCCTAAATACTAGATTTAGGGGCATTACAGGTAGGTAAGGGCAGGGACCAATGAGCCCCTTCCCTGGGGTGGGCACACCCCCTATCGTGCCACCCTCCAGTGGTAAATGGTACCACAGGTACCCAGGGCACTGTGACAGGAGAAGGCCTCTAAGGGCTGTAGCACTTATTGTGCCACCCTTAGAGGCCCTGCACCCTGACACTCACACACTGCCTTTCCAGGATGCGTGTCTTGATGCAGAACAAAGTGAAGAGTCGACATGGTACAGTCGACATGGCACACATCCCTGTGTGCCATGCCCACAAACCACTGCCCTGGCACACATCAGTCACCCCTCTAGGTGGGGGCCCTATCCTGGTTGTGAGGGTACAGGTGAATGAGCCCTGTACCCCTACTGTGCCCCAGTCCATTCCTGGGCACTGTATGTGCAGTGCTGCCATTAAGAGTATATGGTGCGGGTAGTTACTCATTACGAACTCCACAACACCATAATGGCTACACTGAAAACTGGGAAGTTTGGTATCAAACTTCTCAGCACATTAAACCCACACTGTTACCAGTGTGGGATTTAATGTAAAAAGCACAACAGAGGGCATGTTAGAGATGCCCCCTGAAACTCGACCAACTCCTAGCGACCTGACTGAGTGGCTGCTTAGGCTGCCACCAACAGACATGTTTCTGGAAACCTGGGTCGAGAGCCTGCTGCTCTTGGGGGCCTAAAACAATGCACATCCTGGGACGAGGTGCCAAACCTCCTCCCCCAGGATGGGCAGGGTTCACGAAGGGGAAGCTTCAAAGGCATGACGCCTTTGTGAACCTCCCCAGACCATTTGCTCCTTTCAGCAACTGGTTCCCACTGGTTCTACCCCCCGCTTTGGGCTGGAGAGCCGGTGGGAAAAACAAGTGAGGGAAAGAGGTTTGCCCACCTCTGCCGAGGCAAGGTGAAGGACAACTCTGAGTCCCCGCCATCTTGAGGATGGGGGGACCCAGCCAACCAGGGACAGGATCCTGCCCCCCTCCCACTGGAGAGTGGCAGAATAGGGGGTGTACCCACCCCAGGGAAAGGACCCATCGGTCACTGCCCTTTACCTACCTGTAACGCCCCTAAAGTTAGTATTTAGGGGCACCCTGAACCTTCCTTCCTCGGATCCAGCTAACAACAAGAAAAGAAGAGAAGAAGGACGAGAAGCCGTGAAGATCTAACAAGAGGACGTGGGCCACTGACTTGGCCCCAGCCCTACAGGTCTGTCTCCCGTCGAACCGGCTCCTGCAAAACCCCGGCGTGTCCAGCGGACAGCAACCTCAAAAACCCCGGAGGAACTGCCTGCCTTCATTTTCCAAGCGGTTTCTCCCGTGAACACCAGACGTGTTTGAAGTGCAGCTTCTGGTGCCAGCCAGGAACCGCAAATGGTGCCCACTCTGCACCCGCTGAACCCGGCCCGGGCTCGAGTGGAAAAACACCAAGAGGAGGTCCCCCGGCGATCCTGACCAGCGATCCGGTGACCCCTGACCTGCCTCAAGCCTCCAGACGACGCCTGCAGCCTCAATCTAGAGGACCCCCCCTACCTCGACGAGAGCGGGTAAGAAATTCCGACGTCCCAAGGCATCCCTGCACCCGACGCCCCACAGCCTAGTGTGCCCAACCCAGCAGTGCCTAACCAACCCTCTACATCCCTACTTACCCCTCGAAGTGGTGGTCGCTCCTGGAAGATCCTCGTCCACAAGCCTGCAGTGTTTCTTTGTCCCGGAGAATCTCCATTGAAATCAACAGGGCATCGGAGCTCAAAAGAGCACCCTGCACCCGGCAGCGCTAGTGCAGCTGAGGGTGCTTCTTTTCTGCTAACTTGGTCCCCAACTTGCCCAGAGCTTAACCATAAGAGCCTTGCTCCCACAACCCTGTGGCCTGCTTGCCAGCAGCTACCAACCGGAGTCCCCCTATCCTCCATAGAATAACATTGGGCCTCAACACTGCACCCGGCCGCCCGAGTGCCGCCGAGGGTGCAACAACAGTGCATCACTGACCCTTGGAGACCCCTGAGTCTAACCCTAGAACCCTAACTTCAAAGACCAATTACTTACCGCGAAACCAATAACCTGTTTTTCCTCATAGAATAACTTTGACACTTTTTATCCCAAAAAGTTTCCAAGTGTCGACTTTTGAAAACTGAGAATATTCCTTAAAAATCACCCGGTTAACCAAAACACATTTTCTCAACTGTTTTCCGGAGATATTCCAGTGCTGAATCTGGGTATCCAGCACTGAGTAAGAAAAGTATTGTTAAAGTAACTTACTTTTGTGAATTTCCTCCCGTAGGATAACATTGGTGATTCTATGTGAAAAAGTTTTGAAGTTCAACTTTTCAAATACAATAATATTCTTTAAAAATCGTACCTCTAACTAAAACGTATTACTCAACTGTTTTCACGAAATGCCCCAGTGCTGAATATTGGATCCAGCACTGTGTTAGTAAAAGTAATCTGAAAAGTAATTAATTGCATTTTTACTGAAAAAGCCTATTGTTTCCTACGTACTGAGTCTCGGTAATGACGCCAAACATCCTGTGATTCTGGCCAAATCACTTAATCTCCCCGTGCCTAACAACAAAAAATGAATGTGTGTCCTCATGTAACGTAACTGGTGCTATGTAAAGCGCTCTGATACCTGTTTCGGTTCGGGTCAAGTTCGCGCTATATGTAACACAGCAAAAAAAAAAAATAATCGAATTGGTACAAAGTTTTTCTATATTTTGAAAGTATCCAAAAACAGCATCTTGTAGCTGACGAGAATTTATATCCTTACCTGTACCAGGCTTGCTTGGTTCTAGAAAAAAAACAACAGTATATTCTTTGTATACAAAACAAATGGCGTAGAGTTCAGTTCTTGAGTGGATGAAGTCATTTGCTGACTGAGTGTGTACATCAAATGCTTAACACTGTCCTCTGATACTGCCTTACTGCTCAACCAAGCTACCACTTTAGAGAGTAAGATTCTATCTAACTTTAACCTCTGCCAAACCTCTGGAGACCCTTGGACTCTATACACACTGTACCTCACTTTGGTCAGTATATATAGAGGTGGTTTCTTACATCCTGTGTACGAATGTGCAAATCAAGGCACTAACGACTGGTTAAGGTTTAGATAGACATCCAGGTAGCCACTACACTGAAAACATAGCTCTTGTAGCATGAGCTCAAAAGTGCTCAGATGGGCCTCTTCCAACCAAGGGCATAGCACCTTTTTATGCAGAGAGCAACTGTGAGAAAATGGGGTGTATTGTATGGTGTGGCCATGCGACCTCGCTGTGTAATACTTTTACAAACCCATTTAGGTGTAGTAGGTTTCATTTGTGAAACCCTCAACCCAACCCGGATAGCTGCGACACTCAGCAGCAAGGCTTACACAGAGGAACTCGTGAAAAGCACTTAAACACCAACAAATAATTGAAAAAGAAATTGGCACAACACTCAAGAAATCCAACATTAATTTATAAAAATAGACTGTGTATTTACATAGATTTAGACACTAGAACAAAACGATTCACCAGAGGGTTCTGTAGAGATATTGATTTTACAAGCAATAATAAATCAAAGCAATTTTACTCAACCACGAACAAGCCTTTGCAAAGTCAACATTTTGACCCTTAACTTTTAAAGAAAACTAAGGGTAGTGTAATTGCAGTCAGTTAGAAGTACTTAGGGCGACCAACTCAAGCAGGGAGCTAGTCAGGGGGACCAGAAAGGTCCACAAGAACATTTCCCTTCACAGAAGAAGCAGTCCTCCTACAATTCTATGTACTTTATCTGCACTGCAATAGATTCCTATGGAGCGGTCCTGATGCAAAGACTGATGGATGGTGAGGATGCTTCAAGGATGCTGGGGATGAGACGTAGTCGATGAGGATCTTCCTCCAGGGATTCCTCGATCGACCAAGATGGTTGGGGTGGGTCGTCTTGGTTGCAGAACCGACATTCAGCAAGGTCCTAACCGGTCTAGTCGAAGTTCAGTCACCACTGGACTACCAGTCGCCCTGTGTTGCAGTCACAGACCAATACTTCCTGGCTTGATAATATGCCTTCTGAGGGTTCAAGCAAATCTGCAACAGCCCTCCCAGGTTCCAAGAACTCAGGTGCAACTCTGTGTGTTGGATCTTGGTCCTGCACGGTCGTTCTGGCAGCGACCTCAAGACTTTGGGTTACCAACCTGCCCCAGCAAGCTTCTTTAGCTGTTTTGTCCCTGTACTACAAACAGGTGGCCAGTCAGCTGAATCTTCGAGTCTCTTGGCCTGACTAGGCTCTGGAGACAGCTTCTCCTTGTGCAAGACACAGGTAGCACAGTTACTCTCTTCGCTAGCTACCAAGTGCAGTCTTCGACGATGCAGCCTCCCTTTGCTGGTCACTAGGTGCAGCAAGGCAGTCCTTATTTGTTCCTTCTTTCGGTCGAGATCTGAGGTGTGGCTGCTAAGGGTGTCCCTCTTATGCTCAGAAAATGCCCTCAGGGCAGGTTGTGGTGGGTAGCCAATGAGTGACCACTTTCTGTGGAACGTGGCATCTGGCTTTCCCAGGATGAACCATTCTGCCCACTCCCAAGATGGTGAGACCCCTCTCTCGGTGTTCAGACCTCCCTAGTTTATCTGAGGTGTGGCTAACTCAGGGCTACAAGCCTCCTGGGGAAACCGGTTTGGCAACTTTGTTCCCCTCTCTGCTCCCGGTGCCAGTCTGTCTGCCTAAACAATGGGTCAGCCCTACTCCCTAGTGTGACACATGTGCCCTTCAAAGGTGGCATCCCCTTTTAAGCATTGCTTCTGGGGCTAACCCCCAAGTGGCTTTCTGCCGGAGGGAGGTAACACCTCCCTGGCCTGCAAACCATCATTATTCTACTTCATTATTCATTGGCACATCTCTACAAGAGGGCAGACAGCTGTATTGTGGAACAGGCTTCATGTGTGCCCAGGAAAGGACAGGAGTTTTAAAGGAAACGAAGTGGCTGCTTTTCTAAAGCTGCGCACTGCAACAAGTTAATTAATTTTAACTTGAGATACAAGTCGGGCTTCATGTAACATGCTGAGAGGCAGGAGTGTAATTTTACAGTAAAAATTGTAGTTTTGCATATTAACAGCTAGGACATGTAAAGAACATGTCCTGCCAGTGTCATATGTCTCAACCTTCCTCAGAACTCTGTTGGCCTGAAGAGGAGTGACTTACACAGATGTACAGTGAAATGAGCAGCTTTGCCATTGCTTTCAATGGCAAAGTCAGACTAGCAGTGCATGAGTGCTCTACAAGTCTGCAGTGACGAACTGGGGTACTAGTTTAACTTGGGTGACATCCATGGTGGCACAACCAGTGCTGCAAGCCGTGGGATACCTCTCTAATGTACATGCCCTGGGTACCATATACTAGTAACCTACATGTAAGCTTGCCATTTCCAATTGGGTACAGCAGATTAGACATACAGTTTAGGCTCAGGGCACTGGCACTGAGGTCTGATTCGCAGGCCACAGTGAACTCTGTCGGAAAACAAGCAGCATCAGTTGAAAAGCTTGTGGGGGCCATACAAAAAGAGCTATTTCCTCACAGCAATCCATCTAGAGAAGGCACATTTCCTGGACCACCTTTTACTTCTTAGTACCAGAAAACCCCACAAAAAGTTGATTAGCTACTCTGTGTTACTTAGTTTTTCAATGTAAAAGAAAAGCGCTATCTTGGGGTCCAACCAATGAACCCTGCCCTGCTCATAAGAGATGTGGCAGGGCAGAAAAAAAAGCAGGGAGCATGACAGACTCTCCCATATGGAAGTAAACACCACCTTTAGTAGAAAAGATCCCCAAGTCCAAAGCACTGGAAAGAACGTGGTATATTGGGTTGCTGCACTGACAGCACCTGCATTCACGGACATGGTGAGTGCAAGTAATAGCATTGAGGAAGACAGTCTGAAGTGTCAGAAGGGTCAATTAACAGCAATGCATAAGCTCAAAAAGTGTGAGCATTAAGAATGTTAGTGCAAAGTTAAGGATACATTATGACATAAGAAGAGGTGCAGAAGGTTAAGATACATTTAAGCCCTTTCAAAAAAGCATCACAACTAGTGACATTAACAGGGAGGGCTCATCAGACAACTGTAGAAAGGCTGAGAAAGATGACAAATAGCCTCTAACAGTGCCAAGGCCTTGCTAAGTCAAAGACAGATAAGAAAACAAGTTACTTTCCTGTAACTTTAGTTCTCCAGTATTGGAATCTTTCATAGATTCACATGCCTGAATCATTCCCCGTCGTCGAGATACCATTAGCAAATAAAGCATAATCTCATATATAAATATACATACTTATATAAAAATGTTGCTTTGTAAACAAGAGAACGGATGGATGGAGGGATGCAAGAAAGGCTCACCGTTACTGGTTGATATTCCGCAGTACCGCCTCTCCCACCGCTGCATCAGATTCTGCGGCTGCCTCCAAGCAGTAGTGCCTGTTGAAGGTGTGCATAGACGCCCAGGTGGCTGCTCTGCAGATATCCTGGATTGGCACTCCTCCAAATAATGCAGTGGATGTGGCCACTGCCCTCGTGGAATGAGCACGGACTTGTGCATTCAAAGGCTTTCCAGCAGCTTGATGACAGTAGACAATTGCACTGGAAATCCATCTGGCAATTCCCCTCTTTGACAGCGGGAAACCTTTCCTGGGTGCGCTGAAGGCGACGAACAACTGGGAAGCTTTGCGAAACGCCTTAGTTTCTTTCAAGTAAAATTTCATACATCTCTGAACGTCCAGAGAGTGTAATACTCTTTCTGCCGCTGTCGATGGATGCGGAAAGAAACGCTTCAGCACCAATGGTTCGTTCAAATGAAAATCAGTTGGCACCTTTGGAATGAACTTCGGGTTTGTCCTGAGAATCATCTTACCCTCTTGAAATTGTAAGAAAGGCTCCTGAATCGAGAGCGCCTGTAGTTCACCTACTCTTCTCGCTGAAGTCAATGCAATGAGAAGAACCACTTTCCAGGACAAGAACTTCAGATCCGCCCTGTGTATCGGTTCAAATGGTGGCTTCATCAACAGAGAGTACTACATTCAGGTTCCATAATGGTGGTGGCGGCCTTACTGGCGGAAAGACTCTGAATATTCCTTTCATGAATTGTTTGATAATCCTTGAGGACCATAAAGATGGGCCTGACGATGACCTCCTGTAGCGGGATAACGCAGCCAAATGCACCTTGATGGAGGCGTGTGCTAATCCTGACTTTGCTAACTGCAAAATGTACGGTATTACCTGATGCGGGCGCAGCCGTAAGAGGATGAACATCATGTCTCTTACACCACAGACAGAACCTCTTCCATTTCATCTTGTAAGTCTTGTTGGTACTCTCCGCTCTGGCCTTGGACAGGATGTCCTTACATTCCTGTGAGATGTTCAGATGGCTAAACTCACAGTGTTCAGGAGAAAGGCTGCTAATCGCAAGGATTTCGGGTCCGGATGGCGCACCTGCCCCTTGGACATTGTCAGAAGCGATGGAATCATGCGCAACCGAATTGGACGATCCTCTGACAGTAACAGCAGTTCCGTGAACCAGTGTTGTCTGGGCCACCACGGGGCTCCTAGGATCATTCCGCACGGCTCTTTCTTGATCTTCACCAGTACGCGGGGGAGAAGAGGAATTGGAGGAAAACCGTAGGCAAAGACGCCGGACCATGCTATGGAAAACGCATTCCCCCAAGATCCCCTCTGGGGAACCCAGCTTGCGAAGTACTGGCATTTTCTGTTTTCCCTTGTAGCGAAGAGGTCCACCGACGGTGTTCCCCATCTCCGAAAGACGCTGTCCAGGATCCCCTGGTTTAGCTCCCATTCGTGGCAGGTCGATTTTAGCCTGCTGAGAATCCGCTTTGATGTTTTGATCTCCCGGGAGGTGTTCTGCTGTCAATGATATTTCCTGGTGAATAGCCCATTCCCAAATTTCCTGGGCTTCCTGAGACAGGGAGAGAGATCTTGTTCCCCCTTGCTTGTTTACATAATGCATCGCCGTGGTGTTGTCTGTTCTTACCAACACCGGCGCACCTTTTATCCTTGGCAGAAAAGCCAGCAATGCCAAGCGGATCGCCCTGAGCTCCAGCAGATTTATATGTAACTGCTGCTCCTCTGTTTTCCAACGGACGCTGACCTGAAGGAAAGCTTCCCATCCTTCTAATGATGCATCCGTCGTTCTAGCGGGGCTGCATTTGCTAGAAACGACAGTCCTTGAGACACATTTGTCTTTTGCGTCCACCACTTTGCTGCCTGTCGCATCACTGGTGTTACCCTTATTATATCGTCGAAGGATCCCTCCGCTTGACGCCATTGGAGATCGATCTCTTCCTGCCATGGTCTCATCCTTAGCCTGCAGCAAGGTACCAGTGGAATACAAGAGGAAATTGTGCCCAGCAAGGATTTGTACCTGCGGACTGAAAGAGACTTTCTTCTTCTCAAGTCTTGAAAGAGGGACACAATCCTTAGCTGTCTTTCCTCGGAAGGAAACGCTTTGTTGTGTTCTGTGTCCAATATTGCTCCCAGAAATGTAATCACTCTTTCCGGGTGGAGGTTCGACTTTTTCTTGTTTAAAGTCAAACCTAAATTGGCGAATAAGCCTATGCAAGCTTGTGTTGACGCCTCGGTTTTTGTCTTTGATGTTGCTTTGACTAGCCAGTCGTCGAGGTAAGGAAATATTTGATGTTTTTGCTTCCTCAACACAGCTGCCACTGGAGCCAGGCATTTCGTGAACACCCTTGGCGCTGACTTGAAACCGAATGGCAGCACCTTGAATTGGTAATGTCTTCCGGCTATTCAGAATCTAAGGTACTGCCTGTGTGCAGGATGTATTGGCACATGGAAATACGCGTCCTGTAGGTCCAATGTGGTCATATGATCCCCTGGGTTTAAAAACGGAAGGATGTCCTGTAGAGATACCATCCTGAAAGATTGTTTCGAGATAGGTGTTTAAGGATCTGAGATCCAGGATGGGGCGCCACTGGAGCCTGTTTTTCTTGATAAGAAAAAACCCGGGAGTAAAACCCCTTGTTTTCCTGGGATTTCGGTACCGGTTCTATTGCTCCCTTTCGGAGCATTGTCCAAATCTCCTGCCGGAGTTGATGCAGATGATTGGCTCTCTTGTGCATCGGTGGCGTACAAGGGGGTGTCTGAATGAATTCTAGGGTGTGACCGAATACAACTATTTTGAGGACCCATCGGTCCGTTGTTATTTTTTGCCAATTGTGTAAATAGTGAGCAATCTTTCCACCCAGGGGAGCATCTGACAGAGCCGGAAGCTGAAGGTTGTCATTGTCTATGGGTATTGTCCTTTCCTCGGCCACCACGTCCTCTAGGAGTTGATTTTGTGTATCCTCCTGACTGACGCTGGTTATACTGCTGACGGTACGGTTGTGATAGGGACTGATAAGAAGACGAATATCTCCCCTGTTGGTATCCTCCTCTATACGAGGATTGTCCCCTACCCCTGGAGCCACGAAAAGGGGTTTTCCTGTACTGCAGAGTTCCTAGAGACTTTGCCGTATCAGTATCTTTCTTGATACTTTCCAGTGTGTCATCTATATGTTTTCCAAACAATTCTTCTCCATTAAAAGGGAGGTCTAACATTTTGTTCTGTACCTCCGGTCTAAATGCTGTTGCTCGAAGCCAACCTTGTCTGCGCAGGACCGCCGCTCCTCCCAAGGATCTAAATGCTGTGGTCGCTATATCCATAGCGCAATCTATGACTTCAGCCGAAGTCCTCTCCTTCCATGAGAATTTTCTTTGCCTCCTGCTTCTCTGGATCTGGCACCAGGTTAATATATGGAGACAGGTCGCACCACATCTGCCTGTCATACCTCCCCAATATAGCCAGGGCATTAGATGCTCTTACCAACAGAGCAGACATCAAAGAAAAACGCTTCCCTGCATTGTCCAACCTTCTGCCCTCCTTGTCCGGAGGTGCAGCAATAGGAGCAGATGGGTTCCAGGATTTCTGTTGTGCCGCCTGCGTGATAACAGAATCCGGTTTGGGATGACCCACAAGGCACGATGGAGCATCAGCCGGTGCTTTGTACTTTTTATCCAGCCTGGCCAGAACTGGTGTTACTGTCGCTGGCGTCTCCATGACCTTCAATCCTTCCTTCCAGATATGAGACACTATAGGTAAAGATCGTACAGATCTCCTATTTGGATCTTTAAAGTCATATAGAAAACATTCCGTTTTCTCTTCTGTCATGGTCAGTGCAAACCTCTTAGTGGCTCTTTCCATTAAATTATGAAAAACACCAATGTCCTCCGGTGGAGAGTCCACTGGTCTTTGCGGAGGAGTTGCAGGTGATGGGGTGATATAGTCATGCCATTCTCCACTTGTGTCCGCAATTTCACCATCTTCCTGTTCCTCATCCGAGGTATCGTGGTGAGTTGTCGGCGGTGGGGAACTAACAGTAGGTTCCGGCACAATTTCCCTCCTACGAATAGGAGTCCCTGGAACTGAGCGTTGATGCTGAGCCAACTCCACAGCCTGCGGAGCGACTGGAGTCGCTGGGTATCTTCTTCTATAATCCTCCAACATTCCTTGGAGATCCCTCAACAAAGAGGATGGGACACTAGTCATCTCTTCACGTTGTTGCTGCCGATATCGGTGTTGTTCCTGGGGTTGCTCTTGATAACCCCCATATTCTTCCTCCGAATCATCTTCCTGGTACTTGACCTGTAATTGCGAAGGGCTACTGGCAATACCATACTCCTCATCCTCCTCCGAATCTTCCTCTTCCAGTAAGTGAGACGGTAGCAAAGGGGAGACCTTGCTTGGGGAAGTAACCTCCGGTGTAATAAGTTTTTTCCCAGGCCCCAACCTTTTCTCTAGTGTTTTTTCCCTCGTCGACGAGCCCGTCGACGAGATACCCATCGTCGTCGTCAACCAAGTCATCGTCGTCGACGCTACCGTCAACGTTTTAGTAGTCGACGCTGTCCTCGTCGACGTCGTCTTCCTCGTCGACACTGCCATCGTCGACACTGCCATCATCGACACTGCCATCGTCGACGCTGCCGTCGTCGACACGGTCGTTGACGCCTTCGTCGACGGTGAAGCCGTCGACGATATCGTCGTCGACGGTGAAACCGTCGACACTGTTTTCTCACCAGCCTTATCCTTTTCGTCGACGATGGAGGAGTATTCGTCGTCGGCGATGTTCCTTTCTTCGTCGACGGTCCCGTCGACAGAGTTGATTTCTCCTCAGAAGGCGCAGAAGAAGACCGTTTGATAGTAATCTTGATCTTCTGAGGTGACTATGGTGGATTTGAGGTGGCCTTGAGGTGGCCTTTGCTCCTTTCACCTCACTAGCAGATCCCTTCTTCCCCTTTGAAGATCCTGAAGGGGATTTTGAGGGACTGCGCCCTGAAGACCCTGGGATGGTCTTTTTTGGGGCCTTCTCAGGTCTTTCCCCTGAGGAATGTGTCTGAGGAGATCTACTTCTCTTCTGAGATCTCTTAGACGCCACAGATTCCTTCTCACTCTCACTTGAGAGGATTTCTTTCCTGGCTTTGACTTTCTGAAGCCAGATCAACAGCCTTCCCTCACGATCTCTCAATGTCTTATTAGAAAAGGTACGACATACCTTACAATCTGCTGCCTTATGACCAGGATAAAGACAGTAGATGCAGTCCTTGTGAGGGTCATCTGTAAACAACCTCTTCTTGGAGCAGGTTGAACAAGCTCTAAATAATCCTTTCTTCTCTTTTTCAGACATGGTAAATGTAAAAATCCTGAAAATCTAAGTAAACTACTGTAGAAATAAAGAGTTTGAGCAGAGCTCAAAGGAGACTCCCTAGCACAACGTGCGGTAGAAAAATCTGAGGGGCAGAAGGTTCTCTCAGGAGTGTTCTAGAGGGTGAGGAGCTCTGATTGGTTCAGGGAAAAGTTTGGGCTTTTTTTACATAACAAAGGCTATGGGTTGCAAAAGGGAAATGGGCCTAGGCCTCTTTTCAGTTTGCTATACTACTAAACACTGCTTTTTTATATACCGGAGACTCCCATCTCGACGACGGGGAATGATTCAGGCATGTGAATCTATGAAAGTTCCAATACTGGAGTAAATACAGGTTATCAAACTTTAGCTTGCAACGGATCAACCCAACAGTCACTGCACCATGACACACACTTTACCCAAAGTCTAGTAGAGAACAGACTTTTGGGATGGACAGCATGCATTCAACAGGACATCCACCACCGCAGGCAGGTCAAAACCACTCAGTGGGTTCCACTCGATCTTTACACAAAGTTGTATGCTGTGCAGATTTGGATGAGGAACTATGCCCTGTAACAGGGACAGCATTTCCTCTTCCTGAGGTGGATGAAGAGGAGGCACGTAACTTTCCGACCCCAGTCCGGGACGATCAGTCTGAGCTGAAGATGGTCTCTCCTGACCTTCTTCAGAATCCGAGAAAGAGGTGGCAAAGTGCAGAGGAGACAGGACACCCACAGAAGGCAGAACACATCTCCTAGTAAGCCTCCAGGCAGAAACCCTAAGCGCAAAAGTCTTGGCAGTGAGGTTCTCAGAACTGGCAAAAAGATCTACCTAATGCACACTCCATACACTGGGCAAATACATCATGGACTACCTCCAGGTGCAGATGTCACTTGTATGCAGCTAGACAGTCTGTGGAGCTTGTCCATCCTGGCAATCAGAAATCCTGCCTAATGGTCAGTCAGAGAGATCGCCTAAATATACAGCCAGTGTGCTATGTTTAGCACCCCGTGGCACAGAAGGATTCCAGGGGTATCCTCATCAAAGTCATAAGCATTAGAATATTCCCGCCCATGCGCGGGACCCCGGAAACATTATATTATATGTGCCCCATATATTATATATATATATATATATATATATATATATATATATATACACACACATATATATACATATATATATATAAATAAACAATTGCAGCCTAATAAACACCAGAGCTGAATTATGCTGAAAAGAATTTCCATAAACGATGAACAAACATGCATTATAAACATGAGAGACAACAAATGTTTTGTTTTAGAACTGTTTTAATGCTCAGAAAGCAGTGGAAATTCTCATGAAACACTGAAAGCATAGGAAGCTCCCAGGCTGCATTGCAAAACTACAGTCTAAAAAGACTGAAAAGCTAACCTGCATCAATATGCAGTAAACTGACACTGTGCCTTTAAGGCACCCATGACCCCCAGCTTCCCATCATGCCTCAGGGGTGACAGTTAGGTCAGTTGTTCTTTGCGGAGACTGAAAAAAACATGAAACATTTAGGTTAACCATATCTCCACTTAAAATAATCCTTTGCCCGTGGAGGCGGGGGGGTTGCTTGTGACTTTGATGAGGATACACCTGGAAGAGAACTAGGATTAGAGGTATGTAACTAATCCTTCTCTTCCAGGGAATCCTCATCAATAGTCATAAGCATTAGAATAGAATAGCGAGCCTCACCTCATCTCCCTGCGGGCAAAGGAATAATGAAAACAGTAATATCAATACTAAGCCTAGAAAAACTAAGCTTGTACAGGCCGCAGGCTACCAAAATAGATTCCTCAAAGAGGCTTGTCCTACTTGAGTATCAGTCCTGGAATCAGATTCAAGACAGTAATGCCTTGTAAAGGTATGAACTGATCTCCAGGTTGCAGCCTTGCAAATCTCAGACATAGGGACATCATGTAAAAAAGCTACTGTGGCCGCTTTCCCCCTAGTAGAGTATGCTTTAGGTGACAACAGTAATGGCTTGCCCGCCAGCTGATGAGCCAATTTAATACAGGAAACAATCCATCTGGAGATGGATCTTTTGGCAGCTGGAAAGCCTGTTCTCATTGAACCATAGTTGACAAAGAGCTGATCCGTCTTCCTAATACTTTTGGTATTTTCCAAATAAAACTTAAGCACTTTTGAGATCTAAAGAGTGCAGAGACCGCTCAGCAGGGGTCGTAGGGTTCGGAAAAAAGGATGGAAGAGAAATGGACTGATTAATATGAAAATCAGAGACCACTTTAGGTAAAAAGGATGGATGTGCTCTTAAGACTACTCTGTTGTGGTGGAAAACAGTGTAGGGTTCTTTTGTACACAGCGCTTGTATCTCACTTACTCTTCGCGCTGATGTAATTGCCACCAAGAACGCAACCTTCCAAGAGAGGTGTTGTAATGAGGCCTTGTGGATGGGCTCAAAAGGAGGCTCCATCAACTTGAATAGAACCAGGTTCAACTCCCAAGGAGGAGAAGGATTTCGCACAGGGGTATAGACTTTCTTCAACCCCTGAAGGAAATCCTTGACTACTGGAACTTGAAAGAAAGAAGATTGGCTTGGTGATTTCCTATACGGTACAATGGCTGACAGATGTACTCTAATGGAAGCATACTTCAACCCAGATGTTGCTAAGGAAAGGAGGTATGGTAGAACAACCTCCTCCTACCCCGTAGTAGGGTCAAGATGAGGCTTCCTGCACCACATATAAAACCTCTTCCACTTGAACGCATAAGACGCTCTTGCAGAAGGCCCCTTAGCTTCTCTTAAAATGTGCATAAATTCAGGAGGCAGGTTCAGATGTCTGTACTGCAAACCTCCTTGTTTGTTCAGATAGAACATGGTGGTTGTATTGTCTGTCGGAACCAGGACTGAGGTGGTCTTGATCGCTGGAAGAAAAGCTTTGAGAGCAAGATGGAACGCTCGGACCTCCAGCATGTTGATATGGTAGGTCTGCTCTTGCGCCGACCACCGACCTTGAATCTGAAGGCACCCCATGTGTGACCCCCAGCCTTGTAGAGAAGCGTCTGTCACTATTGACTGCGTTGGGAGAGGTTGGTGAAAAGGTACTCCCACCAGAACATTCTGCGGTCGAGTCCACCATTTGATAGAAGTCTTCGCTGCTTGGGGTAGACTGATCTGGTCCTCCCAACGTCCTGTCGCTTGGTCCCATTGGTCCTCCAGGGACTGCTGTAAAGGCCGCATTCTCAACCTGGCGTTCGGTATGAGAAAGATGCAGGACGCCATGGAACCTAGCAGGGAGGCAAACTGTCGGACTGTTGGGTTTCGAGACTCGAGCAGAACTCTGCATTTTTGCCGCATAGAAAAAAGTCTCTCCTCCGAAGGAAACGCTTTTCCCAATTTTGTGTCCAGAACGGAGCCTAGGTAGTGGATGAACTGTGTTGGCCGTTGGACTGACTTCTCCATGTTGACGTGGAGCCCGAGCTTGTGCAACTGGTGCAAGCAAAGCTGGAAATCGTTTGCTACCTGTACAGGAGATGTCCTTTTAGGAGCCAGTCGTCCAGGTACGGATAGATGAAAAGTCCCTTTTTGTGAAGGAAAGCCGCCACCACTGCCATGCATTTGGTGAAGACTCGTGGTGCGGACTTGAGCCCGAAGGGCAGCACTTTGTACTGGTAATGTTTGTTGCCGATCACAAACCTCAAGTACTTTCGGTGACACAGTGCAATCGGGATGTGAAAGTATGCATCTTGCAGATCCACCGAACACATCCAATCCCCGACTTGTAGATGTGGACATATTTGGTGAAGAGCTAGCATGCAGAACTTTTCCTTGACTATGACCTTGTTTAGAAGACGAAGGTCTAGGATGGGTCTGAACTTGTCCTCCTGATCTCTTTTGGGAACAAGAAAATATCTGGAGTAGACTCCTTTTCCCCTTTGAGAGGGAGGTACTTCTTCTATAGCTCTTTTTTTCAGAAGAATTTTCACCTCTCTCAGGAGCAGGTCCAGCTGGTGGGGAAGAGATTTCTTTGGAGGAATGTTCTTTGGTAGCGCACGGAAACGTAGCGTGTATCCATTGCGCAGTATATTCAGCACCCAACGATCTTTTGTGATGCTGACCCACTCTGCAAGATGTTGTGAAGCACTTCCTCCCACTGGAATGGGCAACAGCGCCAGAGGAAGCCACTGCTCAAGCCTTTCCTCCCCTCGCCGTGTTGGAGAACTGCTGGTGACCTCCTCTACTTCTGCCCGATTTGCCTCCTCGAAATTGGGTCTTGCCTTGACTCTCGTTTTGGGACCACTGAGGGGTTTGAACCCTCTGTTGAGCCCCTCTGCCCTTGTTGGTCTTAAAGCGGCGCTTGAACTCCTTTTTTTTCTCTAGACCGACCGCTTTCACAGTGTCCAGCTCGGTCTTCATTCGACTCATCTCCTCATCAGCGTGTTCACCGAATAGAGAGGAACCAGAAAAAGGAAGGTTTAAGATGCGTTGTTGTGCATCGGGCTTGAGGCCTGTCAGGTGCGGCCAAGAAGACTTCCTGGCACAAACTCCATAGGAATAAGAATGAGCCGCTAGCACTGCGCCGTCCGCCGCTGTGCTAATTATTTGGTTAGACACTAGGCAGCCTTCTGTCAGTGTTTCCTCAAAGTCCTTCTGGTCCTCTTTTGGCAGATTGGACTTGAACCGATCCATGGAATCCCATGGGGCTCTATCATATCTACCTAATAGAGCGGCCGCACTGGAGATCTTCAGAGAAGAAGAGGCAGAATTGCATACTTTTCGACCCCACGAGTCCTGCGATTTGCTATCTTTATCTGGTGGAACTGAGGAAGCAGCCACTGCGTGCGTCTTCTGAGACGCTGCTACAATCACAGAGCCTGCTGGAGGGTCAGCTTTTACAAATACTGGGTCGGAGTCAGCTGGCCTGTATTTTTTCGGGATGCGACCCGGCACCGCCTTAATAGACGCTGGAGTTAGAAAAATGCCTTTGACAGAATCCATAATTCCCAGGACCAAGGGTAGAAATGGACAAGAAACAGATTTTTGATGCAGCGTTTCCATAATCACTGTCGTAGCCACTTGGGGGACAGACATTTCAATGTTCAGTTTCTTAGCCCCTCTCTGCAGGACATCTAGATAAGTGTTGATGTCGTCCACTGGAGAAACTCTGGAGATGGGGCTATCTTATCTGTAAGCGTGGGAGAATAATTTCTCCTAGAAGATCGGGTTGAGGAAGAAGAAGAAGATGGAGTTCTTCGACTGCTGCGATGAGCACCGTGCCTCCTTTCACGTGATCTTCTTGGATGCTCCTCCCTTCTGGGAGAGCGAGATCTGTCTGGATCTTCCCTTCTGGGAGAACGAGACCTGGCCGGCTCTCGAGATGTGGATGTCCTCCTCACAGGCGATCTTTCTGCTTGGCACCTGGGAGGGCTGCATCTGTCCACTTCTGCCACCAATC
Source organism: Lissotriton vulgaris (assembly GCF_964263255.1). Lineage (NCBI taxonomy): Eukaryota > Metazoa > Chordata > Amphibia > Caudata > Salamandridae > Lissotriton > Lissotriton vulgaris. Next base: position 910,018,932 of record NC_141694.1, read on the forward strand.
TTTGGAGTGGAGACCTGTGCTCAGTACTGGCGTACTCTCGCATCTGCTTGACAGCTCCTGATTCTCGCCAACGATCCAACGGTTGGGACCATCTAGGGGAAAACCTCACCACCTCCGAAGAAGGATCTGTCCGTCGTAAAGGTGATCTATTGCCCGGACTTCTGGACCTTCAGGGTGATTTTGAGGAGCCAGAAGATGAGGAGTGGCGCGAAGCCGATTCAGTCACCATAATCACAGAGTCCCTTGCCGTCTAATCAGCCCTTTCATGAGCCCTCGACGTCGGGTGTTCGGACGTCGAATGCCTCTACGGTGACCAACGTTGGTCTCTCGGCGCCTAACAGCGCTGCACTGCCGACGATGAAACCCTCTCTCTCTCGACGTCGAAAACCTCTGGGGCGTCGACGGAGCAAGTAATCTCGGGAGTCGAATGTCTCGACGGCGAGCGATGAGAGGAATGATGGTCTCTCGACGCCGAACGGCGATGACCAGCCGACAACGGAGCTTCCTCAACATCGAATGTCTATGTGACGACGGCAGAGTGGTATTGGCCACCCTCGACGCCGAGCACCGACAAGACGCCGACGATCGCCTCGACGCCGATCGACATCTGGTTGTCGACGGCAGAGGGATCTTGGGCCTCGACGCCGATAGTCGCCTTGTTGATGGTGGCAGAGGGGTCACACTTCTCGCCGCCGATAGTCGTCTGGATGACGGCGGCGGAGGTGTAACACCCCTCGACGCCGATCGTCGCCGGGCTGACGACGGCGGAGGGGTCTTCGTCCTCGACGCCGATCGTCGCCGAGTTGACAATGGCGGAGGGGTGATGGTCCTCGACGTCGATCGTTGCCTGGTTGACGACGGCGGAGGAGTCACCTTTCTCGACGCCGATCGTCGCCCTGTTGACGATGGCGGAGGTGTGACCTCCCTCGACGCCGATCGTCGCCTGGTTGACGACGGCGGAGGGGATTTCGACGACGGAGCTGGAATCCTCGACGTCGGCGATGAACCTGATCTTCTTTTAAACGGGGAGCCAGCCGTCGACAGTCGTTTTTTTGATAAATTACCCACCGGTAGCGGTTTCTTTAGCGCCGAGCCCGACGTTGAAGCTGAAGGACGTGAAGACTTGTCCCTTGAAGGTGATCTAGTCCTCTTGGAGCCCTACTTTACCGAGATCTTCCTCCGGATGACCTTTGGGCTAGGCCATAAATGAGATTCCTCTCCCTGTCCTTAAGAGTTCTTTCTGACAGGCGCTCGCAGTGAGGACAGGTCTTTGGGTCATGATGATCAGGCAAACAAAGTATACAGACATCATATCATGACTGTCTGTTTTAGCCTTCTTGTTGCCACAAGAAGGGCAGTTATCAAAGAGTAAAGGTATTTTGAGTGAAAAAAAACTGTTAATAAAAGATAGATACCTACTTGACTTGATGTAAAATGTCAAAGTAAGCCAAAAAAATCAGAATAATGAAGGAATTTTCTGACAGAAAGCCAGAAAAGAGTGGAGCTGAGTTACCAGGGTCCTTCCTGAAGGAGCAGGAAAGAACAACTGACCTAACTCTCACCCCTGAGGCATGATGGGAAGCTGGGGGTCATGGGTGCCTTAAAGGGGCAGTGTCAGTTTACTGCATATTGATGCAGGTTAGCTTTTCAGTCTTTTTAGACTGTAGTTTTGCAATGCAGCCTGGGAGCTTCCTATGCTTTCAGTGTTTCATGAGAATTTCCACTGCTTTCTGAGCATTAAAACAGTTCTAAAACAAAACTGTTGTTGTCTCTCATGTTTATAATGCATGTTTGTTCATGGTTTATGGAAATTCTTTACAGCATAATTCAGCTCTGGTGTTTATTAGGCTGCAATTATATATATATATATATATATATATATATATATATATATATATATATATATATATATATATATATATATATATATATATATATATATATATATATATATATATATATTTGTCACTGTTCCCTCACGAAGGAACAAATTGGGTCGCACTCCAGGGGTTGGTTTTGCAATTTTTTTTATTTTCTCATTATATTCCATAGACTTAGGCAGATGTTACGATCTACGCGTTTCGGTATTTCAAATACCTTGCTCACGATCAACCGATCACTTGGTTCCCCCTCCCTGATATACTTGCATTGCATTGTATACATTACATCACTTCCTGTTAGGGGTTTGCCAGTGCCTCATTGCTTTATGGGACATGTAGTTTTTTGTAAATTTTACTAAATGTTAGACTTACTACCTATTTGCCCAATATTAAACATTTTTCACCTCACAATAATTATGATCCAAGATATTCAGACACGCGAGCAATGAGAGGATCCCTCTGGTGGGACTTGTTAAATGAATATTTTCATTTCATATATGATATGATAATAGTTAGTTATCCTCGTCAGTTAATAAGTTAATGAGCAAGGTATTTGAAATACCGAAACGCGTAGATCGTAACATCTGCCTAAGTCTGTGGAATGTAATGAGAAAATAAAAAAAATTGCAAAACCAACCCGTGGAGTGCGACCCAATTTGTTCCTTCGTGAGGGAACAGTGACAAATGGATTAGCAGCGTGGTTCAGCTGCAGGGCGCCGCACCCGTTCCGAGCGCAGCTTGAGTGGCAAAGGGAACCAGCAATGGAAAATATTTAAAACGCCATGAACAGCGACCGCTGACGAGAAACGAGGAAACCAGAGAAGTCAGTCACACTCCGCTCGTGAGCAGAAGCCCGAGGTAAGCGTGTGTGTGAAGTTAAATGTCAAAGTTTACTTTCTGCTGAACAAAATCGGCACAGTCAGCTTTACGGACTCCCGCGAAAACAACGTGCAAGGATAAATGCCGCAATAGACTTTCAATGCAGAAATAAGCGGCCCAAGTTAATTACACAGTGTTTGTTTCAAAGGGAGTACACGGGTTAGCAGCGATAACAACCAGGACACGAGACATAATTGTTAAATCATACAGGCAGAAACATGGAGAAAAGAGAAGCGAAGCGCAATGACTTATTACGACAAATGTTTGAAAAAGGCTCAGTGGAAAAGGAAATTGGCGGGGCAAATGTGCAAGCTAAAACGGACACTAAATCTAAATTGAAAAACTGGGAGAAATTTAGCAGAAAAGAAATAAATAAGTCTTGGGAATTGATCACTTTAAAGGAGTACCTAGATGTAAAACGGGTCCCTAGAGGATTGAGAATCATGCTCATGCCCAGTCACCAAGATAGTTCCAACGAATTACTACAAGAATGGGGAGAGTTCATCTTACAGTCATCTTTAGGGCTAGTAGCAATTCTAGTCAAACACATCGAAATTAGCCTACAGAAAGTGAAAGAACAACTGCACGAAATGGAAAAAGAGCTTACAACACTCAAGCTCAATGCAGAAATGACCAAATTTAAGGAAGAACTAGAACTACAAATTGAAAAACATGAAGATACTGTAAGAGAACGCAAGCATCAAAAATTTATCAGGGATGCAACAGACTATGCAGAAGGACGAATCTTTTCGTTTTCAAAAAAATTTGACCAAATGAGACAGCAAGTATTGAGCACCAGCTCCATAAGTCTATCAAGCAGTGCATCTTCCCTAGTATCGGAAAATAATGAAGGAGAACCTGGAACATCGGCCGGTGTGGGACAGCAACCTTTTTTAGGGGACATGCGATTGGTACTGCACCAAAAACAGTGGGAGCAGAATCTACCCCCTCGACAACAACAAAGAGGGAGAGGGAGAGGACGCAGATGGCCCCCAAAAGACCAAAAAGGAGAGGAAAAAGGAGCAAAAAGCAACGAAGGAACAAAAGTGGGGACAGAAACGCGCAGTATGCGCAGGAAGATGAACCCATAGAGGACGAACTCCAGGTGGTCAATCTATCCAAAAGGGAAATATCAACGACAGAAGAACAACTTCTGAAAAAGGGTATCAACTTCTGTCCAACGAGAAAAATGGACTTAGCCCAAGTCCGGATAGATTTCTACCTATATATCAGGAAGATAAAACTGGCCAAATACTTTGCTGAAAAACAGAAAACTGGAAAGACAAATAAAATACCTACGCTGGAAAGTGGCACAGCCTTGTCAGTAAAAGATTCGGAGGCCCTGCTGACCCTGATAAATCTGAATGACGATGTGAATCATGACATCCCTCTTGAAGAAGCTTGTAAACAAACAGGTGCGGGTCTGAGAGGGATGAAGCCCAAATCAAAGTTTTACCCTCAATTAGCCCCAGGAAACAAAATTGATCTTTTCCAGGAGGCGGTAACCCAAGACTTATATAAGCTGAAAAATACAAAATACAAAGACAACTTAACGGAAAAGGAGAGGAAGGCACTCGTGGAGCTCTCGACAAACAATCAAATCGAAATAAAAATGGCCGATAAAGGCGGAAACGTTGTGATACTGGAGAAAACGGCATACATCACTGAAGCGCATCGACAATTAAGAGATACAAAGTACAATGACAAATTGAAAAAAAAAAACACCATGGAAATAAAAGAAATGGTGGATGCCAGATTGTCAGAATGGACAGAAAATGGCTTAATTGATGAGGAAAGGAAATACCTCACAGTTGCGCATCCAGTAACAGCAACTATATATTTCCTCCCTAAATTGCACAAACATCAAAAAATGCCCCCGGGACGCCCAATCCTGTCTGCTAAAGGCTCACTCCTGGAACCAATTGCAAATTACATCGACCATTTTTTAAATCCGTTTGTATTACGCCTGGATTCATATATACAAGATACAAGTGATCTACTCAGGAAACTTGAGAATACCCCATGGCAAGACACATACTACTTGGTATCTATGGACGTCATTTCCCTCTATACCAACATAGGGAATGACATGGGTCTGACAGCTTGCAACTACTTCCTAAAGGAAAGGAAAATGGAATTTGCAAACCATAACCAAATGATTTTGGACATGATTAAGATCTGTCTGACAAGAAATATCTTCATGTTTGGGGATGAACTATACTGCCAAAACAGCGGGACGGCGATGGGATTTTCCTTCAGTCCCAGCTATGCCTGCTTAGCGATGGGATGGTGGGAGAAGGAAATTGCTTGGAGCAACAGCAACGAAACATCACTGAATAAAGTAATAAGCTGGACTCGATATATAGATGATTTACTCATCATTTGGGATGGCAGCAAAGAAGAATTTCAGAAATACTTCGACATCATGAATAATAGCATACCAAACCTCAAGTTTAGCTATGTAATGAGCAATGAGAGGATTGTATTTCTGGACACAGAGATCTACATACGAGAGCGTCAAATACATACAACATTGCATCGTAAATGTACTGCCACCAATGCTACATTAGAAGCAACCAGCTTCCACCAGTAATCCCTGATCAGCAGTATCCCGTACGGGGAATTTTTGAGAATCCGAAGGATTTGCAGCGAAAAAGATGAATGGAAAAAACACAGCACTGCAACCTCGGAGAGATTCAAAAAACGCAAATATAACAACGGCATAGTGAAAAAATGCTGGGAAAGAACAGATCAAAAGAGCAGAGAGGAATGTCTTCAAAGAAAATCTAAAATACCAACAGAAGAACTAGAACCAATACGTATGATAATGAACTTTTCAAATGAAAGCAAAAGAATTGCAAATATTCTTAAACGCAATTGGAAAATTCTTCAATTGGATGAGACAGTCAAAGACATTGTGGGATCACACCCGACGATCACTTACAGAAGGGCAAAAAACCTCAAAGATCATCTTATTCATAGCCATTTAAAAAAAAAAAAAAAAAAGGATGAGTGGCTAAAAACAACGGGTTTTGTGAAATGCTATGCCTGTAAGGTTTGTCAGATTGCCAAACCGACCAAACAAGTACAAATGTCAAACAAAAAATACTGGGAGATAAAGGAACTGATCACCTGTAAAACAACACGTGTTGTGTATGTCGTCGAATGTCCATGCCCAATGAGGTATGTGGGCAGCACAGTGTGCAAACTGAAAAAACGCATCCTTGAGCACGTTCGTGCGACTATTCATAAAGACAAGGCTAATGCAATAGCCAAACACATGGAACTACATCATCGAAGTGACTGGAGCCAATAAAATTCTTTGGTCTAGAAAGTGTCCCCAAGAAAGAAAGAGGGGGAGACAGAGAGAGGCTCCTGAGACAAAAGGAATCCCGCCATATCCTAAACCTAAGAACCTTAACGCCCTATGGGCTGAACCAGTCAGAAGAGCTATATATACATTTGTGAGAACTTCGCTTTGATAAACTTTTTGTTGCCCAATATATATTCACAGTACCATGACTGGGTATGACACGTAAATTGTAAAATGGAGAGAATGAAAATGTTATCAATGTCTGAGTGTAATAAGCGGGACCTTAATGCGATATTGTGGACTGGGTAATCATAGAAACAAAGTAATATGGCTAAGCATCTGTTACAAGAAGGTAGTCCTACTAGAGGGTAGCAATGGCCTAGTTTAAAGTAACTAATGATACCTATGTCACTGTTTTCGGAATTGACACTGTCAAGTTACATATACAATGATAAAAGTAAAGTCATCCCACTAGAGGGAAAATATTAGTAGAGAATATCGCAACTGCTTATTAACTGACGAGGATAACTAACTATTATCATATCATATATGAAATGAAAATATTCATTTAACAAGTCCCACCAGAGGGATCCTCTCATTGCTCGCGTGTCTGAATATCTTGGATCATAATTATTGTGAGGTGAAAAATGTTTAATATTGGGCAAATAGGTAGTAAGTCTAACATTTAGTAAAATTTACAAAAAACTACATGTCCCATAAAGCAATGATATTTACAACAAGGGGTGGTGAGGGACAGAGTCTCTGAATTAAACAGAAAGCTCTCACCCAGTCAAGAGATCAGGGCTAGATCCAACACCGTTTTTTAGCTCACTGCACCATCCCAGTTTCAGAACCTGGCTGTATGCAAATTAGTCTGTTCCTGTCCCAGTGCATGATGGGAACAGGGCAAACCAAACTACAAAAGCCAATTCTTACACTGGGAAGGAAACAAGCTCCCGGGGACCGGTTTCTGGCATTACAGCCGTCTTCGGCCCGGTTTGCTTGAATCCTGATGGTGCAATGAGCAAGGGTCTCACATCTGAGAATACCCTTCCACGCTTAGGGTGGACAAAAATATTTACAACAAGGGGTGGTGAGGGACAGAGTCTCTGAATTAAACAGAAAGCTCTCACCCAGTCAAGAGATCAGGGCTAGATCCAACACCGTTTTTTAGCTCACTGCACCATCCCAGTTTCAGAACCTGGCTGTATGCAAATTAGTCTGTTCCTGTCCCAGTGCATGATGGGAACAGGGCAAACCAAACTACAAAAGCCAATTCTTACACTGGGAAGGAAACAAGCTCCCGGGGACCGGTTTCTGGCATTACAGCCGTCTTCGGCCCGGTTTGCTTGAATCCTGATGGTGCAATGAGCAAGGGTCGCACATCTGAGAATACCCTTCCACGCTTAGGGTGGACAAAAATATTTACAACAAGGGGTGGTGAGGGACAGAGTCTCTGAATTAAACAGAAAGCTCTCACCCAGTCAAGAGATCAGGGCTAGATCCAACACCGTTTTTTAGCTCACTGCACCATCCCAGTTTCAGAACCTGGCTGTATGCAAATTAGTCTGTTCCTGTCCCAGTGCATGATGGGAACAGGGCAAACCAGGTTCTGAGCTGGGATGGGGCAGTGAGATAAATAACGGTGATGGATCAAGCCCTGATCTTTGGACTGGGTAAGAGTGGTCTGTTTAACTCAGACACTCTGTTCATCACCACCCCCTTTTCTAAATCGTTTTTGGCCACTATAGGTGTGGCAGGGTATACTCAGACATGAGTCCCTTTCTCACTGCTCCATCAGGATTCAAGCAAGCCGGGCCGAAGAAGGCTGAAATGCCAGAAACCGGTCCCCGGTAGCTTGTCTCCTTAATGGTGAAGAATTGGCTTGGAAGTTTAGTCTGCCCTGTTCCCATGATGCACTGGGCCAGGGACAGACTGATTTGCATATAGCCAGGTTCTGAGCTGGGATGGGGCAGTGAGATAAATAACGGTGATGGATCAAGCCCTGATCTTTGGACTGGATAAGAGTGGTCTGTTTAACTCAGACACTCTGTTCATCACCACCCCCTTTTCTAAATCGTTTTTGGCCACTATAGGTGTGGCAGGGTATACTCAGACATGAGTCCCTTTCTCACTGCTCCATCAGGATTCAAGCAAGCCGGGCCGAAGAAGGCTGAAATGCCAGAAACCGGTCCCCGGTAGCTTGTCTCCTTTCTGGTGAAGAATTGGCTTGGTAGTTTAGTCTGCCCTGTTCCCATGATGCACTGGGCCAGGGACAGACTGATTTGCATATAGCCAGGTTCTGAGCTGGGATGGGGCAGTGAGATAAATAACGGTGATGGATCAAGCCCTGATCTTTGGACTGGGTAAGAGTGGTCTGTTTAACTCAGACACTCTGTTCATCACCACCCCCTTTTCTAAATCGTTTTTGGCCACTATAGGTGTGGCAGGGTATACTCAGACATGAGTCCCTTTCTCACTGCTCCATCAGGATTCAAGCAAGCCGGGCCGAAGAAGGCTGAAATGCCAGAAACCGGTCCCCGGTAGCTTGTCTCCTTTCTGGTGAAGAATTGGCTTGGTAGTTTAGTCTGCCCTGTTCCCATGATGCACTGGGCCAGGGACAGACTGATTTGCATATAGCCAGGTTCTGAGCTGGGATGGGCAGTGAGATAAATAACGGTGATGGATCAAGCCCTGATCTTTGGACTGGGTAAGAGTGGTCTGTTTAACTCAGACACTCTGTTCATCACCACCCCCTTTTCTAAATCCCATAAAGCAATGAGGCACTGGCAAACCCCTAACAGGAAGTGATGTAATGTATACAATGCAATGCAAGTATGTCAGGGAGGGGAAACCAAGTGATCGGTTGATCGTGAGCAAGGTATTTGAAATACCGAAACGCGTAGATCGTAACATCTGCCTAAGTCTGTGGAATGTAATGAGAAAATAAAAAAAATTGCAAAACCAACCCGTGGAGTGCGACCCAATTTGTTCCTTCGTGAGGGAACAGTGACAAATGGATTAGCAGCGTGGTTCAGCTGCAGGGCGCCGCACCCGTTCCGAGCGCAGCTTGAGTGGCAAAGGGAACCAGCAATGGAAATATATATATATATATATATATATATATATATATATATATATATATATATATATATATATGTGTGTGTGTGGGGCACATACAATATAATGTTTCCGGGGTCCCGCGCATGGGCGGAAATATTCTAATGCTTATGACTTTGATGAGGATACCCCTGGAAGACAACCCATGACCCTCACACCCTACTGCTTGTTTTAACACCACAAGGTGGTAGTACTGTCCATCAGCTCATGCAGAGGGATCCCTGTGATGAAAGACAGAAAGGTGTTGAGAGACATTTGTATTGACCATGACAACTAAAGGATGATTCTGCTGCCTCTGCTTCATTGGAGACCAGAGGCCTCTGATCTCCATCTCGTTCAGGTAGCCTCACCAGCTCAGGTCTGATGTATCTATCACCACAGTAAGCTCTGAATGGGATAGGTAGAATGGCCTGCCACCACACGTCAGTTTGGTATCCTTTATCCACAGGTCGCAGTCCACCTCTTCTTACAGACTTAAAAATATTTTCCTGGACGCACCCCTGTGCTAAGCTCAGTGAATGTAGAGTTGTATTGGAAAGCCAGCATGTGCCAACCAGCATGAGGCACTAGGAGTATACAGGAGTCCAGGAGACCAAGAAGCTAGAAGCCTCAGAACTATCCTGGGCATAACTGAGGACTAAGCTGAAACACCGACATGATATTGTAAATGTCGCTTAATTGCTGCAGGGGTGGAAAGGCTCTAAACCTCACAGCATCCAGAACTGTCCCTATAAAGAGAAACCTCTGTACCATTCCTGTGTGGGACTTTGATACGCTGATGGAGAGCCTCAGGTACAAAAGTAGTGAGATAGTTATCCGCAGGTTGTCTGGGACAGACCGTAACAAGCCCACCTTCAACAGTCTTCGATGCACGGGAAGACATGCATTCCTGACTCCCGTCCACCACCATCACTTTTGTGAGACACTGAAGTAAGCACAAAAGGTTGAATGGTGAACTTAAAGTGTTCCTTCCCAATGATGAATTGGAAAAAATGCCTGCCCACCTTCAGGGCATAAATATGAAAGTATGAATCCTACAATCCCTGAATTAGTATTTTGAATATATTTTTCCGAAGAAAAAATTCAGTCCACCTTGCTTTAAAGCATCAGAAAATACTAGGAATAGAACCAGCTGCCTCTCTCCTTCTCAGGCACCCTTCTTCAGTACTTCTTTGGCCAGTAATCACTGAACGGATGCATGTTCTGCTGAAGTCTGGATGAAGACCGGTGGAGGAGGCAGTCAAAGCAAAATGAAAGGGCAAGATGTAACCTTAATCTTCAGAACCAACTGGTTCAAAGCAAGTGCATGCAAGCTGTCCATGTAAAATTCTATTCTGCCCCACATTGGCGGCAAATATCGCCCTAATTGGTGAACCAAAGAGGTTTAGTGGTGTTGGCAGTATAGGGAGAGTTAGACGAAAATTGAATATGCTAACTTTGGCCCCATCCTCTGCTATCAACATGCTTCCTGGAGCCCTGAAAGGACTTGGTCGGTTGCTGAACGGACTGACACAGCTGCAACTGGTGACAGACCAAGCCCCAGAAGTAACTCTTGGAATTCCATTATTGTTACTGGGAGCTAGAAAGCCCTCAGAGAAAGCTGTGTATGGCTATTATTGAATTACTCCACAGCTGTATTAGCTTTGTCTCCAAACAGCCTGAATCTAGCAAAGAGAATGTCCATAAGTGGTGTCTGTACGTCCCTGGAGACACCAGTTGTGGGCATTCAAGTGTCACAAGGAACAACCACATTAGTGCCTATAACACAGCTATACAGTCTGTGGAATCTAGTCCAGCTTGCAAGATGCATTTAGCTCTATACTGTCCAACATGGACCATCAGAGTCACCTGGAGCAGGTCTGCCTGGCTATGGGGTAACTTAACAGCAGGACCAAGCACACATTCAGACACATCATAGCCAGAGTGTATCAAGGCTTCATTCAAGGGCTCCGATGATAAAAGGGCAGGTTGCAAAATGTCAGTCAAAAGGTTAGCCTTAGTTTGCACAGTTAGGGATTGTTCCAGAACCTCTGCTGCCCTCTGTACAACCACAGCAAAAGTGGCAGTGAGGGGGCAAACAGTCACCTTCCATGTAAACACCATGTGCAACAGCATTAATTTCCTGGGCATCTGAATCAAAGCAGAAGGTGGTCTAAAATACTGATGTAATGGGAGACCCACTACGACCGAGCCTTCCAATACCCAGGCTCCTGATACTTGATCAGCACCGGGGTTGTATCTGGACCCAGCATCTCTAAAGTCAGGGCTGGCATGGGCCCAACTGGGACCAACGAAGGCTTTGGCAAGGGAGAGGAAGAACAGCATGTAGGCACAGGTTGAGGCTTATCAGGGTCAGCTGGTACCAGGGAAAATACCACAGGCATACATCCAACCAGAGGCCCTGTGGGTATGTGAGACCCAAAGACATTCTAGAAGGAACGAGAATCATCCAAAGAACTGCAGCATTTCCTGCCTCTCCTTTCTACTCTATGCAGTCACTGATAGCTCAGGGCTCACCGTTTTAAACTGTGGAATGGAATCTGACTGTCAAGGATTCAGCCCTTTCAGAGCAAACTGTATGATCTCCTCCTGGAGTAGGTGCAATGGAGGGAGGACTAATGAGCCTCAACCACTGGAACGGACATAGTTTGCCTCTGATGTCATGGGGTCTGGTCTAGTACGGCTCTACAAACTAGAAACACAACCCTTTCCATAATTGACTCTCAGGGCAATGGGAATGAGCAGTCACAGGTTTCTCAGAGAGAGGGTTTGGGGATGCAGGAGCTCAGATCTTAACACTCAATGATCAACCAATAAAGTATGTCTGGCCCAGTGCAGGTCTTTTTTACAAATGAAAGTACTACATTACACAGCGATACTCTGTACTACGCACTACTGGCAGCTGAAATATTTGAGTGTCTCTGACTTCAATATTGGCAGGGATCTGCTTCCTACCCTTCTCCACTGCTATGAGGCTCTCTTCCACGCTTCTGGTTGGTACAGTTTAAATCACTCCAGATCAATTTGTATACTCTGCATTTACTCTCATATGCACCCATGAAGGTAACTTGGTTTCTTGGGGCACACCACGAAATTCCGATGAGTGGCAGCATCCTCGAGGCAGGGCCGTTTGATGGTGTGCCTGCTTCGACTCTTCTGGTTTCCAGAGAGGTGAAAAAGGAATGGAACTGTTCAAGGTCTTCCTGTTATCATGCCGGGAACCGCCACATACTACATAGTTCATGCCGAATAGGTTGTCATCTGCTAGCCACCGTCTCTCTGGCCTTTCCAGAGGGGGTATACAGGTGCTTCTCCATTCCTTTTTCACGTCCACGGATATACAACCCTGCAAGTTTACAATGTATTATTGAATAAAATTTTCATACGGTGTCCTTTTCATTAGTCTGAATTGACTTAGATCAAGTTTCTAAGCCGTATTGGCATATATCTATTTGGAGCCCTGACGAAGTTCCAACAAGGAATGAAACGCGTTGGCTGTGTTTCGTTTTTGGTAAAGACTACTGAAATAAAGAAAATAATTATTCTTGGACTGAATGAACTTGTGTTTGACTTCAATGAGTACGCCTTCTGCTTCTTTATGAACACTTTGACCTGAATTGCACCTTGGGACGACGGGTGCAGGAAGTGTGTCGCACCGAAGTTAGAATTATTGGTGGTACATGTGTTTTGGTTGTGCTAGATCCTGGTCGGTCGTTCTGTTCTTCATTTTTTCTATCTGGATGACATCTGTCCAACTCAAGGACTAATCAGATAAAGTAAAAAGAGCAGGTCTCACCTAAAGTTTGCCCACGTCTCACAACAGACTGAAGTCCTATCCCTTATTCCTACCATCCACAAAGTGGCAGTGTTCAGGAACAGTAATTAGCAGCTCCTTGCTAACAAAATGTCTTGCAGAAGATTTAAAGAAGCCCCGACTCCTCTCCCTTCACTTCAGTGTCTAGGTACCCTCTCTTTAGCTACAGGAAGTGAGAAATACACTTACGATGTCTGGAATAGTCCTCACCTCCCTCTTGCACAGTACCAGGCAGAGGGAACCCAGAATGATAAGACACATTTGGCATGTATTGCTTAAGTAAAGGGTATTGTATATTTACCTACTGTGAATTAACTTGACTGCTGTGGCATGTATATGTCTATGAAGCAAATCTTACAGTTATTAAGCTTTGCTTCCATCCCATATTCAATTTAACACGGCAATAGTTCTGGAAAGAATGTCAAACGTCCCAGCCACAGTGTGCCTTGGGTATGGCTAGACCTTATTGAAAAAATAAGGCTATCTGAATACTTAATGCAAGATATTTCATATATTACTGAAGAGGGTTCAGGAGCGACTATTGGCTGTCTAAGATTTGTTAATCTTTCAGTTTAGTTAATATTTATTTTTTAACTTATCTCCTGTATAGCAGCAGTAATGTGTGCAACATGATGCACTAAAATGCTCTTAGGAAAAATATCCTTCAGAAAAGACTACTCTCATTCTGGTCTTTAAAATTAAAACTAGGACTGTGTTTTCCATAAAAAATCTGCAATTTCTGTTCAGATAGAGCACTTTCCTTGTATGGGAAAGCTAAACCTTTGTCTATCAGTTGATTGTCAAACTATTCTAGTTAATGTTTCAATGTACTAAAAACCTCACTTTAAAAAAAACTGAAAACAAAGACTGGAATTTGCTAAATTCTCTGCTTCAATACCACATCCAAACATGTTATTTTTCAGATGAAAAGAATACAGTATTGAAAACATTTCATAGGACTAAGCATTTCATTGTAGGCAATTGCAAAAATCTCTAGTGGATAACTGTAAATATTTGCTTTTGCATAAAAAAATTAAATCTAAAACAGACTAGTGTGAGAGGCCGGCTCAGTATATGGTGCTCACTTATGTAGGAATAGCACCCTGCAATAATCCAGACAACTCTTATGGTGATTTTAGTGGTCTTAGAAAACCGTAGATAGCTCTCCAAGTGGTAGTTGTGGAGAGCAGCCTTCAGGCTTAGTTCAGAAGGAGTGTAAAGAACCTTATTTTACCAGTGCTTACAAACACTCACAAAGACAATTGTACTCTCTCCTACCTAGAGATAAAAAAAACAATACACACAATACTTAGGAAATAGAGCACGTAAGTAGCACAAATACACAGTGGTCTCCAAGGGGAGACCAAACTGTATACTAAAATAGTGGAATGCGAACCACGACTCAAGTCAAGAATGGACCCAAAAGACGTAGAAGTGTTAGAGACCCAAGGAACCACCCAAAGTAATTTCCCAGGAACCCCACGGAGGCCGTGTGCAGAGTAGGAACACGACCGTGTGATCAAAACAAGTCAATGGGTAAGTCGCGGTTGCACTTTTAACCTCTTCGCCGCTAATGACAAGGGTAACTCGTCATGGAGTTTCCATTGATTTCAATGGAAATTACATTGAAGTTCCACCAGAAGCATAGCATCCAAGTGGTTAAAGAAGGACCCTGCCCAGTGGACACTGAAGAAACCCTGTGAAAGATGGAAGGTTGGAGAGTCACCCAACCCGTGGATACCACAGGAACCCAGATACCTCCAGCACGGAAGCCAGGTGCATAGGTGTCAAGTGACATTGGAAACCACCATAGACCACAATGGAGGACTTCAGGAAAGATGCCACTGGAGAAGAAGAATAAGGAGTCCAGTGGAACCCAAATGTGGATTCAAGATGAGGGGTATCTGCAAGCAGGGGGTGACAGAGCCTATGTCACTCAGGAGTGACAAGGAGGCACAAGAGACGAATGCTCACCGATGTCGGAGATGCAGGAGATGTTGACGGTGCCCTTGAAGTTGCAGCTGGTTGGACCTGGTGATGCTGTGGAAGACCAAGAGCTGTTTGCGAGCTGTCCCACATCGGATGTCGAGAGCTGGCAGGGGCACCAACAATCCTTGACAGCAGCAAACAACGTAGTCGATTAAAAAGGTGCAGTGTCGGGACCAGCAAGGTCCAAGTGACTCACCACTGCCAGGTAAGTCAGAGCAGGCCTGAGCAAGCAGGGGAGCCCACTGGAACCAAAGAAGACCCTCAAGAGGACCTACAAGCCGAAGGCACAGGAGTCGCAAGAAGACCTCGGGCAGCTCACAAATGAAGAAGGCCCTTGGTGAAGAGGAAGTGGTGAGGTCAAAGATCTAGGCTGCCTGCAGGAGTTGCTTGAGGTCGGAGCTTCTTAGAGCCGAAGATCTCTGGAGGAGAAAGTCAACAAGCCTTGGCAACGGCAAATCGACATGGTGCACAAGGGTTCTGTTCCAGCAGTTCCGACGAGGGATACTAGCGTCAAACTCGGTATGAAGACAGTGTAAGCCTCTTGGAGTTGCCCATGGGCTGCAGCATGTATTGTGCCACTCATGCCAATCCACTTAAACTGTGACTACAGGCCTTCCATATCAACCTGAGTGAGTTGGCGCTTGTACATCTAAAAACAGATATAAGTTTCCATATCTGAGGTCACTGAACTTTAATACCTTTAAGTCCCCCCTATGGCAGGCTCTTTAGTCCTGAGGGCAGGGTGCTTGGTTATAAGTGAGAGCGCAGCTGCACAAGCAGGACACCCCTACAAACCCCAAAGTTGATTCTTCAGGGTTTTTAAGTGCGGTCAGCCATTTTAATACCTATAGTGGACATCTAGTGGGCATCAGCCATTACAAGATTTATAACTTTATAGTGGCTGCACCCAACCCGATCAGGTTTGGCATCACACATGTTGGAATCATACCCCAACCATGATTCCAATTTTAGAAGTATGATCCCATGTACTGAGGGCTCCCTTGGGGTGCCCCCTGTACTCCTGGTAACAGCCTTTCAGGGTCGGATAGCAAGCTAGTGCTGCTGCAGACCACACACATGATTAGGCCTCCTGCTGCTGAGCTTAGCTTACGCAGGGGAAGGCAGAGCAGTAGGTTTACTGTCATAGGGAGGTGTTACCACCTCCCAGACAGGACTGTGTATTGGGCTGAGGTGGGGTGTGGGTGCTTGCCTGCGCCACCAGACAGCTTTGAAGGGCACATTTGGTGCCCTCCTTGCGTACTACAGTTTGAGCCAGTTCAAGGAGACCTTGGCTTCCACTCTGGAGCGAAACTGGACAAAACATGGGAACATCCTCCCAAGCCTCAAACCTGAAACCACGTCACTCTTCGACCGTCTAGAAACTTTGACTTTGCCTGGAAACAAGACTGCACCAAGAAAGACTCCTGCTGTTCCTAGTCTCGCTGTTCTGCAAGTCTTCTTTGTCACCTGTGTCTGTGCTTCTTCCAGGTTCTTCCAAGGACCTCTGGACATCAAGGACACCCAAAGTAATCTCCTTTGGAGGGAAGGAGTCACTCTCCTGCATCTGCAGGCACAGCAACGAAGCTGACCAATCTGCTGTTCCAGTCGTCTTGCAGAATTCCAGAGGCTCAGAAACCTCGTTTGTGATTCTGGAACTCCCTAAAGGCCTGAACTGTCCTCTCTGCAATTTTGAGCCCAGTACTTCCCGTTGGAACCACACCACACCCCTGTGCACAGCGACGATTTTCCGTTGCAAAAATGTTGGCTCTGTACTTCGAGATAGAAGAATCTCCAGCCTCCAACATCTCTTCCCTCCAAGCTCAGCGTCCTCACAGCATCCTCTACACCGTAGGCCTTCGTTCTTGGCGAGCTGCTCGAGGTCCTCTTGCGACTCATATTACTTTGGCCTGTGGGTCCTCCTGAGGGTCTTCTACTGCTTCAGTGGGCTTACCTGCTTTCTCTGGGCCTGCTGCTCTTACTGTTGGTGAGTTCCTTGCTGATCCCAACATTGCTCCTTCTTTGTTCTCCACAACTGTTGCGGCTACCAAGGCTTGTTGGTGCTACCGCCAGACCCGACCACCTAGACACAGACATTCAAAGTGGGCTTCTGGTCTTCCTCAGCATCACCTGGTCCTCACAGCTGCAGCAACAAGACCACCGTTGACTCTTCAGAATCTCCTGCCATTGGTGGGCATTGTGTCTTTGTGCCTTCTGGTCACCTCCGAGTGGCATAGGTTGTTCACTTCCAGAATCCACTCTTGGATTAAATTATGACTTCTTCACCATCTTCTCCAGAGGCATTTTCTTCTTAGTCTTCCTTTGTCATCTCTGGAGCTTTCCAACATCTCTTCACCCCAATGCAACTGGCTTCCCTAGTGTAAGTAACCTGGTTCTCGGGACATCCACGTTGGAGTGGCTCTCCAATCATCCGTCCCGCAAGGAAATTCATTGGGGTTCGCTGGGAAGGGTCCTTCTTCTGCACTTCAACCGTGACTTCTCCATTGACTTCCATTGGTCATGCGGCTGTGTTTCCATTCTGCACACAGCCTCTGTGGGATTCCTGGGTACTTACTTCGGGTGGTTCTTCCTGTTCCCAGCTCCTCTGGGTCTTCTTGTCCAAGTTCTGTCCATCTTGTCATCCTTTGCAGTTTGCATTTCATTTTTAGTATATGGTTTGGTCTTCCCCCAGGACATAACTGTATTTTGTGCTACTTACCTGATTGCATTAGAAATATTCTTGAGTAGTGTTGATATCTCCGGGTAGGAGATATACCAATGTGTTAGTAAGGTTTTGTAATAAATAGGAGTATTTTTATATAAACACTGTGTGGTTCTTTTTCATTTAACTTAAATTATAAGATTAAACTTGTAAGACAAGCTGCTTTACAGTCCTTCAAGATAAGCCTGAAAGCGGCTCACCACAGCTACCACTGAGAGCTTTCTATGGGTGTCAAAGAGCATTAAAATCACCATTCGGTTGCTTGGATTAGTGCAGGGTGCATCACCTAAGTGTGCACCATATACTAAGCCAGCCTCTTACAATGAGTCTTTCAAGCAAACTCAATAAAACAACATACAGAGTTAGTTAGTCCCATATATCCAACATCAAGGAAAAACCCTTCCTCTTTCTTCGCTGTTCAGAAGCAAAGTAAGTGTTTTCCTTTATGCTTACTAACTGTGCTCATATGCCATGTTAAAATACTATTAATATGAGTATGTTCTCATATACCTTGTTGAAATACTGTTACTATTAGTGTATATATTTGTTTTAAATCGAGTGCTTTCCAATAATTGCATGCACATGTTTTTTTTTCCCTGGCCTTTTGGCCAAGGTGTGCTCATCCCTCTCTGAGGGATTCCCCTCCACGTTGTGCACATGCGCCGTGGTACCGGGAGCCCACTGCTAGGGGGCGTGGGCGACTGCGAGACCTCACTACCACCGGATTGAGGATTGCAGTGTAAGGCCGGAGATGTGGAGGAGGCACGTCTACTCATCAGAGGATGCCTTGCTCATTTCAGGCATTCTCGACGCATACCTCGCTTACTGCAAGGCACGCCCTCTGCGGCAGGGCCCACTATGGGACGTGTCCTTGGCAACAAAGAGGACGCACTTGTCCCACATTGCTCACATTCTTCGATGCCTCCGACAGCTCGCGGTCTTCTCCTTCTATATGTTAGCGAAGAGAAGACATTGCTGACAGGCGTGCGAGGCAGTCTGACAGCTTCAGTACCTTTGTTCTGGGCTCCAGATAAGCGGTGTTCAACTGACCATTTTCCTCGCTGTCCTGGTATAATCAGAGGGAAATTCCCTTAATCGACTGTCTGCACGAACACTACTAATAAAAACAAACAATGGTTTAACCAATTGCTGCCTGAATTCAGGCTAGACTGGTTTATTCACTGTTATTCTCTGAACAGCCATGGCAAGTGTGTATGATGAATACTGGGAGGAGGTGGAGAAAGATCAGATGCTCCTACCCATCCATGAAGAGCTGGTAGATGCCACTGATGCATCCCAGGAAAGGGCAGTTTCTTTGGGCTTAAAGCCCGGGCAGACAAATCATTGGACGACTGCAAGGCGCAACATTTTACCCCACGAATGGGAAATTTGAGGCTGGCGCCTCCTCTCGATACGCCATGTGCAAGTAACAGCAAGGGTAAATCCATATCGCTGCCAAAGTTAGGGCAGAATCACCTCACTCTGACACCTTCTAGAGACTGCAACTTGACTTCCGGAAACAACGTCTTGATGCCTTGGATACTCTGGAAGATTCCCAGCCTGGTTGCTCCCCCAAAGACGATTCCTATTCCCATCTGGGGACATATGACAATGCTGAGGTGGATTCAGAGACCCCTTATGGGGATTCTGGTGATGAACCAGGCCTGAATAGAAGGAGGGGACAAGAGGACAAAGTCAAGAAAACCAGGCTGGAGGACAAGGCTACCATACACAGATTTGGGGTCGGCTGACAGCTGAGTGCCCTAGACAATCCTAATCCGGTAAAGAGACGAATACTCAGAAAATCGAGAGTAAGATGGTGACATTTACCACAAAATTTATTAAGGACCGGGACAGGAGCCTTGACCCATCCTGGAATTCCTGCCACAATAAGGTCCTCGATATCCTAGAGCCTCATACAAAAATACTTGACACAGCAGAGGAGGTCATTGATCAAACAATCCTTTCAGGTTAGGCATAGTGGGCCGCTTTATCTTAGGCAACGCCAATTGTGTTTTTTCAACTGAGTAGGTGCTCACTCCTCATCGAGATCAAACCCAAACTGGGTGAGTTGGACACTACAGAGGCTGGTCCAGTGGCGAATGGGGGGTCTCTTCGAAAAACCTTTCCTTAAAGAGCTTTCTCAGTCTAGCAACAGTTTTTTTTTCAATCGTTAAGGCGCAGAAAACCTTCGGTTCAGCCCCGGATCTGGTTATCAAGTCGGATGTCAGTCGCCTGGGACAGGGAACTCGATTTGGGGATTTTATCACAGGCCGACAGTGGTTCAAACATGAGGAGGCTGTAAAAATCATTTGTCTGGAACCTCTGAAAGGATACTTCGCCAAGCGGAGTATAGTGGCCAACAAAGTTTCCTGCACCATTCTCTTAATCTCTTAGTGATGGACATCTCAGCAGTGCCTTATAACAATCGATTGGGAGGTACCCATTCCAAGGCACTGGTGGATATGGCCAGAGATTTCTGGAATCATTGCCCGCACCACAATCTGTTGGTGACAGCGGAATATCTACCAGGAAAACTCAACCAAGCAGTGGACCGGCAATCCAGACATCTGAGGGATTCCACTGCATGGAAACCAGAGCCCTCTCTTTTCCAGAGGATTATGGATTGGTGGGGTCCGGGTCACGTGGATCTCTTCGCGTCAAGACCCAACCAACAACTAGAGTGCTTCTTCAGGTGGCGCGCGGACCCTCTAGCAAAAGCGATGGATGCCTTCCTCCAGGAGTCAGTTTGGGGGTATGGATTTCTTCCGTTCTCGATGATCGCCAGACTGACGGTGCTGTAGTGACACCGCTATGGAAACTTCAAGTATGGTATCCAGTTCTTCTGGAACTTTCCATGGATTTTCCAATCCCACTTACCAGACTCCTCATTTTCTGACTGACTCTCATGGCAACTTGCACCCATTGGTTCAGGAAGGCACTCTCTTCCCAACGGTTTGCAAGATTACAGGGAACGTTGAGAAGTTGCAGGCCTTTCGAAACAGGCTGCCTCTCTTATTTTTTATTTTGAAAGTTTTATATAGCGCGAACAAGATCTTTGCAGATATCAGAGCGCTTTACAAAGCAGGGAATACCAACACAAGAGTGAAACTCAGGTCATTAGGGAGTAAAGTAAAACAGGTACATCAATAATGCAAGTATTACAGTACATTACAGTACATCAATAATGCAAGTATTACGTGCGCATAGATAGTCAAGTAAGTCAATAATACAGGTAAAACACATAGTCGTAGGGATCATGCAGAATAATACAGATTGGTGCAGAGTCTTTACGGATAACGTTAATAGGTCAAGTGTATTTGGCCATGAGAATAGCTTTTACTTCTTTCTTAAAAAGTGTGATGGAGGAGATGAGCCTGGTTTTGGGAGGGAGTGAGTTCCAGATCCTGGGTGCCATTCCTGAGAAGGAGCGTTTATAAGTTTTTTCCTTACGGAATCTTCGAGGTTTTAGCAGAAGATTCTTAGTGCCTCTAGTGTTTCTAGCGCCGCCAGAGATTGACAGCTTCTGAGCGAGGTATCCGGGAGAGCTCAGATGTACAGCCTTGTGTGTCATGCAGGCGATTTTCAGGTGAATTCTAGCTTCCAAAGGCAGCCAGTTCAAGGATTTCAAGTCAGGGGAGATATGCGAGTGTTTTTTTGACCCCGTGATGAGTCTCGCTGCAGCGTTTAGAGAAGCTCTTAGGGGTGCAGTAGTGGTTAACGGAAGACCGCAAAGGGCGATGCTGCCGTATTCAATTTGCGGGATTACTAGAGCTTGTACTGCATTTTGGAAGTCTTTGGCTGGCAGGAAGGGTTTAAGTTTCCTCAGGATTTTGATTTGGAAGTTTGCTCCCTTAGTAGCCTTGCTGATATGATGCTGCATGTTGAGATTGGAGTCGAGAGCTATGCCTAGAGATTTTGCGGAGTCTACTATGGTGGGTTGGACATTGAGTGCAGTTAGCTGTTTAAGCCAAGATTGAGTGGTAGAGATCTTCGCGGGAGGTGAGATCAGAAGGAACTCTGTTTTCAGAGCATTGAGTTTGAGATGATTATTGGCAAGCCAGGATTGAGTGCTTCTGATCGTTGAGTTCAGGAGTAAAATGTCATTGGGGGATTGTAGTTTGAGATATAGTTGGGTGTCATCTGCGTACATGTGAAAAAGTACATTGGATGCTTGTAGCAAGGTAGTGAGAGGTTCCATAACTAGATTGAACAAAGTTGGTGATCGGGAGGATCCTTGGGGGACGCCTAGCGAGACAGGTATTGGCGAGGACATCAAGTTGTTACTCTTGAATTTCTGCGACCTGTTGTGTAAAAAGGAGGTGAACCACTTGAGCAGTCCCAGATATTTTTTGGTTCAGTGCGTGTTATGCCGTTGGGTGGGGCGAAGAGGCTTGCGTCAGTGCGGAGGTCACTCTTAAGGTTGTCAGTTTTTTGGGTAAAGAAAGCGGCGAAGTCTTCACAGGAGGGTGCTTTGCACGAGGTGCTGAGCGGTTGGGGTTGTTCCTTGGCTTGTGTTCTGATTAGCTCAAACAGTTTTCTTGGGCGGTTTTTTGCTTGGTCGAGCTGGAGGCTGAAGAAGTTTGCTTTTGAGCGCTTTATTTTCCTGAAGTAGGCGTTTCTCTTTTTCTTCAGGCTTTTCAGATGAAGTGCAGAGGGAGCTGTTCTCCAGGTGCGCTCTGCCATTCGCATGGCTCGTCTATCTTCATTGAGACTCCCGTCGTACCATGGATTGGAGATTTTAGCGGAGACTCTTTTTAGTTGCAAGGGAGCAGCCTCATTAATTATTGAGGTCATGGCGTTGAGATAGTGGTCAGTCAAGGATTGTACATCTGTGGCGCCCGTGGGAGGGAGCAGGAGGTCGCGGCTGTTCGGGGGTAGGGAGTATGGGTTGAGTTTTTTCAGGTCTCTTTTCCAGACTTTAGGTCTAGAGGATTGACCAGTGTTGAGTTTGACTTTTTCATTGATGTTGAATGTGACAATATGATGGTCTGACCAGTCACAAGGTTGGATAGACTCAAGCTGGATGGCGTCCTCTTTGGCGATGATCAGGTGGAGGATAGAGCCTTTCTCGTGGGTCGGGCTGTTGCATATTTGGGTGAGGACTAGGGCGTCGAGGAAGTTTTTAAGACTATTTACCACCGCATCATTGTGGTCGTTCCAGTGGAGGTTGAAGTCACCAAGGTATATTTGGGTGAGCTGTCGTCCGGCATTGGTTGAAATCATGTCCATGATTTGTTGGACGAAGGGGAGGTTGTCTCTGGGTGGGTGGTAAATGCCGTGAAGAGAGCATATCGGTTTGCCCTCACTGATAATGTCAAGGCAGATGTATTCGTAGGAAGTTGGGGAGGGTAGGGACGATGCAGAAACTTTCAGCACTGAAAGGTTGTTCCTGTGTATGCATGCGATTCCTCCACCTATCTTGCCGGACCTGTCAAGTCTAATGATGTGGTAGTTGGGGGGGAACCAGAATGTCCATTATAGGTGTAGAAGATTCGGTTAGCCAGGTTTCAGTCAAGATGATTAGGTCAAGGTCTAATGTTAGGATTAGATCGGCGATGGTGGAGGAGTGTCTAGAGGCCGATCTACAGTTTAGGAGAGTGCATTTGAGACGGGGTGTGTCAGGGGAGGTAGAGGGTACTAGAGAGATGGGGACTTTTCTAAGGTTATTCGGGATGGAGATTCTGTTTAGTGTAGAGGGTCTACTGGGATTTGAGCGTATCGTGGGAATGGGGAGGTGCGGGCCGTTGGGTTGTTTAGGGCAGCTGGATCGTAGGAGCGGATGAGGGTGAGAGTGTCGAGATCCGAAAGAGGGTTGCAAGTGCGACGGGGGCGGTTGTTGCGATTGTGGACAGGGATCGTTGTCCAGTGTGGGCGACGGGCGCGGTTGTTGCGATTGTGGGCATGGATCGCGGTCCTGTTTTGATGGATGCAGCTTGGGAGCGTCATCCGGACGAGTGGAGAGCAGTTTGAGAGGGGAGGTGGTGGTGAGTGAGGTGTGTCTGGGGGGTGTGATGAGTAGCTCTTTGATGGTGTGAATGTCTTCTTTGAGCTGAAGGAGGGAGGACATAATCTTGTCCAGCGTGGGATAGGTGTGAGTGCTGGGGGTGTCAAACGTGGGTGTGTGGCTGACCTGGGGATTATCGTGCGGGAGGGAGGATGGGTTGGTGTTCGCGAAGGGCTCCGTGTTGTCGTCGTACGGGATTGTGCTAGGGAGGAGAGAGGGCATGGGGGCGATGGGCGTGGAAGAGGTGCGGGGGGTTTTGGAGGCGTAGAGGGGGGCATTGGTCGCAGTCAGAGAGAGCGGGGTGGTGGTGGAGTGTATGTTGGTGGTGATGGGGGAGCCTGAAGGGTAGTGAGGGCTGAGAGGGGGGGGGGGGGGGGAAATGGGGTCGGGGATGGTCCTGTCGTGGGGAGGGGGAGTTATGTTAATTGTTGTGGAGTGCCTTGCATGGTTGATAAGCGGGTGGTAGTGGGGACTGAGGGTGGGGGGGGGGACAAAGGGTGGGATTTGTCGTTCTGCGTGTCGTTCTGGTGCTGATCTAGGTTAGAGGAGTTGTGGGTGGGAGTTGTTATGTCAGGGGAGAGAGGAATGGGAGTGGTATGTGTGGGAGTCCAAGGGTTAGTGTTAGTGGGGCGGCGAGTGTATGAGGGGGAGCGATTTGTGACTGTGATTGAGGTATGTGGGGTGATAACAGCAGGTAGGTGATTGACTAGGGTGCTGAGGGTAGAGGTGAGGTTAGTGTCGTTCTGATGCTGAGCTAGGTTAAAAGGGTTGTGGGTGGGGGCTGTGACGTCAGGAGTGATTGTGCTGGAGGAGTTATGGGTGGAGGTCCGCAGCTTGGAAAGGTGCTCTTTGAACTTGGGGAACAGGTTGTCTAGTAGTTCCAGGTTCTTGTCTGTGGATTGAATTAGGACAATCCCGTTATTGTAGATAGTAATGGTGGTTCTGCCAGGGAAGAGTTGGGATGGTGTGATGGAGAGAGTTAAGCCATGGGCGGTTTTCCTGGTGGTGGAGACGGTGAGTAGGGTGAGGAACGCTTTTCTCCATTGAGCTCTGCGTGAGGTGTGGAAGATGATATCAATGTTCAGGGCTCCATTGACCGGTGAGAAGTAGGTGTCGGCAAAGGGGGTTTCAGGGTGGGACTTCAGGAAGTTGTGTTTGAAGCGTTTAGCGGCTTTTCTGGTGAGAGTGGATGGGTAGTTGATTCTATATGTGTGCTTGCCGATGAGATCCATGTTGGGGTGGCTGTATAGGAGGGTGTGGGAGGAGGCACAATAGTAATACACATGTGCAAAAACAACTGTCAACCGTAGGCTACATAGCGCAAGAGACACTAGTGAGTGGCCAGAAGGAGCCAATATGAGAGGTAGTAATCGGTGCAGTCTGGGAGTAAACAGTGAGTGGATGCAGTTTACAAAAAAGTACAGGATATATGAGGTAGCAATCAGAAAAATGGAACCAAAGTGACGTTAGTGCATGGCCCAGAGTAACCAAAATGTAAGAGGTAGCATGGGTGTAATCCAGTAATAGAAAGTGAATGGGTGCAGCTTACAAATGAACAAAGTATATGAGGTGGCAAACAGTGCATAATAGGGATAAAAGTGAGATGGGTGCAGCTTACAAATTATACAATATGCAAATAAGAATGTACTACTATAGATCTACTGGAATAAAATACAAAAGATATACTGGAACCAATATAGGTGCAAACATAAGGCTACAATAGACACATATGACCCTAGTGAGCAACCGGTAAAATATGAGGTCGCGATCTGTGCGCTACCAGTGAGGAAAAGTGAAAATGGGTGCAGGTTACACAAAATGTATAAAATACCATGAGGAGTATAATACTGCAGTAAAAGGCAGACACTTAATCACACGAAGATTTAGATACAATGCTATGTAAAGTCTGTGGTGGGTGGGATTGGTATAAAAAGGCCAGTTCTTAGGTTATGTTTAGATGGCCGCCCGAGTAGCACATGCAGAAACAGGCGTCCTTTGTAGTAGTCCTTTGTCTGTTGTTGAAGTTTTTTTTAGAGAGTTAGGTCTCCCTTTCTACTCTAGGGCAGGTCGGGTTAGTCCATCATCTGTGTTAGTTGTTGGGGAGGAGAAGGTACAGCTCCAGTGTTGCAAGGAGGAGAGGAGCGCGTCTTATCTCTATATTGGTGACCCCTGAGCTCATTGGTATGTAGCCTCATGGTCATCTGGTGGGCAGTGGAGGCGATTTATGGCTCTTCTTTATGGCCCCCGCCATTTTAGTTAGTGGAGAGTGCAAGGACCGCTTTGTCCACAGAATTAATTCTGCATGCCAGTACCACTGTGATAGTACATTCAGAGCATTCACAGTAGTTATTTGCGTGCATAAAACTTCAGGAGCCTCATGAACATCGTGTTCACCATGCTGCAACAGTGTTAAACAGGACCGGTGATTCACCAACTCGCCTGTGCAGACGCGGCATTTGGGAGCAGAAAAGTGTGGGCCGGTTCAACGGCCAAGAGATACAGTTGTCTGAATGGACTGATAAATTAATGCATGCCAATCAGCGATCTCAGAGGGTCACGTGCCTCTTCATGCCATATTGGAGGGAAACAATACTCTGTCGACTCTTGAAGGGTATCCGCTTATCTTTTCCACCTGAACAGTGATATTCCACGCTATGGAACATTACTGTGGTACTGCGAATGCAACAATCTTGGAAGGATAACAGCTACTTGGCATGTAAAGTATTAACGTACGAGTTACTTACCTTCGGTAACAATGTATCTGGTAGAGACGATTCTAGCCGCAGATTCCTTAACGTAGAATTATGCCCAGGCATGAGACTGGTCCCAGAAAACTTTTCTGTCACAGCATCCCTGCGCGCCGGGGGGACGGCATCATGTGATTCCGCACGGACGTCGTCCGCATCCGAGACATCAGTGAGGATACATATGTCCCACCACAGCGCGCCTACGTCACTTTTCTTCGGAGAACTTTTCCGCGTTACAACGCAGAGCCATCACAAACAAAACTGTGAGAATACTGGAACAGTGTGCAAAAACCCAGCTAAATAGAAGGGAAAGAAATGCATGGTGAGGAAAAGCACCATCCAGAATAGTGCCAGGTACTAAGGCACCAAGTCACGGAATGAAAGAACAGAGCGCAGCTTCTGAAAGCAATCCTGCAGACAAATACAACAGCCTCCCCGAAGGCAGGAAGCATATGAAAGAATTTGCAACAGATGAAGAAGTTTGCAACCACCGCCCAGAAAAATGAAGGGTTCCTGGGCCAGAACGGAAGAGAAACAATAATTCACCCACAGACAACACTAGCAGGAAGGATCTCCTAAAAAGAACTGAGGGCCGAGACCCAGCCAAGGGACCTCAACCCCAAGTACTGCGAGTGTCAGAAGTGCAAGCCACACAAGGAAGCAGAGCACGAGCAAACCCCACATTGGAGACCAAGGTGCAGGGGCGCAGAAGTACCCAGGAATTCATCACCCAATCACCAGAAAGGAAGCAATGGAGCAACAAGGCGAGCATCCCGCTAGGGAGGGAGTAAGAAAAGGGCACTCACAGAGGACAGCCGCCCTGAGGCAGGCGAGAGCAGAAGACCAAGAAGGTTCCTCGCAGAAATGGGGAGGAAGGGCGGGACGTGAAGGAATCTGTGGCTAGAATCCTCTCTACCAGATACATTGTTACCGAAGGTAAGCAACTCATACATCTGATAGAGACTACTAGCTGCAGATTCCTTAACGTAGAATAGATACCCTTGCCATACCCAAAGGGGAGGAGGGTCTGCGAGGACCCACTCAGCCTGGAAGAATACAGGGCCCTACAGGGGACGAGTCATAGGGACAGGGAGAAACCCAGTCCCCCTCCAGGCAGAAGAGGACCTCACCAGCTCAGAAGAACACAGAGCCCCACAGGGGATGTGTTAAGGAGAGGAGATGAGAGGGGCGGCCCAATCCCCACCAATCAATGGAAGCAAGACAAGACGAAGGGAGGACAGTACACCCCAAACACTGTCAAGGAACCAGGAACTCCCGCCAGAAGCCCAGAGGAATAGACAACGGCAGAGGAATACCGAAGAAGAAGAATAACCCCAAGACTCCAAGAAGAAGAGGCAGAATGGAGGCAAAGCCCTCCACTGGAACACATACGCAGTGAAAGGGACAGTTGAACCTGACACAGCCTGAAGTTAACAGGCAAGGTAGGAACGACGCCTCAGGCAACAAGGCAGACATGGGAAGAAAGGCGTAGTCTCAAAACGCCCCCGCGAAAACAAAGATAGGAGCACAAGGACCCAAGTCAAGGTCCTCGGTCGAAGACCAGCAGAGCAAGCGGTGCAGCTGACCGCAGACAAGCGCCCGAGCCGAGCGCCAGACCACATCGAGCTCCAAACAAGAGCAAGGGCCAGGGAAATCTCGAACAATTCCAAGGAGGGGAACGTTCCAGACAGAAACCCACCCACGAAAAAAGAGGGACCAGCCGGAAGATAAGAGGAGGAACAAGTAGGACGGACCCAGCCGTCAACACAGGAAATCATCCCCCCTGGAACACTAGACAGAAGACCAGGCCGAAACGGCGGACAGGAGGGTGAAACACCGCAGCACAACGCCGAAGATGGCATACCAAGCCAGTCAGTCTATACATCAGATACCTAGAAAGACAGAACTGAAGCAGCGCCAGCTACACCTAGGTAATGATCAAGAAACCGCACCAGCGGAATACAACGACACCAGGAAAGGCAAGAACCAGCAAAGGAGAGTCCACACCCTCCCAGCGAAAGAGAAAGCTATGCAATAGCTACAAGTACCCCACATGGGGTATGACACGTCCCAAGAAAATTATGGGGACCACTCTTAGGGAAGAAATTCTGCATCGGAGAACAAAACTATATACCCGCTGCAGAAACCACAGAAGGTTTAGCAAGCAGCCAAAAAGTATACTCTTGCCAAAAAGGGGGAGGGCAGAACCAGCAGCCAACTGAAGAAGCCAACCAAGGGACCCCAAGGGCACAGCAAACCACACAGAAAGTGTAACGGTCACTCCAACCCCAGATTCCAGGAGCAAGTGGGATAACACCTCTCACCAAGACCCAGAGGATCAACTGAGGAGGAGGAGGACGGAGACCCGCAAGAAGACGCTGAATGGCGGAGTCTGCATAAGTATTAAACAGAAGGACCCCGTCAAAGGGTAGATCAACCAGACGCTCTCTAATATTTTCAGGAAAAAAGGCATCACATAGCCAAGCATGGTGATGGAGAGCCACAGAGGTGGCCATAGCAGGGCTGAGAGCATCAGCAACATTCAAGGCAGCACGAAGAATAAACACTGCCAACTCCCTACCATCCAACACATGGCAAAGCAAAGAGATAACGCCCCCAAGAATCCAACCACGGGCCGCCCGAGACAGAGGCAACAACACCACAGGCAAACACGGAAAGGCATCCCGCAGAAGAGAGTCTTGAGTAGTAGGGTGGAAGGAAAGACAGACAGGGTCGTGCGGAGCGGGACAGGAGTGATGCAGGAGCACCTGAGGCACCGGATCGCCCTTGGCAGGATGACCCCAAACCCCCATAAGAGAATTGTGGAGTGACGCTTCAAAAGGAAGTAACAACTCCCGTCCACCAGAGCCCTGGTGGAGAACTTCCAAAAGGTTGTCCGTAGGAAACGGAGTGACAGGTTCACCAATCCGCAGAATACCAGCAGCTGTGTAAATAGCCCATACAAAGGCAACACTGGCCTCAGTAGGGCGCCGCAGAGGGGAAAGTATTTCCTACGTGGGCGACTGCTGCAGACTGAGCCGTCCATCCCCAAGTCCAGGGGGGTCGGCCAGCCCCGGAATAGTGGAGGATCCACAGATAAATGGGGAACCTGAGGGGCCTCAGGAGAAGGTGGAGAGGCCGGAGGAAAAGCCGTTCGCAAGCCACAAAATAAGGGTTCGAGGAAGAGGCCGGAGAAAAGGCAACAATACGGCGCCCTGTCTCCTGGGAGGAACACACCAACAGACGACAGACCTCTGGAGAAGGGACCTCAGGAGATGAATCCAGAACCCAATGCCGGGGCAGCTCCGTGGAGTTCGCCACCGGCACCTGATCGACACCGGAGTGGGCACTTGTGGCGCCGGCTCGACTTCTGCCACCACGTGCTCTCCAGGAGAATGGGGCAGGGTCGACGCCGGAATGTCGAAGGAGCGGCGGCGCCGGCTCGGCCTCAGACAGGGCAGCTGCCTGCGTGGAGGACCGAGAGGGACTCGGGAAAGCGCCCCAGGTCCGGGCCCCACCCGTGCCTCCACCCGTAACTCCACCGGAGTCGGGGAGGAAGGCTCTCAGCACCGAGACGGCACCAGCTCGACCTCTGGCGAGGCAGCCCCCTCGGTCCTCTGAGGCAAGCCCGGGGTCGCGGCAATCTCCTGCAATGCCGCAGGGATTCCTATAGGGATTTGCGGCGAGGCAGGGCGCCAGGCGCTGAAGAGGGGAGCCCCGAAGGACGCACCTCGACGACACCACCCTCCTACGACCTGAAGCCGAAACCTTTGGGGCCGGAGCCGCCGGCGACTCCGCTTAAGTCCCCACGTGAGGCAAGGGATACGATGACGTTTCAGGAGGTGGAGGAAGGGCAAAAGAAGCCTGCAGAGCCACAGCGTAGGTTGTCATTTGGGCCCTAGTCGCCCCTGCGCCTCGAAACGGTAGGTAGTAAGGTGACAGTCGGGGCGCATGTCCCGAGGGGAGTTGGCGCCCACCGCGGAACCAGGACAGGGCCTCGGAGACAAACTGAAGGACCTACCAGCCGGTGAACCACGCCCTTGGGGTCGTGGCGAGAGACTATGTCGCAGACGAAACCTGCGGCTCCTTGCTTCCGAGGTAGGGAACGGACGCTGGGATGACACCTACCCGGACAAGCGCGCCAACAACAACTTCATCCGGCGCTCCCGCCGTGATTTAGGTTTAAGGTGATGGCAGGCATCGCACTACTCCAAGTCATGGTGTTCACCTAGGCACCACATGCAAATCGGATGATGGTCGGTCGCCGACATGGGACGAGCACAGGAGGTACGCGTCTTGAAGCCCGAAGGCATTCGCACACTGTTCCACTAACGCCAAAGCGTGAAAAAGAAGAGAAGGCCTGAAAACAGGCCAGGACACAATCCGGATCCATGTTGCACACGGAAAAAACTGATGTAGGCACGCCGGGGTGGGACTTACGTATCCTCGCTGATGTCACGGACGACGTCAGGGCGAAGTCACGTGGTGCCGTCCCCCCGGCGGGCAGGGATGCTGGGGCAGAAAAGGTTTCCGGCTCCAGTCTCACGCCTGGGGATAATTCTACGTTAAGGAATCTGCGGCTAGTAGTCTCAATCAGATAGATAAGTTGGCAGTGCCGTTATGTCTCCTTTCTTGTTAGAGAGTGCCTGATGTTTGGCACTGGATATTACAGCGCAACTGTTTACCTCAGGTGGTGTATCATTCACCATTTCTAGATGAACTAAGTCTAGTACTTTGGTGGTTCATTATCCTGCTTTTCCTTGATACAGCAACCTGTGTGTGGTTCGCTGCCTGAAATCGTACTAAGCCATGACTGAAGAGTATCGTCCTCCAGGGACAGACCAACTCTTTATACCACTTAAGAAACATTTCAAACGCGTTTTGGGAACCTCTATCGCGCGTTCAGTGTGATGGGTTTTACAAGAAGCTGGCACCAACACATCTTCCATAAGGGGAGCTATGGCTTTAAAGGCTTTCTCCCTTGGGGTATGGCCTAGAAGATATTCGAAGAGCAGTAGTTTGGTTTTCAGACTGTATGTTTGAGACTTTTAGCCAATCACAGGCATGGCATCACTGGTTGTCAACCAGATTTAAACTACTATAATCTGAGCCTCTGGTCCTGACGAACAAGTTACTTACCTTCAGTAACACATTATCAGGTAGAGACTATCTGGCTTCAGATTCCTTACCTTTGAATTTCCCAGGTCTCAGATTGGATCCGGAACATTTTGCTGAGCCATACCCCTTGCGCGCGATGTCAAGTGGCTACATGTGATGCTGTTTGAAGCGTTGGTTAGGCCATCACCCAGGCACGCAACTGTCAGTACTTTTTGTTTTTTCCATGCCAGAATCTCAGAGCCACCCCGTAACCGACAGTTTGTGTGCACAAACAGGGCCTTGAAAAGGAGAACAACCACGGCATCTGCTGGGCCTGGGCAGTATGGGCAGCTGCCGAGGGCCTCGCTCTCAGCTCACCAGCAGGCAGCCCTGCACCAGTGCAACACACTACCAAACCTCTTGTGCCCCTGCCGATCCCATTGAAGAAAGGTGTCTGTTTGCAATTGGGCTTACGAAGGGAATGCCACTCCCTGGGCCTCTCACGGATGGTGCGGGGAGGCTTGGGGAGGGGGTACACTTTATCTTGTGCCAGTTGCAAGGAGGACTGATTGCAGGTGTGTCCTGCAAATAGGCCTCCTGCCTGGTTGCCCATTGAGATACAGTGCGGGACACCCATTGTCAGCACTAGACAGTCAGATATGAGCTGTGAAAGAGGAGCTTGTTTCCGCAGTTTTCCTAATTCAATAATTTTGCCGTATCAACTTAAGGCAAATAAGCATAAATTACTTTTTGTCTACGAACTCCGGTCTTTAGCTTTCAAGACAAGCATTGGAAATTTACAGCAAACTTTCTGTTGCTGTTAAGGCAGAACCTACACAACATGCTCACAATCCAGAATGATGAGTGGCCTCAGACGACAACCTTCTCTGTGCACATTCTCCAATACAGTTAAGTCCATTGTTCAAAAAAACTGTCTACTTGCTCCAGTTATGACCGACTTCAATTAATCATATTCTCATTTTCTGGACTTCTACTGATACACAACTGTACACAATGGCGTAATAAAGGATCTAAAATATAAGTTGCACTCAGGGACATTGTGAGCTTACCACTGGCATCAAATTGAGTCATAAGGACTCTACCGAACTAGTTAGTTAAATTTGGTAATACTTTATCTAGTAGCGACTCTGCCTAGCTGCAGATTTCTTACCTTAGAATATATCCCAGGGTGTCAGACTGGATTCAGAAACGTTTGATGAGCAGTCCCTTGCGCACCAGTAGGTGGTGTAATTCAATTCCACTGCTTCATAAACGTATGTAAAGAAGTCCACGTTGCTGCCTGACAGATATCAAGGACAGGAATTCACCAAGCTCTGTGGTTGCTGCTTTGGCTCTGACAGACTTTTCCGAAAACCTCTAGGGGTTGGTTTTTGGCAAATGTGAATGTGAAA
Source organism: Lissotriton vulgaris (assembly GCF_964263255.1). NCBI lineage: Eukaryota > Metazoa > Chordata > Amphibia > Caudata > Salamandridae > Lissotriton > Lissotriton vulgaris. The sequence goes on from NC_141694.1 coordinate 910,051,909, forward strand.
GGGATGGCAGATAAGGCAACCACAGAAACTGCAGAAATGTAACCTTTTAAAGTGCCCAGAGCAGAGCCCTGCTTGGCTAAAGAAAGAATAAATAAGAGAACCTAAGAAAGAGGTTCAGATAGAGGGTCGACATGCATATCTGCATACCAAGTCATGAACTTACTCCAATAGTCAGCGTATATGGTCTTGGTGGAGGGATGCTAGACTGCTAGGATAACATTGCACCAGGCTGCTAGGAAAACATTGCTTATGGTGGAAGGCTGATATAGGGAAAATGGGATACATTATTCACAGACCCACACGGATCTGAGGCCTGAGACTTTCATGAAAAGGTTTCAAGTCAGAAACAATTTTAGGCCCCAATAGAGCACCGGCCTCAGCACAGACATAATATGTTACCAAGGATAATGCGTTTAGCTGAGCTAATTAGGTCACATCGTTTGTTGAAAGGTCAGGGAATAGCTTGCGGTCAATGAGCTGAGCTACTGCATGAAACTTAGATCATATCTCCCTATAGAATCACTAAACCAGTAGTGCTTAAGCGCAGAAGCTGCAAAGTTATTTTACCGCAATTTCTATCTGCTAGGATGGGCCGAAATGCGCCAAACACAATATAGTCTATTTCCTTTGTAATTGTGTTACTGATGCATGCACACACTAAGTACGTACACAGGCTGGATTGGTGATTGCACATCCTGCCTCTGTTTATAGTGACGCAAATGCCAGCTTCTGCTGAAAAACACATTTCACACTTAGACAATGTTTAGGCGTGCTGGATGTGAAATGTTGCTAATAACGTTTAGATTCTGAGAACACAAAAACCAAAGAGGGAGTTTCTGCTAAATAGGCAAAGCAAGGGCCATGTGACCCATATCTATATGCGCTTTGTTTCCAAGAAATTATTTTATCTGCTGATTTAATCTTACACATTTGCGATACAAATACTATGCTTGTAACCTCTTTCTGTCCCGGTTTTAGAGTATATAAGACGCTGTTTTTGGAATGTGCGTTGGACATCAGATTCCATTCTCGGTTGAGCCTGGCTGATCTCTGCAGCTAATTATTGCATCAAAACCATATCATATTGTCAACTTGTCTTTCTTGCTGTTTCTTTAACAGACTTTTCAGTCCAAAAGGAAAAAGGATGACAACTGTTGGAGCTCAATTTCCACACATGATTGCAAAGCTTTTTCAGGTTCGGTTCAGGTCCCTGCTCTGTTGCCGCAACAGAAGATCCTCCTGAAGAGGCAGCCTGATCAGAGGACCGATGCTCATGCTCAACAGCTCTGATACTAGACTCTCCATACCCAATAAAGAGCCACAGGAATGACTTGGGCCCATTCGTTCCTGATCTTCTTGAGAACTCTGGGCAGGAGTGATATTGGTGGAAACACATACAGGAGGATGGACCTGCACTAGAGATGAAAAGTGTCTCCAAGCAGGAGTCGCCTTGGAAACTCCATCATGCAAAACTGCTAACATTGCCCGTTCTTGACAAAGACAAAAAGATCTAACCAAGGTTCTTCTCACTCTTGAAATAGACCTTTCGTCACCACTGGGGGGATATACTATTTATCCTCTCTGGCGTGCAGGGAGCCCACTAGGTGTTGGACCACTTGGGAAATGCCTTGGTGTTCAAGCCATGTCCAGAGGCGCAAAGCCTTGTTAGTTGCAGTGCCAGAAATGGCAGTAATATTGTGAGTGAACACCTATACTAGCTTTCTCATAATTAAAGGAAGAAAGGCTTTCAATGCAAAAACAGATTGTCCAAAATTCCAAAACACTGATGTGGAGTTCGGATCTGCTGAACACTAGTCTCCTGATCTTCCGCCAGAAAAAGCCCCAGAGTGACGCATCTGTCATTACTATCAGCTCTGGTTGAGGAAGGGAGAGGGGTCTGCCACTGACCCAATCATGGTTTGTTAACCACCACTGCAGATCTTTTGCAGTTTCCACTGAGATCTGGACCATGTTGGAGAGATATCCCTGATGCTGCGCCCACTGGAACTTCATGTCCCACTGCAGAGCCTGCATATGTAGGTGGGAATGCCTTATAAACAGGATGCAACTCAGTGTCATTCTCCCCAAAATCTAGGCTAGAGGCTGAAACATCAGTATCATAGCATGAATGTCCTGGACTCGCCTTTCGGGAGGATAAGCCAGAAAATGAATTGTGTACAAATAGGCTCCAATGAAAGGGAGTGTCTGAGAATGGGTCATATGTGACTACAGCACACTGATAGTGTACCTCAGTAAATGCACCATAGTCTGGAGGTGGGAGACAGTTATCTGGGGTGCGACTGCCTTTAACAGTCAATGATGGAGGTAGGGAAAGACTGGAATCCTTGGCCTTCGCCGATGAGCTAACCAGCACTATCATTTTTGTGAACACCCAAGGGGCACTGTTAAGGCCGAAAGAGAGCATGAAAAAATGGAAGTGCTCTTAACCCACTGTGAACAGCAATTAATGACTTGGGCACGTAGGACGGGGAGGTGAAAATATGCATCCTGCAAGTCCAACACTCCCATCTAGTCTTCCGGTTTTAGGGCAGAAAAGACTTATGCACCCTTAAGCCTCTTGAATTTCTCCTTTTTCTGCAACAGGTTGAGACGGCGCAGGTCTAGGATCAGACAACGGTCTCTGTCCTTTTTATGCACTAGAAAGTAGCAGGAATAGTAATAACAACCTACTGATGCGGGCACACTCTATATGGCTCCCTTAGCCAAACTTGCTAATACTTCCTGATGGAGCAAGGAGAAGTGGTATTCCTTCAGCTTGTCGTCAGTGAGTGGTAGGGGGGTATAAGGTGGTCACGAAGGGGAGCCCCTTTGGACAAGCTACAAAACACAACAGTCGGATGTTACTGACCTGCAGTGGTGCAAGTAATGGTGTATCCTACCCCCCCCCCCCCCCCTCCCCCCCCCCCCCCCACTGGATGCCATTGCTAGTCAGAGGGCAAACTTCAAGAATTTGGAGGCTGCAGCTGACTGGGGTAGACTGGCCTGACTTATGACTGTTTGTCCCATGTGGTCTGTGGGAACCGCATCCTCGCCCACAAAAGGATTACAAAACTTGCTGGCCGAGGTGTATTCAAGTGTAGAAATGCAGTTGGAAATCCCTTCCGTGGCCACAAAAGAGGATGGTGAGGGCGGCCACAATAAGGTCCAAGGACCTGGCCATAGCTCTACTGTCTGACGCTCTCAGGCGCTGAGTCCACTTTCTCGCCAAACAGACAGAAGCCATCAAAGGGCAGGTCCATGACAAAGCTTGGATATCCCCTGACAATCCAGCGGTTCTCACTCAGGTGTGGCATCTAAGGGCCACTAGCAAGAAAATCCCTCTACCTAGCGAGTAAGTTGTATCCAACTCACATGTATTGGTGAACTTGGCTGCATCACTCCAGTTAGTAAATGCCCGAGAGAGTATGACTCTGGACTCCTCTGAGATCATGGGCACAGCGCAGTCCCAGATCTTATGGAAGTACTGACCCAAAAGGTACGAAGTGGTCACCAACCACAATGCCAGGCTGGGAGAAGAGAAAATACTCTAACTGAAGGTATCCAGGTTTTTGGATTCCCTATCCGGTGGGGAGGAGGGAATGCTCCACGTTTAATTTTGGACAAGGAAGCTTGGACCACCTAGCTCTCCGAGGGTATGTGCTGTGTGAGAAAACTGGGGTCCCCTGGGGAGGGATGATTGTGGGCAATCGTCCTGATCAGTGCTTGAATCAGGCCTCGAGAAGGATGGCTGTAAGGGCTTCATTAAATGGAAACAATTGTTCTGTGGGGACAACTCCCGGCTGAAGCACCTCCGTCAAGACTATTGCCTTGACTGCACGGAGGGCAGTGTAAGTTCCATTACCTCAGCCTCCCACCGCACCACCATAGCAAATGAAGCACTGTATGTAGCAACTGTAGGAGAGACTAGGCTAGTGTCTGGAGAGGTGTCCAGACTACTGGCATGAGCCAGATCCTCATAGCAAGTCTACGAAGTATCTTCTGTTTGATAATCATAAGATTCAGCAGACTCCTCCCACGTATTAACCAAATCTAGGCCTGTTGTAATTATAAGGTGCTGGGTCAGATATTGGCATGTCCGGTTCAGTATCAGAGTTGAGAAGGATGATGGGGGCGACGCCTCTGCTGGACGTTAATGGCATTAGCACTTGATGGGTGCAGGGGAGGTAGAAGTCGTCGACTGGTGTTTCACATCCTTCAATGGATATCTCGGCTCCACAGACACAGCGGGCTAACACGCTCGCGGAAGACCAGCAGGATCTCCTCCCAGACCCAAGGGGCCCAAAAGCGCTACAAAGGGGTCAGACCGACTGAAGATTAGGTGCATGGCCTCATAAAATGATTTCAGTTAGATGGGGATCACTCCGGCCCTGAGAAACCCAGGAAGGCGCGGAAACTTGGAGTGGAACGACAATCGCGTGGGACGAATGATTGCCGGGTACAACTTGGCAAACAATCTCAGGATCTTCCTGGCAACCAAGATCTAGAGCGCTGTGATGCAGTTTGCCGTCTGATGACGTGGTGCTTGAAGGAACGCTCCCTCAGGGTCTTGAGCTGCATGGCACAGCAATCCAATCGTCTTGGAGTCGATATCTCGCTCAAGACACGAGAGGCTAACCAAAAAGTGGGTCCACTGCCATCTGCCAGTGACAGGAGCTGCATGGTTAATAACTTGCCCTTCTGGTGGACATCCTCTACACGAGGAGACAAAGGCTGTAAAAAGGTCATTCAAAAGTGACTGGGGTAGTACTCCCCAGATCTATACTGACTGGCGCAGAAACAAGGAACTTATGTCAGCACGCTGGGGTGGTGCCTATATAGGCAACGTGCACATCCCTTCCAACGCAGATGATGAAACTGAGTCCAATGACACAACCTACCGGCATGCATGGGTACTGCTCACCAAAAATCTGCAAATCCAGTCTGACACCTGGGGAATAATCTAAGATGAGCAATCTGCGACTGAAATCTCTATAGGATGAAGTCAACACTCATGCAGAGCATGTGAACCTAAAAGATTTCACAATGAAAAAAATAAAGAAAACATTTGTCGTGGATCTAAAAAAAAAAAACAGGCAAATATTTCCAATCCAAATAAGCCTACTCACCTGTCTTGGGGAAATATAAGAAGCTGCTCTGAGTTGTACAGTTCCTGAAGGACATTTGAGAGGAACTGTCCCCACCACCTCTCACCACCACACAGCTGAACCAGCAGAAGACCAGTATGCAATCGAATCTTTGGAGTTCCACTGATACAAAGATGCTTAAATAGTTCTTCACATGCCTGTGCATGAAACGTATTCTGCAGAACCGCTGGAACAGAGTGCCCTATTTTAAGACAGAAAAAAACCCAACAGCTAGTTTAGAATTAAGTCATTTAGCAATACTCTCAAACAATATGCTAGGCTACCAGCAGATCTTTAGGATTTGTTTGAACCGAGAATAGTAATTTCAATCATACTTTAATTTCAATATTAAGCAAGACTCTGCAAAGTTCTTCAAGTTTGAGCTCCCTTTCTTTCACATTAACCTATTCAAATCCCCTCTAAACTAAACATTGAAAGAATGTACTATTAACATTGCACAACTAAACTCCAAAACAATAGGCACAATCAAAACAAGCATTGGCACAGCAAATAGGTCTCTCCTATGCAAGAGCTAGTGGATTTGGAAATGTGTTTTAGACATGTAAACCAGTGATACTACTTTTCAGGATTGCTAAATGTTAGTGGCATGGAGTGGGATGTGGCAAATTGGAGTGAGGTATATTGGGGTAAAGCAGATAGGGGTAGATTGTTGTAGATTGGAGTGGAGTAACTTGGATGGAGTTGAGTGGGGCTGATTGGAGTGGGGTAGACTGGGTGGTCTGGGTAGATTAGAGTGGATTGTATAGATTGGGGTGGATTGGGGGAGTTGGAGTGGGATTTGTAGGTGCAGATTGGGTATAGTGGAGAAGGGTAGAGAGTGTTGTAGACAGGATTGAAGTGTGGTAAATTGATAACAGTGGAGTGGGTGGATTGGGGTAGATTATAGTGAAATACATTGTATGGATTGGAGCAGGGTAGATCGGAATGGAGTGAGGTACAATGAAGTGGGGTAGTTTGGAGTGGGGTAGACTGAAGTGCAGTATATGGAGGTAAATTGGAATAGGGTAAATTGGGGTGGGGAACACTGGATTAGGGTAGACTGGGGTGGATTGGAGTGTGGCAGATTGGGGTGGAGCGGGTTAGAGTGGAGTGGGGTGATTGGAGTGAGTAGGGATGGAGTGGAATGAGGTAAAATGGAGTGGGTAGATTGTGATAGATTGGAGTGGGGTAGATTGGGGTAGAGTTGAGTATGGTACATTGGAGTGGAGTGGATTGGACTGGGATAGATTGTAGTGGAATGGAGCAAATTTGAATGAGTTGGATAGATTGAGTTGGAGTCGGGGTAGAGATTGGAGTGGGGTAGACTGAGGTACATTGGGGCAGAGTGGGGTAGAATAGAGTGGAGTAGGTAGACTAGGGTGGGGGAGACTGGATCATAGTGGAGTGGACTGAGGTAGATTGGAGTGGAGGCGGGTAGATTGCAGTGGAGTAGATATGGTGGATTCGACTGGGGTAGATCCGGAAGAAGTGAGTGGGGTAGACTGGAGTAGGGTAGATTGAAGTACAGTGGGGTAGAATGGAGTGGTTTATAATTGTGGTTGATTGAAATGGAATAGATTGGGGTAGATTGGGGTGGGATAGAAATGGGTGGAATGGGGTAGACTGGAGTGAAGTAGGTTGGATATGGGTAGACTGGAGTGGGGTTGACAGTATAAATTGGAGTGGAGTAAACTGGAGTGAGGTGGGGTCGGGTAGACTGAGTAGAGTAGGGTAGATTGGAGTGGGGTAGATTGGAGACTGGTGGAGTGGAATAGACTGGAGTGGAGTAGGATCAGTGGTGTGGAGGGATGTTGAGTGAAGTACCGCAGAGTAGAGTGGCATGACGTGGAGTAGCGTGGCATAGAGTTGAGTTGCACATGGTGAAGTGGTGTGTCGTGGAGTGGAAGGGCATAGAATAGAATTGCATAGAGGGAAGTCAAGTGTTGTAGAGTGGAGTGGTGTAAAGGGGAGCGGCATAGTGAGGAGTATTTAGAGTGTGGTAGCACACTGCCATTACAGACATCCCATTTCCAAATGAAATGATTTACATCTGCACAGGCATACAGTTTTACTGAGAAGAAACTTTAATGTCATCACCTAGTGTATTCTTGTGTTTTGATCGTATTCAAATATTTGTTAAATGAGACTTCAGAATTACCAAAAAAGTGCTTCATTTATACTTTACTAATGTATGAGTTACTTATCTTCAGTAACGATGTATCTGGTAGAGACGATTCTAGCCGCAGATTCCGTCACGTAAAATTATCCCCAGGCGTGAGACTGGACCCGGAATTTTTTTTGCCACAGCATCCCTGCGCGCCAGGGGGACGGCACCACGCGACTCCGCCCCCGAGTCATTCGCGCACGTGACGTCAGCGAGGTCACATACGTCCCACCCAGGCGCGCCTACGTCAGTTTTCTTCTGAGAACTTTTCCGCGCCACAATGCGGAGCCATTAGACAAAACTGTGAGAGTATAAAAACAGTGTGCGAAAGAAAAAAGGAATGATGGGTACCAACACCAGAAGGAGCAGTGCTAAACACTGCAGTACACCAGGCAGGGAAAGGAAGAACAGAGCACAGCCCTGAACAGCCACCCTGCCAGTACATAATTTGCCCCCCCCACTGGAGTCAGGAAAATATGAAAAGTGTCATGATAACATATAACAGGACCACAACCCCAACCAAGTACAATGAAGGGGAACCAGTCTGGGACAAACAAAGCATAACAAGACTCCAAGACAGCCCCAACATACAACGTGAGAACCCCTATAAGGAACAAGGGCAGAGGACCGGCCAAAAGACCCCAACCTAGAGGATAGCAGAGGGGCCAGAACCCCTAGCAATGAAAGGGGCAAGGTGGGGGGGGAGGAGGGGGGGGGGGGGGGTTGGCCCCAACCTGGGGCAACTAGAACACAAAGGCACTTAAGTTCCCACAAACCGATCCTCCAAAGCGCCAAAATGGGAGGAAGGAACAAATAAACAGGACCAACAACCTGCCAGAAAAGAGCGACAGAACGCAAGCACTGAAGAAATAGCCTCCCACAGGGAGACTAATGCAGAAGACCAAGCCAAACGGTCCTCGCAGAACGGGTAGGAAGGGCGGGCCCTGAAGGAATCCTGGTCTAGAATCGTAAGCAGAAGACCACCAAACCCGAAGGGGATGGGGGAAAAAGAAGAGGAGAGGTAGCCCGTCCTCACCCATCAGAGTAAACAAGGCAAGGCGAAATGAGGCCAAAGCACCCCATGCCCATACAAGGCAACAAAACCTCTGCCCATGGCCAAGGCAAGGAAGAGGATCACCGAAGGAGAAAAGCAACCTAGAGACTCCAAGGAGAAGAGGCAGAGCAAAGGCAAGCCTCCCCTCACCGGAAACACACCCAGTGAAGAGGGCCTCCGAGCCTAACACAGCCAGAAGACAAAGACCAAATAGAACGGCGCTGCCAGCAATAAACAGAAGCCGAAAAGGGCAGCTAAAGGTCACCCAGGAAGAACCGTCCAGTTCCCCGCCGGGACAGACTGCACCGAAAGGGAACAAGAACTCAGGGACCATCTCATCCCACAGGGAGGAGAGGTAGAAATGAGTGCAAGGGGGGGGACACTGCCCACCGTTACCGGCTCCAGGAGGGGTCACAGATTGCAGCATTCATCCTCAGCGCCGCTGGGTCCCTGACGTTGTGGTCGCCCACGCCACCGTGCAGCACCATCGCACGGCCGCGGAGCGGAGCGGACCACAACTCCCAGCTTGCCCGGCGATAAGCACCGCCCACTGCCTGCACACAGCGCCAGGAGGCGCACAAAAGGAGGCAGCTCCCGGAGTGGAGCGGGGGACACTGCCAACCGTTACCGGCTCCAGGAGGGGTCACAGATTGCAGCATTCATCCTCAGCGCCGCTGGGTCCCTGACGTTGTGGTCGCCCCCGCCGCCGTGCCGCACCATTGCACGGCCGCGGAGCGGAGCGGACCACAACTCCCAGCTTGCCCGGCGATAAGCACCGCCCACTGCCTGCACACAGCGCCAGGAGGCGCACAAAAGGAGGCAGCTCCCGGAGTGGAACGGGGGACACTGCCAACCGTTACCGGCTCCAGGAGGGGTCACAGATTGCAGCATTCATCCTCAGCGCCGCTGGGTCCCTGACGTTGTGGTCGCCCCCGCCGCCGTGCAGCACCATCGCACGGCTGCGGAGCAGACCACAACTCCCAGCTTGCCCGGCGATAAGCACCGCCCACTGCCTGCACACGGCGCCAGGAGGCGCACAAAAGGAGACAGCTTCTCTTTCCGGAGGAAGCCGTTGACGTTCCTTAGGTCCAAGATAGGGCGTAGGCCCCCTTTGCCCTTCTTGGGTACCAGAAAGTAGTACTTCTGGACCAGGAACGCGCTCGATGGCCCCCTTGGCCAAGAGGGCCGAAACTTCCTCCTGCAGAAGCCGCAAATGATCCCCCGATACGCGGTGGTGTTGCGGTGGCATGGCTTGAGGGGTCGTCTCGAAGGGGAGGGAGTAGCCCCTCCGGACGATCTGCAGCACCCACCTGTCGGAAGTGTGAGTGGTGATGGCGAACCCTGCCCCCCACTGGCGTCACATGGGCCGAGAAGCACGGACTAGGAGGGTTTAGAGGCGGATGCTGCGGGGGAGGGTGTGGACTGGCCTCGCCGTTGTCCCCGACCGCCTCCACGGCGATTTCCACGGCCGCCACCGCGCTGGATGTTAGCCTGTGGCGTGTGGCTGGCAGCACGTGTGGGGGCGCCCCTTCCTTGGCCACGAAAGGAGCAAAAGTCACCCGTTTGCTGGCGCGGGGCCGAGAGGCCCAAGGACTTGGCCGTAGCCCTGGAGTCTTTAAAGCGCTCAAGCGCATGGTCTTCCTTGTCGCCAAAAAGGCGACGGCCATCACACGGCATGTCCATCAATGTGTTTTGGACATCAGCCGAAAAGTTGGCGCACCTCAACGAGGCGTGGCGTTTAATCGCCACCGTCGTTGCCATCGCTCTACCTAGTGAGTCGGTGGTATCCAGCCCACACCGGATAGAATATCTGGCTGCATCCCGGCCCTCCACAAGGGCTTGGCCGAGTTTGGCCCGTACCTCCAACGGACACTTTGGCAGCAATTCCGCGACCGTATCCCACAGAGAGTGGGTGTAGCGGCCCAAGAGGCAAGCGGTGTTGGAAGACCGCAGTCCCAGACTAAGGGAGGAGAAGACCTTTTCCCAATACATCTCGTACCTCTTGGATTCCCTGTCCGGCGGAGCCGACGGGAATGCGGTCTGGGAAGTGGACGCCTGGACGACCAGGCTCTCGGGGGTGGGGTGGGTGGACAGGAAAACTGGGTCGCCCGGGGCCGGGCGGTGGCTTCTGGCCACGTTCTTATCTACGGGCGAACCCGTAGCGGGCTTGGACCAAGTGCCCAAAAGAACGTCGGTCAAGGCCTCATTAAACGGCAGCAGAGGCTCTGTGGGGCATGACTGCGGTATAAGGACCTCAGTGAGGAGGTTAGTCCTCACGGCCGCGACTGGGAGCTCAAGGCTCAAGACCTTGGCAGCCCTCATCAACACCACACCGTATGTTGCCCCCTCCTCCGAAGCCACGGTAGGAGGCGAGACAAAACCAGTGTCTGGAGAGGTGTCCAGACCACTGGCATCCCCAAGGTCACCTGTCCAGTCCTCTAGAGGCTGACACTCATGTCAGAGGGTCCTCAGACCCCTCCCAATACTCCTCATCACTCATCTCCTGAAATTAAGGGTTGTTAACCATTGGGGCTGGTTCATTGAAGTGAAACTCCCCAAGCGCCGTCGAAAGCGGCACCCAGCGGCGCCGTTCCGACGTCGGAACTGGAGCGAAGGAGGCATAGGGGACGGCACCGCCCGAGGACGGCACCGGAGGTGACACCTGACGGACCGACGCCGGGGGGGTCGTAAGGTCCACCGGCGACGACCCAGACCCCGAAGGGGGTCCAGTGGCGTCCCGCGGCACCGGGCCCGAAGGCCCAGGGACCGTTGGGGACTGCGGCGCCGGGCCCGAAGGTGCCGGCGGCGTCGGGACCATGGGGCCCTGTGGCGCCGGTGGCGTCGGGGCCGAAGCACTCGACGGCGTCGGGGCAGAGGCCCCCGACCGGCTAGGGGCCCCAGACGGGTCCGCTGGGCCCGAAGGCCCCGCAGAGCCCGTCGGAGGAGAGAGAGACCTCATGGCCATGAGGAAGCGCTCTATCTCCTCCGGTGTCGCATCTCGCCCAGGGACCGGAGGTGTGGGGCTGGACGCGACGCCCGCGACTCCGACGGAGCCGCGTGGGTGGTGTCACCCGAACCACCGGCCGTGTCGCGCGAGCGTCGGGGGGAGTCAGAAGAGCGATGACGCCTCTTCGACTTCTTGTGTTTCTTACATGACGACAACTTCGACCCGAAGGAGTGGTGCCGACTCTCGGAGCTGTGGTGGCTCCGACCCCGCGACCTGTCCCTCGACCTCCCGTGGGACCGGGACTTCTCGCGGCGCGGGGACGACTGCCGGAGTTCGAGTCGCCTGCGGGACCGCTCCCGCCTGGCTTTCGAAGAGAGGGCCCGGCAGTCAGAGCAGGCCTTGTCGTCGTGGTCGACCCCTAGACAAGTTAGACACAGGTGGTGAGGATCCGTGACCGACATCGTGCGGTCGCAATCCTCGCAGTGCTTGAATCCAAGCATCCCTATGGCACCGATCGGAGTCGTACAACTTCGAAAAGATGATCAAAATGGTCCAAAAAAGTTTGTCAAAAAGTGACTAGAAGTACTGCTTTTTCCAGATCTGCGCTTGCTGGCACGGAAAAAAGAAGAACTGGCGTCAGCACACGGAGGATGCTTCTCAGTACTCCGACGACGTCATCACGGCGCCCATGACGCCGACGACGGACGCGGAGCCGCAGACGACGCCTACCGACGCGCAAGGGCACTGCTACGCAAAAATTTCCGGATCCAGTCTGACGCCTGGGGATATTCTAAGGTAAGGAATCTATCACTAACGTGTCTCTTTCAGATGCCACCCTCTGCCATGGGGTGCTGTAGTGTCCCAAATAAGACCCCCCAAATAATATCACGCAACAAGGAGTTCAATTGTTGGAACCGTGGATACTGAAATCGGTAGATTGATTAAAAAATACCACAGGCACAGCAGCATAACCATTTTAGCTAGAGAAACTCAGGCCATAATAGGTAGCCGCAAAAAGCACCAGAAGGGAACACAGGACCTAAGGGACAGAAGAGCCCTGTGCAGATTACCCTCTCTCATCTTCAAGAGAGTGAAAGATATGGATACCCAAATACTTGAAGGTGGGATGTGCCCACTTCAGATCCACATGGAGATCCTGGGGTTGCGGCAGGGCTCCAAACACAGGGAACAGGTAAGTCTTGTTTCTGTTAACCCTTAAACCCTACAGGAGTTCAAACCGTCCCAGGAGGCCCAGCGCTGTGCCAGAGCCAGAGCCCACCACAACGTCCTTCAGATATATCAGGAGGTCACCTGTATATAGGTAAGGGACATGGTCATATCCGTCTACCGTCAGACACATCCCCTTACCCCCTTGTCAAACAGTGCGACCAGTGGCTCGATCGCTAAGGCAAATAAAAGGGGCGATAAAGGGCAACCCTGTCGGGTGCCGTAAGGGATCAAGTACTGTGTGGATACCTTTTCAATGTTTTTAAACCGTACTGTGGGGCATTCATATAACACTTTCACCCACTTGACCCAACGATCTCCAAGACTCATACGTTCCATGGTCTCGAATAAATAATCCCAACATGTTGAGTCTAAGGTCTTTTTCAAATCTATCGACAACAGGGCCGCCCGCCGAAGGAGTCGCACCCCAGGGTGATACAACACAGATTACAGTCTGTGTATGTTGAAGGAAGTTTTCCAAGACGGGATGAACCCATTTTGGTCGGTGTGGATTAGGATGAGCATATAGGAAAGCAAACAGAGCACCAAGATCTTACTAAGTATCTTAAAATCCATGTTGAGCATGAGGAGTGGTCTGTCATCTATGACCTGGGCCCCCGGGACCATCGTTCTGGGAAGCGGAATCACAATTGCGTCCTGTGTGGACTCTGGGTAATCAGTGACCCTCGGATCTCCGGTCTAATAAGGCATTCCAACAGGTGACCAGGCCTTCCTTCCTCTTCCTGCACCTTGGTGAGGTATCTCTTATAGTCCTGCATCTTAACCGCTCAAGCGCTTCATTATAAAGTGTCCGTGTTTCCCGCAGGTTTACCAAAGCAGAGGCTTCCAGTTCCTGCACGTTATCCCGCCTGTGCAGTCTGACCTCCAAGTCCTGTGGGGCTCTCTCGACACCTCTACGACTGTCCCAGAAAGTGTCCCGGTATCACTTTAAACGCCTCCAACTCCACCAGTGCCGTGGATGCTGTTTGCGCAATATTAGAGAAATAAAGGTGCCCAAGGTCTCCCTGATACAGACGTTTTGTAGCATTAAGGGATTGGGTCTCCAAAAGGGAATCAGAGGGTGCATCCCCAAGGTTTGGTTGGTCATCAGGAAAGGGCTATGGTCCAAAAGTGGATTTATCCCCACCTTTCGCTTGAAGCTTGGTAGAATCTTTCTTCTGGTCACTACCCTGATTTCTAGGCCTAATCCTGGTTCTGACCCATTTATCTGCCCTCCTACCCAATTCTCGGGGAGAGGTCAGATCTGAGTCCACCAGGTGCTGGTTTTGACAATTACTAAGGATCTGCTCCCTCATAATCAAATTATACAATCCTGTGTAGTCATGTACTTTGCTGCCCAATAACCAGCCCTCCAGAGCCTTAGTAGCACAATCTACATCAATCAGTCCAGTCCTGAGTCTGTGTCTTCTGGGTATCCCTGAACATCAACCTGTACTGTTCAGTGGTTAAGCCAAACCGATCAATCAGAGCACTCTTCAGGACTTTGTAGTTATCAGCATCCCCATCACTAACTGTGAGGGGCTTATCTTTGCCTTTTTCTGAAAAGGAGAGCCACAAGATTGCTGCCCACTGACTTTGGGTACCCGCTGTACTTTGCAGGCCCTCTCCAAATCAGTTATTCACTTGTGGATGTCATCCCCATCTTTGTAGGGGGGCACAATCTTACTCAGGTGTCTATTGTCATAGGACCTGTCTTTATCCTTAGGGATATTGCTGCCACCAGTGGGGTCTAGCCCACCTAACTTCCTTTCTCTCTTAAAAGCAAGTTTTTCCTTGGCCAGGGCAAGTTGCTCTCACTCAATTCTGAGATTGACTTCCCTCATCCTAGCCTGGTGTTCTCTCCTCTGACATGTCATTCCCCTCTGAGAACCCCTAGAAGCATTGGAGTGATGGGAATCACCTGAGTGAGACCTATCCCTCCTATACCTCTGACTAAGCCTGAATGGGGCTACCCCATTCTCAGACCCAAATTGGCTTAGGTTAGCCTGGCTAAGTCTCCTAACTTGGACCTGGCTACCATCCTCATCCCCAGACTCCTCTACCTCTTCCTCCTCATCTTCTAAGACAGGGAGATCAGTAGTATCATCTGAAGAGGGTAGGACCTCATCTGCATTCCCGGTATGGTCTGCACCTGAGGCTTTTAGAGCTTCAGACTCATCTAAGAGCTCTAGGAGTTGCTGAAGTGTAAGGTTAGACCCTTGTTTCAGCCTTCCTGTTGTACACAAGTGTCTCAGTTCCTTGAAATGGAGTATAGCAAATCTGGAGGGTACCTTGGGAGGGTTACTCTCCATAGGTTGGAGTCCACTGGGCTCTCCTGTGCCAGACATTGCTCTAGCGAGGTGAAGGTGATGCACCTACCTACACTAAGTGTTTTCCTACTGAACCTCTCTAAGAGTTGTAGTCAGGATGTGCTAGGCCCTTTGGCCGGGTGGCCCGCTAAACCATATACTAAAAAAATGGTATAAGTACCACGTCACGAACAATGGTAAGGCCTAGGGCCTTGGGAACCGCTGGGGCTACACTGGACTAACAATGGTTAGGGAGCAGGAGGCCTGCGGGATGCGTGTGCAGAGTATAAAGGCACAAGTGTGCACACATAGAAGTCAATGGGTGCGTAAAAATGGAAAGTTAAAGGTTTGGGAGTCTTCCGACTGGGCTAGAACCTAACCACTTGAAACTAGGACACTAGGAGAGTTACTCTTTACAGGAGCACCGCAGTACTCGCGTTACCTAACCCACAGGAAGCGGGTGCATAGGTCCCAAAGTGTGTCTGGTTTCTTCGTGGAGTTCTATGGAGCCTTGGAGAAAAGATGCTGCAGGCGGCCAGGAGATTAGAGTCCGGGTAGATCCAAGGGTGGATCGAAGATGTAGAAGACCTAAAAGCAGAGGGGACAGAGTCTGGGTCACTAGCCAGTGACCAGGAAGGAACCAGGAAGGAACCAGGCGATGTCGCGAAGCAATCAGGTGCTGATGGGAAGCTGGTCTCTGCAGCCACATGGACCAGGAGGCGTCGACGACGACCAGGAGTCAGGCACGGACTGTCCCACGAAGGCTCTCGCTGTCGGCGGTGTCGGCTTCAGGATTGGAGTCAACAAGCCTTGGCAAAGGCAACCCATGCAGGATACGATGTAGGCTTCTTACTCAGACCAGCAAGGTCTGAGGGGCTGCTTCTTTCGAGGGAAGCAAGGGCCAGTCTGGAGCAACCAGACCAGCGGTGTAGATTTAAAATATCGTCGCCAAGATGGCCACTAGCCAACGGGCAAGTGACCGGGCAGACGCGTTGAGCTGGAAAATGCAAAAGGGCCCCACGCAGAACTCTTGGAGGTTGCAGGGCTGATCTTTGGTGCAGATGCTGCTCGGGCTGGGGCTTCTCAATCCCCCAATGCGCAGCTTCGAGGAGGCCTCGGGGGCTGCACAGTTAGCAGATCGCAGACTTTTCAAGATGGCCGGTCCCACATCTCTCGTCGCCTCCACGGGTCTCAGCTTTGCAGGGACTGTGGATCGGGCTGTTGAATGTCTGGGAATCCGGTTCTGGTCAGGCTCTGGGCTCGGGAGGCGGCGGCAAAGCAAGTCGACGATCGCTGGATGGTGCCTGCTTGTGCAGGGTGGTCACTCCTTGACCACAAGGGAGATTCTTCAGTCGTCTTCTTCAAGTAGAGTGATGAAGGTCCAGAGTTTCGTTTCAAAGTTTCAGTCAGGATATTCTAAAGTCTCTAGACTCAGCTCCTGCCTATATACCAATCTTAGGGGCTGGATTATCTGCTAAGTCCCTCCTATGGGTGGAACCAGGGAAGGGGGTGGTTACACCCCTTTCCCTTTGTGAAGTGCCCCAGCACCACTTTGAATTGGCCTATGCATGGGACACCTTGTGTGCCCCAGGCAGTGTCTCAATCCTTTCGGCCCTCCCTGACACAATACACAAAATCCTGTCTGGGGTGGTGCTAGCACCTCCCAAGGCAGGAAACCTATTGTCAAAGGCTCCCTCGCTGGAAGGACTCCCAGCAGCAGGAGGTCAGACTTGTGTCTGTGGCAGCAGCATCCATTTTGTGATGCCGAGGCTCTGGTTAACTTTAACCAGGAATAGTAGGAACAACATGTCTTCTCCCTCTAAGAGGGTGGAATGCTACCCCTGTCGCCAGGACTGGCGAGGGGGTAGTATTTCAAATCGTATGACACCTTACTCGACATGTTTTGATAAAGCCAAACCATAGTTGGCATTTAACCAGGAGGTTCATAATGCACTTAAGAGTATATGGTATGGCACTATCCTAGAACAGCTATAAGGACATAGTTCCGAAAGCTGCAGACAGGCTCAGCTCATGATAGTGCACCATCTCACATAAAACCAAGCACTGTGCCTCCAGGATTGTTAAGGCCTGCCATAGGAGTGACTTATAGGTGTATATGTGTCTAGATATAAGGTTAGATATAGGTATACTATATCTAAAGCAAAGGGTGATTACACCACCTTGCCCCAGCTGAGTGATCAGCCAGTTGTGTCAATTTGGGTGGCCAGCCAGGGGTGGCATAATACATGATGCAGCCCCTGATAGGCCTTGGATGCACCTATGCCCTGTATACCTATAGTACACTGTACAGGGGCTCATAAGGTGACCCAGTATCCAATTGGAGATGTACCTAGGGTACATGGAGTCCATTTTAAAGAGAGAGCAGAAAGCCTGGGGCCCTGAATAGCAGGATCCCAGGCCAACTAAGTCGAAAACCAGCTAAACACTAGGCAACAAATATGGAGTAACCATAGTCAGGTATCCACCTTCCTACAACACACCCCAAGCATATGCTGAAAAAGAGGTCGCAAATATCTGTTCCCTCCATTTTCCACTTCGTTTCTTCACCTTCCCTTGCAGGAGACGTGTCTCCTATAGCTGAGCTACCTGCACACCCACAGACTCAGGTATCTATGCACGTTATGTCTCTTAAGCACTGAGCCCATCCTGCTGATATTCCACGTCAGAATCTTCAATGTGTGATGTGCAGTTGCCATGGCTGAAAATGTACTTCCATACTCTGCCCTCATCCTTAACCCCCCCCCCAGATAGGAGATTCATTATCACCCCTGCAACCAGAACAAACCAAAGCATAAAGAAAACACACACAATCATAAACTCCTCAATCCCAGAGCAGCCTGGCAACGATAAACCATCAGTCTCGGTAGAGGACCCAGACCAACCAAAGTAGTGGTCCTTCTTGGGGGGAAAAGGTTAAGCACTAAAGGAGCAATCTCCCGCTCAGTCTGCGCCAGCCCAGACGTCGATAAGGCCCAGCCAGAACATATAGCAGCTCAACAGGGCACAGCCTGTCACGAGGGGGACAGGCACCATTCATGTTCGAAATGTATTTCAAAGGAGATCATCTGCATTACCTGGAGTAACTATCGGTAGGGAGAAACTATCCGGACAGGAAGAGTCAGAGTCCGAAACCTCAGACCCTTTCACCGAATTGCAGCCAGCCTTCAAAATAGTTTCCCTGTGTTTCATGGTCTCAGCCACTTCTCGGTTTGGGGTGGGCTTGATTTTTTGGCGGGCCACATTTGGACCTCTTCCCGGATCTCTTCCTGTGCCCCGGAGTCCGAAGTGCAGCAGCGGGCTCTGCCCATGGGGTGGCCCACCAAGACCTGAAGGCTTTGAGCCATTCCCCAAGCTGTCTTGGGATGATCACAGAAATGTATCTTCCCCTCCAACACTAAGCGGAGGTGGGCAAGGAACATCAAAGGGTATTGCAGACTATCCTACCATAGGGATTTCTTAATTTAAAAAACGAGGCTCTTCTCCGCTGTACTTCAATTGTATAATAAGGAAATATCAGGACCTCGCTGTAGTCCACAACAAATTACAAATGAGCCTTCAGTCCTTGCTCTTTGCAGTAGTAGGTCTCTGTCTTTGTAATGTAGAAGCTATGCGACAACCGGACGGGGGGACGTCCCGGCGCCAGCCAGGGCCGAAGGAAGGCAATCATGTCCCTGCCCCCCCAATCAGGCAAGCCCACCACCCTAATGTTGTTCCTTCTATTGTGTCCTTCTGTGTCTTCAGTCCTATGCTCTAGCATAAAGACCCTATCAGAGAGCTCTGCCAACTGCTCCTTGTACAGGGTGGAGATCAGCAATTGAGGACTTTCACCCACTCTGCTAGCTTATGGTGCTCTGCTCTGAGGAGCCACACCCCCACTCACACAGTGCCAATATCTTGCTGCAGAGCGGCTTTAGTGTCGGCAATCGGATCCAATGAACAAGTTACTTACCTTCGGTAACGATATATCTGTAAGAAACATTAGTTAGTGTTAGATTCCTTACCTTAGAATATCCCCAGGCGTCAGTCTGGATCCGGAAACTTTTGCGTAGCAGTACCCCTGCGCGTCGGTAGGCGTCGTCTGCAGGCGTCCCCTGCGGCTCCGCGTCCGTCGTCGGCGTCGTGCGCCGTGATGACGTCGCTGGAGTACATAGACGCCGCCTCCGCGCGCTGACGTCAGTTCTTTGCACACAGCTTTTCCGCGCCAGGAGACGCAGAGCCATGAGAGAACCAACACTGGTGCCATGTACAAACTAGGGCCCTGAAAAGGGATGACCTTAACCCTAGGTATCAGTTCGCAGAACGGGGAGGATGGGTGGGTTCGGTAAGGAATCTAACACTAACTAATGTTTCTTACAGATATATCGTTACCGAAGGTAAGTAACTTGTTCATCTGAAAGAAACACGTTAGTGTTAGATTCCTTACCTTAGAATACATACCCCAGCAATACCAACCCCGGTGGTGGGTCTGCGAACCAATACAAAACTACACCAGAAAGTCCTGGAGGACAGAACGGCCAAAGAAGCCATCCCTCCGGACTTGACTGTCCAGGCAGTAGTGCCTCGCAAAGGTGTGCAGCGAGGCCCACGTAGCCGCTTGGCAAATGTCCTGCAAGGGGACTCCCCGGCCCAGGGCAGTAGTAGCCGCCGTGGCCCAAGTGGAATGGGCCCTCAGCCCAACAGGAGGCTCCTTCCGAGCCAAAGAGTAGCACGCTTTGATGCAGAGGACGACCCATCGAGAGATGGTTCGCTTACAAACCGCCCGTCCCTTCTTCGCACCCACGTAGCCAACAAACAGTTGGTCATCCACCCGGAACTGGCGTGTGCGATCCATGTAGAATGAAAGCGCACGTTTTGGGTCCAGACGGTGGAGCCGCTCTTCATCCTTTGAAGGATGCGGAGGCGGGAAGAAGGAAGGGAGGGTGATGGACTGCCCGATGTGAAAGGCCGAAACAACCTTGGGCAGGAAAGAAGGTCTAATCCTCAGAACCACCTTGTCAGGATGAATGGACAGGAAAGGAGGTTGGACAGAAAGAGCCTGGAGCTCACTCACTCTCCTGGCAGAGGTGATGGCAACCAGGAAAGCCGTCTTTAAAGTCAGGAGACGGAGAGGACAAGAATGAAGGGGCTCAAAGGGAGCACACATCAGGAAGGTCAGAACCAGGTTCAAATCCCACTGAGGCATCACAAACGGAACAGGTGGAAACATGTGAGTGATGCCTTTTAAGAACCGAGTTACAATCGGGGATTTGAACAAAGAAGGCTGATCAGGAAGCCTCAAAAAGGCTGAAAGGGCAGAAAGGTAGCCCTTGATAGTGCCCAGAGCAGAGCCCTGCTGGGCAAGAGAAAGAAGAAACAGAAGAACCTCCGAAAGAGGGGTGGAGAGAGGATCCACAGCCTTTGCTGTGCACCATGCCACAAATCTGTTCCACCGACAGGCGTATACCGACTTAGTGGAGGGACGCCTGGCTGCCAGAATAACATCACAGACTTCAGGAGGCAAGTCAAATGGCCTCAACTGCCGCCGCTCAATCTCCAAGCATGGAGGTGGAGACTGGACAGGTTCGGGTGGAGGACCGTCCCCTGCTGCTGCGACAGAAGGTCCTCCTGAAGAGGCAGGCGGATCGGGGGACCGACTGACATGCTGAGTAGCTCGGGATACCAGTACCTTCGAGCCCAGTCCGGAGCCACAAGGATAACTTGGGCCCGGTCGCGCCTGATCTTCTTCAGCACTCTGGGCAGAAGTGGTATAGGCGGAAAGGCGTATAACAGACCGCAACTCCACTCGCGCCGAAAGGCGTCGCCGTGCGAGTGCCGTCTTGGAAACTCCAACGCGCAGAACTGATGACATTGCGCGTTCTCTTCTGTGGCGAATAGATCTAACCAAGGCTCTCCCCATTGCCGAAAGATGCCTTGCGCCACGTCCGAGTTCAGACGCCATTCGTGATCCATCGAGCACCGACGGCTGAGTTCGTCTGCCCTGGCGTTCAGAGAACCTGCCAGGTGTTGAACCGTCAGAGTCACGCCCTGACGTTCCAGCCATTGCCAGAGGCGCAGAGCCTCCTGGCAAAGGGTCCACGACCCCACTCCGCCCTGTTTGTTGCAGTACCACATGGCGGTGGTGTTGTCGGTGAACACCTGCACTACACTCCCGTTGACAAAGGGGAGGAATGCCTTCAGTGCCAGACGAATCGCCCGCAGCTCCAACAGATTGATATGGAGCCGGGACTCCGCCGGAGACCAGATGCCTCTGATCTCTGCCTCTCCCAAGTGGCCACCCCAGCCCAGGAGGGACGCGTCCGTCACGACAACGTGCTCCGGTTGGGGAAGGGAGAGGGACTTGCCCCTGACCCAATCGCGGTCCGTAAGCCACCACTGCAGTTGTCTCGCAGTGCCCTCCGAGATCAAGACGTGGTCGGACAAGTTGCCCTGATGCTGGGCCCACTGAAACTTCAGGTCCCACTGCAGAGCCCGCATCCGCCACCTGGCGTGATGCACCAGAAGGATGCAGGAAGCCATCAGTCCCAGCAGCCGCAGCGTCAACCTGACCGAGACTCGGGATAGCGGCTGAAAGATGGGAATCAAAGCCTGAATATCCCGAACCCGCCGTTCCGGAGGATAAACCCGAAACTGCGCCGAGTCCAGAACCGCTCCGATGAAAAGGAGCTTTTGAGAGGGACACAGGTGTGATTTCGGCACGTTGATGGAGAACCCCAGGTCGTGCAAGAGGTCTGCCGTCATCTGAAGGTGGTGGACGACTGTCTGGGGCGAGCCCGCCTTCAACAACCAGTCGTCTAGGTAGGGGAAGACTGAAACCCCTAACCTGCGCAGATGAGCTGCGACCACCGCCATCACCTTTGTGAACACCCGTGGGGCGCTGGTAAGGCCGAAGGGGAGCACGATAAACTGAAAGTGCTCCAGGCCTACCGTGAACCGCAGGTAACGCCGGTGGGCCGGCAGGACGGGGATGTGAAAATAGGCGTCCTGCAAGTCCAACGCTACCATCCAGTCTTGCGGGTCTAGAGCAGCCAAGACCTGAGCTAACGTCAACATCTTGAACTTCTCCTTCCGGAGGAAGCCGTTGACGTTCCTTAGATCCAAGATAGGACGTAGGCCCCCCTTGTCCTTCTTGGGCACCAGAAAGTAGTGGGAATAACAACCACGCCCTACTTCTGGCCCAGGAACGCGCTCGATGGCCCCCTTGGCCAAGAGGGCCGTAACTTCCTCCTGCAGAAGTGTCAAGTGGTCCCCCGACACACGGTGGTTCTGCGGTGGCATGGCTGGAGGAGAGGTCTCGAAGGGGAGGGAGTAGCCCCTTCGGACAATTTGCAGCACCCACCTGTCCGAAGTGATTGTGCGCCAGTGAGCGTGGTGATGGCGAACCCTGCCACCCACTGGCGTCACATGGGGCCGAAAGCACGGACTAGGAGGATTTTGGGGTAGATGCTGCGGGGGAGGGTGTGGTCTGACCCCGCCGTTGTCCCCGACCGCCACCACGGCGGTTTCCACGGCCGCCACCGCGTTGAAAGGATTGTTGCGGCGCGTGGCTGGCAGCACGTGTGGGGGCGCCCCTTCCTTGGCCACGAAAGGGGCGAAACGAACCCGGTTGCTGACGCTGGGTCGAGAGACCCAAGGACTTGGCCGTGACCCTGGAGTCCTTGAAGCGTTCCAGCGCGTGGTCCGCCTTGTCACCGAACAGGTGACAGCCATCAAACGGCATGTCCATCAGGGTATTCTGGACATCAGCCGAAAAATTGGCGGATCTCAGCCAGGCGTGGCGACGAATCGCCACCGTCGTAGACATAGCTCTGCCCAGCGAGTCGGTCGTATCAAGACCACACCGAATTGAATATTTCGCTGCATCTCGGCCCTCAGCCACAGCCTGACCGAGTTTTGCCCGCACCTCCATGGGGCATTCTGGCAGCAGCTCCGCGACCGTATCCCACACAGAGTGGGTGTAGCGGCCCAAGAGGCAGGCGGTGTTGCAAGACCGCAGGCCCAAACTAATGGACGAGAAGACCTTTTTGCCAAACTGGTCATACCTCTTGGATTCCCGGTCGGGCGGGGCCGACGGGAATGCGGACTGGGAGGTCGAGGCCTGGATCACCAGACTCTCAGGAGTGGGGTGGGTAGACAGGTACTTGGGGTCGTCCGGACAAGGACGGTGGCGCCTGGCCACGTTCCGATCAACAGGCGCACCTGAAGCGGGCCTGGACCACGTGCCCAACAGAACGTCTGACAAGGCTTCATTAAACGGCAGCAGTGGCTCCAGTGGGCATGACTGCGGTTTGAAGACCTCGGTGAGGATGTTAGGCCTCACGGCCGCGACGGGGAGCTCAAGGTTTAAGGCCTTGGCAGCCCTCATCAGCACCACAGAATAGGCAGCTCCCTCCACCGATGCCACGGAAGGAGGAGAGATCAAACCAGGGTTAGGAGAGTCGTCCAAACCACTGGCATCCCCCAAGTCACCTGTCCAGTCCGGGTCATACTGGCACTCGCGAGCCAGAGGGTCCTCGGACCCCTCCCAACCTTCACCGTACTCCTCATCCTCTCCGTATTCGGAGTCAATGATGAAGACCGGCTCCTCGGGGTTCATGGGCCCCATCGGCGCCGGGACCGGCGTCGAGCGACGCCCGTCCGGCGCCGCGTCCGGCGTCGGAGAAGGTAAGGGGACGGCGCCGCCCGGAGCCGGCGCCGGAACCCCACCGCCGGCCGGAACCGGCAGTGGAGAACCGGCGCCGCGCGGGGGCGGCGTCGGGGGTAACCCCGATGGCAACGGCGCCGGGGAGGCCGGAAGACCAGCCGGCGCCGATCCCGAAGGCCCTTGCGGCGCCGGGGTCGGAGCCGTCGGCGGCGCCGGGGCCGGAGCACCCGACGGCGCCGAGGCAGGGACACCCGAACCGCCAGGGCCCCCAGACGGCAGCACTGGGCCCAAAGGCACCGTAGGCCCCGTCGGAGAAGCGAGCGCCCTCATGGCCATGAGGAACGCCTCGATCTCCTCAGGCGTCGCGCCATGCCCAGGGACCGGAGGGTATGAGGCAGGCCGCGCCGGCGACTCTCGCGGAGCCGCGGGTTGGGGTCACCCGAGCCCCCGGCCGCATCGCGCGAGCGTCGGGGGGAGTCGGGGGTACGATGACGACGCCCCGACTTCTTGTGCTTCCTACCTGACGAGCCTGACGAGTGGTGTCGACTTCCGGAACGCTCGGCGCGGCTCCGCGACCGCTCCCTCGAACGCTCTCTCGACCTCCGGCCGGACCGGGACCGCTCCCGGTCCCGACGTGGGGCCGACACCCGGAGCTCCAGCAGCTTGCGGGACCGCTCCCGCCTAGCCTTGTTGGTAAGGGCCCGGCAGTCGACACAGGAGTCCACGTCGTGGTCGGGGCCCAGACACCGGAGACAGAGGCGGTGATGGTCTGTGACCGACATCGTGCGCTCACAGTCATCGCAATTCTTAAACCCAGGCATCCTATCAGGCACAATAGAGAAAAAACAATCGAAAAACTTGGTCAAAGACCGGAGTACTGCTCTTCAGATCTGCGTCCACTGGCGCGGAAAAAAGAAGAACTGACGTCAGCGCGCGGAGGCGGCGTCTATGTACTCCAGCGACGTCATCACGGCGCACGACGCCGACGACGGACGCGGAGCCGCAGGGGACGCCTGCAGACGACGCCTACCGACGCGCAGGGGTACTGCTACGCAAAAGTTTCCGGATCCAGACTGACGCCTGGGGATATTCTAAGGTAAGGAATCTAACACTAACGTCTTTCTTTCAGATATTTTGGTTAGCTGCTGTTACACTGGGTCTAACGGGAACAACAACCCCGATTTCCCTTCTTTCTACTCCAGGGAATCATCATCGGGGTCTGGTGGTGCTCCTGTTAGTTTCGCTCTGGCCTTACTCATCCTGTCACAGGAACAACTATCGTGGTTGTGTCCACAGATCACCACACTCCGAAATATTGCTCGAGTCAAGAAGGGACTTAGAGATGGAAATCAGTATTCCACAAACCGCACCAAGGTCACCGCTACATGCCCAAGCCGCCAATTCCGCCAGTAAGGAGGTGGTCAACCTCTTTTTCTAACCACCAACTGCGGGGCCCCAGACCGCCGCACAGGGCCCGGCCCTGCAAGCACATCTCAGGAGGAGAGAAATTTAGGGATGTCATTAGTTGGTCAGTCCTCCAACACAGTCCAGGATCCCCGTCAGGTCGCAGGCATCAGGGCCGAACCTCGGTCGAGTACGCAACACCAGGTGGGAGGAGGGCTCATCCGCAGGAGAAGGAGGGGAGGTTGAGCAGGAGGTCACCTTGACCAGCTAGTCCTCTACTGGACCACCAGTTGAGCCCAGAGGAGGCAAGTCTCTACTGTGCCACAATGCCACCAATATCTCTCAATGGCCACGTAAGTCAACACAGCTCCAGGCAGGCCATCTCCCAAGGTGCAGTCGGGCTTGTTGCCCGGTTGGGGGGGAATGTAGCAGGCCAGGGCGCACCAAGTGTCCAGCATCTCAAGGGCCCTGAACCGAGTCCAGATTGTCCGCCATACAGTGAGGTTGCCTCCACTCACCGCACCTAGGCTAGACCTCTGCAGCTCCCAGCTGGGACAACTGCCGCTTTACTGCCTTCTCGCTAGGCGAGGGTAGGCCGGCATCCGGACTCCCCAGGTCCGGGGACACTCCCAGGACTGCCTCAGATCGCATCTCTCCTCTGCCGTCACTCGCCGCAGTGTTGCAGCTATACAATACGCTCAGTTTGTCAACAAGCATCCCAGCACGGCAGCGCTACCCTCTCCTCAGGGCAGCAAGCTCCTTTCCGCAAGGGTCTCCAACGCCAAGTTTGAGGCCGCCATTTTGGGATCACGGGCCCACTACTCGACTCTCCAATCTTTGGCAATCTAGTCACCCCCTGGTCTCAGGCAGCGCCCCACATCTCTTAAGTCCCCCTCTGCCTGGGGACAGGTATCGCGCACTGCAGCGGGCAGGGCCTGTGCTGGAATTGCTGGATTAAAGATGGGCGGGTGCGGAGCAACAAGCTTACGCATCCACCATTACTTACTACCAAGCCACGCCCCCTAATCACTGAGAAACTTTTAACAAAAAGTTGAGCTAAGTGTCTCTGAGAGATGAGGGAGAACTAACGAGCTGCATCTGGTGGCGCAGAAAGACAAAAATTGACCTACCTTAGCGTGCCGTAGCAGCTCCTATAAAGCTACACACATTTCCAGCAAAATGGCACCAGTGAGGAACCACACAGTGCCACTTGCCAGCACACAGAGGTACTGCTGAAAAGGTTACAGATCCAATCAGGGGAATACTCAAAAGGTGTAGAATCTGTAGATGGCAGTTTCTCTCAAAAACACCTACATGCTGCACAGATGGAAAATGTCTGGACAGAAAAGACTTATCAGAAGAAAATAAGTGAACATTCATGCAGAGTAGCTCCTGATCGGGGTAGAAGGTTGCAGAAAAAAGGGAAATGACGGTGCGCTGGGGCCCCGCTATATATCTCCAGTTACGTCCCAACTGCATTGCTTCCAATGCAGAGGTTGAGCCAGCACCACCTACTGGCAGTGCAGAACTATGAAAAGTTTCTGGATCCACTGTGGTGCCTGGAGATATTCAAAAGGTGAGGAATAAGCAGGTGTTATTGTCCTTAAGAAAACACCTTTTACTATCATAGCAATATTATTACTCTTGCTTACCACTGCATGAACGTTCTTTCTAATGTACCTCTCAATACTACACAGTAGTTTACTCTCAATTACTTTCCACTAATGTAGATCTGTAAAAGTATTATACCGCATGCACACACTCAACAATATCCTTTAAAGTCATGTCCAGTTAGAGTTGACCTGGAAGAAGTCAGAAATATTTGTCAAGTAAACCTTTGTGCCCACAATTAGCACCTCAAATTACCAGATTAAAATAAGCTGTCATGCATCATTTGACCTTACTATTGACACCACTGCTGACATTGCTTGGAAAGGATTACATATGCATATTGCAGTATTGCTCTTACATCTAGGAGCACCTATTAAACTACACAAATGTTTGCCTTTTGGTAGCATGCAGTACTGCATAATACCAGAATAAAATCATCAGTCTTGCATAAATTATTTAGGATATTTTCTTAACACAACTAACACAGTGAAGAAGAAAGACAATATAGCAGTATACAAGTATGTAGAAAAGTACACTATAAATGAGACGGATGGGTGAATGAGTACCTGAATGCATAAGTGGATGACTGCGCAGAAGAGAAAATTGATCAGTTTTGTGGTTCTGAATCAGATGAAGTCATGGCAGGCTTAATGCCTATTATATGTGCTTTAATCTGGGCATGGTTTAGTGCGACACAATGATGTAACTAATGAGGCAGTGTGTGACTGAATGTCCATAAACGTGACACAGAGTGGGTTAGATAATGTATGACAAATGAGACTGTAAATGACTAGGTGACCAGGTACAAAAACAAGTGGCTGTAAGTCAAAGTGCACTTTTTAACTGATGTGATACAATGAATATATATATAATCATGATGTGACTTACTCAAGTGGCATCTATGCAAGACCATAACCTGGAGACATATGTCAAGAATGTTACACTGAATGGCATAATATGAGTTACTTTGTCAAGAATGCCACCTCGTGCTCTGTAAATTTGATTATTTTGCCCATAAATTTATTTTTATATCAAATGTGAACCACTCACTGTAAGTTTGTTATTTTGTGGTTTAGAATCACAATTGATTTGTACATGTGAGCCTTTATAAGAACAGGATATTACACTATTCAATATTTTTCTTGGGACCCGATATTTCTTTTTTAACCGGAAGAACAGTCAAGCATGCCTTTTATGGCATAGTATGATCATCATTGGCATTCATATGACCACTGTTCAAGTTTTAAGTTTATTTTATTTGTTTGATTAATTAAAATCTTACAAAAATAGCTAAAATAGCAACAAATTTTAAAATATAAAACAATGCATCATTTCAACTTGTATCCAAAAACTTGATTATAGATCATACAGATTAAGTTATAAAGCGATCAATCATTTAGGGTTATGTGCAAAGAATATATTATACATGTTAGCTCAATCCCTTAATAAATCACGTAAAAGCATCCAACATTTTTTCTACAGCTCGTAGGAATTTCACAAATGCTGAATTCATTAATAAACTTCAGAGTTTAAACATGCAATCAAGGCTTGCCTACATGTCCTTAAACAGTCTCTTAAGTATAGTTTTTCTTTCACCTCCCAAACCTGGGCAAAGACACACTGAGTACATGAATCTCACAAAAATAAAAATAAAACGTAACTTTTATGGTCTACTATGTATTCTCTTCCTACTGCACAGGTAATGGGATTTAAGCTCCACACATACTCGACTGACAGTGTCTGGCATCTTAAAAATGTGTTTTGATTGTATATGGCTTACCCTAATGTACTTAATTTTGCAAGTGGCTGCTATTTAAGTGTCGCACTTACAACGGCTAGTGAAAAGTGGGTACTGTCAACTACAGTTTGGGAGCCTGTTTTGACCAGTAACAAAGCACAATATGAGTGACCACAGAAGCAAAGCTGTGTCATCAGTATTTTCGAGTATACAAGCCCAGCAGCTAATCACAGGGTTTTTGATGAGCGCATGATCTTATTGTGGATGACAGAGCGCAAGAAGTTCCCCATCGAAAATTAGAAACATGTTTAACAGCAAGGTCTTTGCAAAAAAAGAAAAAAAGGCACACCTAGTCAGAAGAACTGAAATCAAACAAGCAAACTTTGATATATCCCAGTACTAGAAATTATACACAGGAATGGCATCATCATTTAAGGCTGACCCTATCTTGTTTTAAAGCTTGGTCCTTTCTTACTTTGTTAGATATTTCTGTATTCTGCTAGGGAAACCGGATATATATCCTCTACTTCACCTCACGCGGAGAGATACTGCTAATGTTATGAACTTCAAACCTACATCTGAAAGCAATTTGTTCAGAACCATGGTGTTGGTGCAGAGAAAGAGCACATTAAAAAAGTAATATCGCCAACAGATTGGAAATGAAAAAAACGAAATATTTGTCTTTATAATAGAACCTATCAATATACAAGTTTCAGTGTAATGATAATGAATTGACACTATGATCTTATATGTGCTTTAATGGACATGATTCTCAACAATCTGACCTCATCAGCTCTCAGCTAAATTAAGAACATGTATTAACACATTTGATAAAAAAAAGAAAAAAATCTCCTCAGAGAAATGCAATACCAACCATTAGAAGAATGAAGAAGACTCAGTAACGTATCCAGAAGATACCGTATGATTGTACGCAATTGTTCTGTGGAGGACACCTGAATCAGTTCTCTTGAATCAAACTGTTCTCGCAAAGTCTTCCTACTTACTCCCAAGGCCACTTTGAGCCTTTGAACAGCATGATGAGCCAAGTTTAGTTGGAGCTGGAGCTGAATGCAATCCTGGTATGCTGAAAAGACCCTGGTGTCTTCCTCGACTGCTTTATCTGGTTTTCGCAGAAAGTATTGAGCATTATTGGCACTATTTAGAGGTGGTAAATCAATGTTTTGCAACAGTGTTTCCAAGCGATGACATGATAAATTGTACCTAAGGAATAACAAAAAGTGATTATTTATAGTGCTAGTCCAGCGAATCGCACAAGTAAACTAATTATTTGCCTTCTACTAAAGATTTTAATGTGGACTGATCTTTAGCACTAATGGCATACATACATTAAAAAAACTCACTTCTTTACCTTGCAAAGCTATAGCACCGATTTCCTAAAATACCTTCTCGGGCCACCATTTTGCCACGGTGAAGAATAAGACACTTACATAGAAATGTAGATCTTCAGCACTGCTGTGTTTGATAGAAGAAGGTGCTATTTACACATTTCCGAACATCAATCTGGCAATCCTCTGGTATAATAAAACATTTAGCATGCTGTCCAACTGAAAACCCAGTAAATAACCTCCTTTCTGAACTCAATCATCAGCACATATCTAAAGGCACTTTAATGCTATGCAGTGACATCTACGACACACTTCCCTTACTCAGATAATTTAACATGTATGTTTCCGTAAGCAATATCCAAGAGAAGACAGCTCACTGAGGAGAAATGAGGAACACGTCCATCTCTAAAAGACACCAATGCTGGAGAATCACCTTCACTTTTAAGTAACTTATTATTCTTGCCTATCTTTTGATGAAGTACTATGCAGAATCCTGTTATGAACCATGCTAAAAAATAATAACTTGGACACTCCGCCGTAGAGGATGACCAGAGCAGACTAGGCTTTCATCGCTCCAGCCTTTGTCCTGCCTGGTGAATGCAGTCAGCAGTCCGAACCCTGCGAGGACCCTAGGAATGCTGCCGTAGGCCCCTTCAGCTTCAAAGGAGGAGGAGCGGAGACACTGGGAGGCAGCGTGCTCCACAATACTTCACCTGAAGAGCCAGGTGGCTGCAAGGCAAGGCGGCGGTCGGAGGACACGAAACTCAGGGTCCTGCGAATCTCTCTACAGTCAGATCTAGGGAGACCCACCACACAGAGGAAAGCTGAAGCGGGTAGACCTGCAGGACCACAAACTGTAGGACAGAGGAGCAGACAGCCTAGATGAGCATCTCTGAAATACATATGATGTGGTGAGGTTGCAGCGCTCCATTAGGCCAGCAGAACACATGGATTGTGGTAAGAGGATGTGCACCCTTGATGACGTAAGGTATGAGATAGCTGGACTGTAAGAGCATCTGGGGCATACTGAGCAGCCTCTTGGGACCATTCTGAGGATTGTCGTACCCTTTGCTAGGGGGTACTGATTGTGAGAGCCACCAACACAACACTATTGAGGTGAATCTGTCGAGAAATCCACATAGAGTAATCGGTCTCCCTAATCCTGGCTAGTGTTGGAGGGAAAATATTTTAATAAAGTAAGACAGAACAATTTCACACAAAATTATGGTATTAATCAATCAATTGGGAAAATCAGCCAGTCTCAAAAAGAGACCAACGTCTGAAGTTCAAAGTTCTGGATTACCGGCAGTAGTGTATATACACTGCAAAAGCCACAAAATAATACACTGGTTACAAATTCCTACATGAGGAAAATAGCAAGCTGGGCAGATAAGATACTGCCATAACCGGTACAAATTCCCAAGAATTATGTATGTTTCCATGTTTAGCAGAATCCCCTTCTTGTGGGTTAGTTCCCAGAATAAGTGTGAGATAACAAACACATTTTTGTTTTTCTGCATAGCGAGTGATTATGTCTTGTTTGATGTCAATGGCCCAAACCAGACTATCTGACTTTAACATATTCTCAACAGGCTTGCGCTAAGGCAGAATCCACAATTGTTTACACCCTGTGCGCAACGACAGTGCAAAACCTGTTTGTACTGACTGCCTCTCAATGTTTAATACATAGAAATGCGGTGGTCTTTTCTCTGATGTATGTAATAATTGTTTATGACCTGTGAAGTTCCAGTCTGTAAAGAAATATAATCTATTTATGTGTTTCAGCACAGCTAAATTGACCACACAACATTCATGTAGGTTTTCCATATCTAATGTGCACTGTGACCTATGTGTTTCTGCAGAACCCACAGTTATCTTTTTCAGCACGTCCAAGTATTACGCTAGGACGGTTCACTACTGACATCGTTTTAAAACTATCCCTCACCTGAACTGTTTGTCTTGGGGTTGGGATTTTAGAGTTAAATCAATCAATCGATCAGGGGTTTGTAAAGCGCGACTACTCACCTGTGAGGGTCTAAGGGCGTTGGGTGGGGGGTCCTGGTCCCTCTGGTTGTCGAGGATCATTTGAGGAGCCAGATCCTGAGGTCCTTCTTGAACTGGGTCAACGACGCGGATTGCCGGGGGTGGGTCGTTGACAGGGTGTTCCAGGTCTTGGTGGTGAGGTGGGAGAATGAACTTCCTCCGGGTCTGGTCTTGTGGATCTTGGGGATAGAGGCTAGGGAGCATTGGGCGGAACAGAGGTGTCTGGCAGGTGTGTGGAATGCGAGGTGGTGGTTCATGTATGCTGGTCCTATGTTGCAAAGAGCTTTGTAAGCATGTGTGGGGAGCTTGAAGGTGATTATCTTGTTGACAGGGAGCCAGTGGAGTTGTCAGAGGTGTTGCATGATGTGACTGCAGCGGGGGATGTCGAGGACCAGTCTGGCAGCAGCGTTTTGAAAGTTCTGTAGTTTCTTGAGCCGTTTCTGGGTGATGCCGGTCTGCTGGTGATTAGTGTGGGTGACCGACTTTCTGGATTCTGTGGGGGATCCATCTGAATGTCTTTCGAAGTGAATGTTTGTGTGCGTCTGTCTATAAAATGTATTCTATTATTTCCCTACAACACTGGGCATGCATGGTGCAACCCCTGGTGGTGTGATAGCCCTGGTGAACAAGTTACTTAACTTCAGTAATACCTTATCTGGTAGAGACTATCTAACTGCAGATTCCTCACCTTAGAAATATCCATAGGTGCCACACTGGATCCAGATTTTTTTCTTGAGCTGTACCCCTGAGTACCTGTAGGTGGCATTGTTAGTCTCCGCATGGCGTCGTCCATGCCAGAAGTAATGGGCGCATGCCTGTATAGGTGTCACCCCAGTGCGCTGACGTCAGTTTCTTTACCCGCCCTTCCACACCAAGAGCGCGGAGCCAAGAAGAACGCTGATCCCTGGTGTGGAAAACTGGGGCCCTGAAAGGGGAAAAACCCTGTCCCTAGAGATTTATTCGCAGAGCGAGGAGGAAGGGTGGGTCTGTAAGGAATCTACAGCTAGATAGAGTCTCTACCATTACTAAAGGGAAGTAACTTGTGCATCGGATAGTGACTTCTAGTCGCAGATTACTTTCCTTAGAATTGCTACACAAGCAATACCTCCCCGGAGGTGGGTCTAAAAAACTGTTTCACACTAGACAGTCGAGCAGGACTGCCCGAGTGAAGTGCCCGTCCAGACAGACCCAACTGTCCAGGTAGTAAAGCTTCATGAATGTGTGTAAAAAACACCACATTGCTGCCTGGCAGGTATCAGGACCAGAACTCTACATGCTAATGCAGTGGTCACAGCCTTAGCTCTGGTTGAATGAGCACGCAAACCTTTGGGATTGCTTCTTAGCCAATGTGTAGCAGATCTTAATGCAGATCAATATCCATTGGGAGATGGTCTGTTTCTGGACAGTCTCTCTTTTCTTCACTCCAACATATCTCACCAAGAGTTGGTCGTCCACCTGGAAATCTTTTGTGCGGTCATGGTAGAACGACAAACCTCCTTTTGGATCCAGACAGTGAAGTCACTCCTCCTCCTTAGAAGGATGTGGCAGAGCATAAAATGGTAGGCAGAGCGATGGATTGGTCTACATGAAAGGAGCCCTGAGAGGACAGATGTGCAGCGGCTCAAAGTGAGCACACATAAATGTAAGGACGAGATTGAGACCCCACTGACGCATAATGAGGGTGAAGGTGAAAACGTGTTGCAAACCTTTCAAAAGCGTATTCACCACAGGGGATTTGAACAAAGATGGCTGATCTAGCAACTGCTGAAATGCTGAGATGGCAGAAAGAAGCCTTTTAAGGTTCGTAAAGCAGAGCCCTGCTGGGCAAGAGAAAGGATAAATAGAAGGACCTGAGAGAGAGGGTCAACCTGTTTCCCTGCCACAATCTTGCCCCAACAGCAGGCGCATACAGTCTTGGTAGAGGGACACCTTGCTGCCAAGATAACACTGCAGACTTCGGGCGCCAAGATAACACTGAAGACTGCGGGCAGAAGGTTGAAACAGGTCAATTGTCACTGATAATCTCCACGCATGAAGGCAGAGTTGACAGGTTGGGATGGAAAACCCTCCCCTGCTGCTGCGACAAAAGAACCTCCCAAAGGGGTCGCCTGAGCGAAGGACCGATGGCCTTGCTCAACAGCTCGGGACAACAAACTCGACAAGCCCAATTTAGAGTCACACGGATGACTTAGGCCCACTCATTCCTGATCTTGTTAAAAACTCTAGACATGAGTGGTATTGGCAGAGAGGTGTACAGGAGACCTGAACTCCACTCGAGATGAAAAGCATCTCAGGGCGAGAGCCGCCTTGGAAACTTGAGAGCACAAAACCGCCAACATTGCGCGTTCTCGGCAATAGCAAACAGATCTAACTGAGACTCACCCGACTGCATAAAAAGACCTTGCACCAACTCTGGATGGAGATGTCACTCATGATCTGCTAGGCATCTTTGGCTGAGTTTGACAGCCTGGTGTTCCGAGAGCTCGACAGGTGCTGAACAACCTGGAATATGCCCTGAGGTTTCAGAGAGACAGGGCCTCTTAAAAAAGGGTCCATGACCTCACCCCACACCGCCCTGTTTGTTGCAGTGCCACATGGCAGTGGTGTTGTCCATGAACACCTGCAATACCCTTACTTTGATGGAGGGCAGAACAGCTTTTAATACCAGCCGGTTGACCCAGAGCTCCAACAGGTTGATGTAGAGTACAGATTTGGTGGGCAACCAATGACCTCTGATCTCCACCTCTCTCAAATGGGTGACGCATCTGTCAGCACTGTCAGATCTGGTTGGGGAAGGGAGAGGGGTCTGCCTCTGACCCAATCGCACTTCACTAACAACCACTGCAGCTCTTACATTTCCGTCCGAGATCTGGACCATGTCTGAGATGATGCGCCTGATGCTATGCCCAATGGAACTTTAGGTCCCACTGCAGGGCCCGCATATACCAGAGGGCATGTGTCACAAGCAGGATGCAGGAGACCACGAGGTCCAGCAGGCTCAGAGTCCATCTCACCAAAGTCCAGGTTAGAGGCTGAAACATCGATATCATAGCCTAAATATTTTGGATTCGCCCTTTGTGGAGAAGTGTGGCTCAGGGGTTAGAGGCGGCAGACCTGGAGCTTGAGTTCGGCTCTGGACCAGGGTTCAATTCCCCGCCTCGGCGGGTCTTGGGCTCAAAATTCCACAGACTCGTTAATTCTCGCTTCGGTGCCTTCTCGACTCAAGGGTTCACACTCTGCGACTCTGGGCAATAGCTTGCTTAATCTCCACAACGGCCCCTCGCGGTGGGATGCCTGGCTTTCACCTTGTGGATACCCTGCCAGGGTTATCTCACAGGGGAATACCAGGACGGGTTCCCTAAGCAAGCGCTGAGATGCCTCAGGGTAAGTCATGCGCTATATAAGTTTCATTCATCATTTCA
The DNA here is from genome assembly GCF_964263255.1 of Lissotriton vulgaris. Classification (NCBI taxonomy): domain Eukaryota; kingdom Metazoa; phylum Chordata; class Amphibia; order Caudata; family Salamandridae; genus Lissotriton; species Lissotriton vulgaris. Next base: position 910,086,980 of record NC_141694.1, read on the forward strand.
CTTTGTGAGGATAGGCCCGAAACTGCACCATGTCCAGAACAGCTTCGATGAAAGGGAGCATTAGAGAAGGAGTCAGATGAGACTTAAGCACATTGATAGTGAAACCCAGTGAATGCAGGAGGCCCACCATAGTCTGAAGGAGGGAGACAACAGCCTGGGGGCGAGCCCGGCTTCAACAGCCAGTCGTCGAGATAGAGGAAGACTGGCACCCCTGATCTCAACAGATGAGCTGCAACCACTGCCATCACCTTGGTGAACACCCAAGGGACGCTGGTAAGGCCAAAAGGGAGCACCGCAAACTGAAAGTGCTCGTAGGCCACTGTGAATGACAGGGAAAGCCTGTGGGAAGGCAGGATGGGAAGGAAATGTCAAAGTATGCATCCTCCAAGTCCAACACTACTATCCAGTCTTCCAGGTTCAGGGTAGACCCGACTTGAGCGAGTAAGAGCATTTTGAATTTCTCCTTTTTCAGGAAGAAATTGAGAGGGTACAGGTATAGGATTGGACAAAGGCCTCCGTCCTTTATGGTCACCAGAATACAGCACAAATAACAACCACAACCTACTTCTGGAGTTGGCACCCTCTCTATGGCTCTCTTTGCCAAGAGAGCAGCTACTTTCTGGAAGAGCAAGAAGAGATGGTCCTCCATCAGCCAGTCGCAAGTGGGTGGGATGGGTGGAGAAGGCACAACTGGGAGGGAGTAGCCCCTTTGAACAAACTGACGAACCCAAAAGTCTGATGTTAATGACCTCCACTGGGGAAGCGGATGGCATATCCTGCCTTCCACTGGGTGCCGATGATGGTAGGAGGGTAAACTAAAAGGGGGGTGACTGGTCAGACCTCTGGTTGCCCAACTCACAGGCTCTGTGGGTACAGCGTACTCGGCCATGCAAAGGCTGTGGAGCTTGTGTACAGTTGTGGTTGAGCGGCTAAAAACGCGGCTGGAAGTTCCTTCCGTGGCCACAAAAGGAGCAAAAGGCGGACCGGGGTTGTCAAGGGGCGACAAAGGCCCAAGAACTTGAAGGTGGCTCTTCTATCTATGAAGCGCTCCAGCGCAAAGTTCGCCATTTCTCCGAAGAGACAGGAGCCATCAAAGGACACGTGTCCATAGAGAGTCTTGAACATCCCCAGAAAAGTCATTCATCTTCAGAAAGGCGTGGTGCCGCAAGGCAACAGACAAGGAAACTCCTCTGACTAGCAAGTCATGCCCAGCCCACATTGACTTGTGTGCTTAGCTGCATCTCTCCCATCAGCCTTGCTTGGGAAGTTTTTAAACAACTCACATCCATGATCAAAGGCTTTTTATGGAGCACTGGGAGGCGTCAGTTAGCCCTATCTGTATTACTGAGCCCACAATCGGAGGGTGGCTGGGCGGTTCCTAATTTTGAAACTTACAACTTAGCTGCACAGCTGCAGTGGTTGACACAGACAATGGCATTGAAATTGCGGGAACCCAGAGCAGGAGAGATAGGGAGCCCCAGAGCTGAAGCAGCTCTCACAAGTCCTCGGGGACCTTCCTGTCCGGATAGGCGACCTCCCTGAGGACCTTAAGGCAGCAAGGCAATGTTGGAGGCGGAGTTATAAACGAGCAGGTATGGCAGTACCATATGCTTCCGATATACCACTCTATATGTGAGGCGCTTCCCCACGGGGGCTCCTGGCGGGAACTGAGGGATTGGGATGAAAAAGGGCTAACTACTATTGGGGATCTATAGGAGGATGGGAATATGCTGCCCTTCCATATATTGCAGGAGCGGTTTGAATTGCGAGGGGGAGACTTTTTGCTGCCCGCGACACGGTGGCCATCCAGGCGCACTGGAAGGAGGCCCAGACCAAACCTATGACTTCTTTGGGATGCCAGTATATTGTGACTGCTGCAGGGAAAAATAAGGCAGTCACGTGCCTTCATAAGCAGCTGACTTCTTTAGACGCACTCAAGCGCAAATGGGAGATGGATGTGGGTGATGAGATACCGGATAGGGCCTGGCATGAAATAGTCAAACGGGCGTGGAAGAGCACCAGGATTGCTTGGTTTCAATTGGTGCACTTCTATATTTTGCACAGGGCTTACCTTACCCAGGCGAAAATCCGAGCATATTTTAACACAGACGCAGATGAATGCCCGCGCTGCAGAGGAGAGGGAGCGGATTTCCCTCACATGATCTGGGGAGGCCCACTACTAGCTTGTTATTAGATGGAGGTGGTTGCCCTGTGGAACGCAGTGACGGATAGAGATTTGGGACTGGCTCTAGGGCTAAGTACTCTACATTGGTTTCCCAATACAGCTAAACCCAAGAACACGAGTAAGTTCATAGACATGGGTTTATTGCTGGCAGAAAGGGAAATCACGATGCACGGGAAAGCAAGAGGTGCCCCTGGAGTAGCTAGATGGAAAAAATAATTCATTAAATGGACGGAATGGGATGGGATAGTGCGGCTGCAAATGGCCAAGAGAACAGGGAGTGAGAGGGCGCTGGAGGCAGCCAGGGCATGGGAGCACTTGGTAGGATTACTGAAAGACCCAGACAGTGATAGTGAGGAGGATACTGAGCCGCTCATACAGTAGTCAGAGCAGCACCATGATAGTGCACAGCAGCAGTGACTGTCGTGTTCTAATCTAGGACCCCGATCAATACTGTGACCTTATGCCCCTATACGGCTATAATCCATTCATACCCCTATAATGGCATAAACGATCAGAGCCATATTTCAGCCATATTTCAGAAACTCGCCTCTGCAGTTCATGAACGTAAATGACACAGCAGAAGCCACTATCTAAGATTCCTAGATTACACTCCGAGTTCTTCAACAAGATAAAACTCAGCAACCTGGGAAAGCCCCGCTTGCTATGTTTTGATTAGTAATAGAACTCTAATGAGCACTGAAAGGACGATCACTTCCTAGTGACATCTTTATTGACGTCTTATGTCCAAAAACTTACGTCAAACCAGGCACCTTTCAGGTATAAATATTACCAACGTTACCTTAAGCAAATGCGATGCCGTTAATGATGGTGTGGTGAATACAGGAGCAGATCAGCTGTCCCTTGCAGAGCCCAGCAGATGCAAGCAGCCCACGGACGCTGCCCCTCCTCCTCCTTGACGCGCTGAGAGAGACGCTGTCTTTTCTCCTGCCGAGAAAATCCAGCTCCGGCGTTTCCAGCCTACTCTTGCGAGTGACTGGGATATCGAGCCCTGAAAGGAGATAAAAGACCTCCAACATTCTATTCCAGAGGTATGGTGTTGACTAAACCCTTAGAGAGAATTCTTGAAGCAAACCTTGGCAAAACCAACTTAACTAAACTGCTACTTACTTACTCCCTTCCAAGTATTAGGCTTAGGTCAGGTACACTGGGGTAGGAGTAGTTAGAAGCACCAGTTAAGTACGTTAGCTAAATGTATATATGAATGTATATATTTTATTCATTTTAACCATTGCATGGCTAAGAAACCATATCAATGCTTTTACAGTATTATTTCGCAATCCTCCTTTTACTGTACGCACTTTTTATAATAACAAGTTTTGCAATTGTGGCAATTCATTTCTCTTGCATGAGAAGAAAGACTGTTCAATAAATAATACCTTTTATTGAAAACGCCCGTCTCTCTTTTCTCTGCACCTTGGTGAAATTAATCTGCACAACTGACTGAGTAAAATAACTGTCTATTGTTTCACACGACTCTAGAGATTGACTCTTATTCTAAGGAGCAAAGTTGTCATGTTTATGCGGTTGTTGGAAAACTGAACCCCTTCTTGTCTGAGCCAGGGGAGCTGATCACTCCCTATTCAGTCAAGAAAGTTTCCAGTGACCTCTGAGCTAGTTGGTAACAAACCCAATTAAGTTTAGCATAGTCAGTAGAGACCTGGAAGACCGCACTTCTACGTCTATACTGCTGTTTATGTTATTCCAATGCGCAGGGCCTATAGGGAAAATAGGAACTACACTACATGGCGCCCAACGTTTGGTAAGGCGATAAAACTAACGCAAGACGTTAGAGTAACTCAGTCGTGCATTTTTCACACAGACCCTTTCTCCCGTAAATACTCCAATAGACGTCTGGAGTGGGTGAAAGGTTAAAATCCGCCCAAACTTAGTAGGAAGAGATTCCTATGTAAAGCTCTGGTTTATTCAACGTTGAAGGATACAGTGTTGCAAAATATTGTGCACCTAATCTTTGTCTCCTTGGAGACCTGCTCTGCAAAACATTTCTGACAATAAAATGTCAGACACTGAAAACGGAACCGTTGATGCCGCAGTAAATGCGACTCAGCAGGGTCCCGATGGTACAGGGACTAAAGAACCGGGTGCGATAATCATCCCGGTCAACATAAGAAAAACTATAACGTTAAAACTTACAGAAAATGGACTGACCACACAAGGTGGCACTGTTGTCTTCGTGATAGAGGTACACGAATATCGGCAGACAGAGGTATTCTATTCATGGATAAAATTTCAAGCAGCAAACGCTGCAACAAACGAGTTCCACTATTACAAAATAGGGGATCCACCGGAAGAGTACGCTCCTTTCGAGGAGATTGAAATCCCATTAAAATTCCAAGAGCACCTGCTCTGGTTTAAAGGCGCCCTAAAACATAATGATCATATTACCAGGCTCGGTCCACTAGGTAGACCAGGAGCAACGTGGCCGGTTCTAGCCAGCTACACACCACATCCGGACATTGCAAAAATGTCAAAAGAAGAGCTGTTAGTACAGCTAAAAACATTGATTAAAATACATAGACAATTAGTCCAATATGTAATGAGGACTGCAACAGTCCAAACAGCTGTTAATGTTCCACAGCTTGAGGTACCGGGTTTTTATGGACCCGGCGGTTCCTAGGGGAACAACCAGAGACCTCTTTGAGTCCTTCCTGTTTCGGACCACAGAAACACAGAGTCTTCTAGGTGATGTCAAGGATCGGGTTTATTGGCTGCAACCAGTAACAGGTATCCTAGAAGTACAACAGCATGTAGCGCATGTATGTTCTCAGGAGACTGCTCGTTTTTACAGAACCAGCCTCTTCTTTTTATACAAAATAATACACTTCGGGCAAGAATTCCTCGGTTTACAGTTGGTCATTTAAATATTTCTACTACAAAGAAAAAGCAGAGTCATGATGGCAAGCCCATATTTTAGTTTGTCCAGTTCGTGATCGATTACCCAGCAAGGCCCAGAACCTTCATCAGATCTCGACGGACCCCCAATAAAATCGGGCACCTCCTCCTTGTAAAACTAGTCATAAAGAAGAAGCAGGGGCAGGTGTATGTGTGATTAGACATGGCTTGTATGCGATGAACGGTTTATGACATGTTGTGCCTTGATACTAATCTCGGTCGGCCATTAGGATGGGGACTGCCCGAACAGGTTTGGCTTGAGGCAGTGGAGTCAGCTCGCCCAGGTCACAGAGGAGTCACAAAAAGGTGTACGTGTCCTTTCAGATCGAATTCGGCCTTGGTCATTTGACTATGTAAGGGCAATCACAAAATGGATGCCGCTCACAAAATGGAACCCGAGGGTTCAAGACGAAAATTACGATTTCGGGGTGATTTCGTCACTCAAACATGACGCAAATGCATAGGTATAATATCTCAATCATTACCGGTCTGCCAATACCAAAATCGTCATGATATGATGATATTTTTTGACACGAGTGTAGAGCTTCGGTACCACACAATAGCAGGGTCCAGAATTTTCAGTACCACAGACCCTCCTTTTGCCCTTATATAGGCAATAACCTATACTCATGCTAATCTGAGTCCAGGTCTGTGTACATAAAGTCATTAAGATGCTGCTGTAGCATCATCCTGTTGCTTAGTTCGTCTCTTGACACAGGCTTCCTTACACATGATGTAGCACAGAGGCCACATATTGCAGGAGCGCACTGTACACAAGCAGAACATGAACAGAATGGCTAAGACCATCCCAATGACTATCAGAACCTTCCATCCCCAGGCAGATATCAGTTCCCAGAACCACCCCATTAAGGACCAGTCCCCTTTATCCACGTGAATGGATTCAGAGATCTTATGCAGTTTGGAGATGGCCTGGTATACTGTCGGAGCGTTATCGGGGATGAAAATGCAGCAACTGGATTGGATCACCTTACATACCCCACCACGGTCTGCATGTATGACATCTAGGGCAACCCTGTTCTGAAGAGTCATAAGGCGGTCCGACTGGAGCTCCGCAGTCAAGTTACTAAGGGCACCAGCCTTTTCAATCACGGTGGATTCAACTACCCTCGTCAATTGGCGAATGTTCCTGCTGTTCACCATAGGCCCCCAAAACGGCAGAAAACCTTTCGCGAAATCCCCAAACTCCTGTTCCGCAGTGTCGTCTTTACTCACAACACCCCTAACTGTCCTTGTCCTATGGTAATCTGCCTCGGCCGTGTAGGTGGGTGGCAACAGGAACGATATAAAACATGTGCCCGAAAAGTCAGGGGGCAGCCATGTATATGCTCTATCATGGCAGACGAAGTAGGTACCCTTAGCAGCTAAGAATGAAGGGGAGGTCTGAGAAGGGAAGACGTAAGTTTCAGTACAGACACTCTTCCCTAACTGAGCCCTGGGGTTTTTGCCGTTTCCCTGCAGACATAGGTGACCCTGATGGGGTACTATCCAGATTGGGGAGGATTTCTTTGCTCGCTGGCTCTCGCTTAAGGAAATTCCATATTTTGTTATATTCCATCTACTGTAAGCCTTCAATTCATCTCTGGGAATCGTTCTATAGGTGTCAATATCTCTGCTCATATTTCTGATTCCTGCCACTAGTGCCTTGTTGCTCGAGTTGCTTCCTGTGGGACGTGGGGGATATGGTTCGATGGCAAATAGGAACATTGTTTGAAATGCCCACAAAGAACCATAGTAGCTAAATGGCAGGACAAAATATGGGATACCCTTATCTGTCGTGTGTGGCATAAGTCCACATACCCAACAATTTGTCGTGTTCATTACAAACTGGTGCTGGTGTAGGAGCTGAACGAATGAGTTATTCATAAATTCTAAACTTCTGGCAGACTCGTGTTCAGGTAGAGGGTGAAAAGAGTGTGGGGAAACAGTAGGAGGAGGTGTGGGCTGTGTGGTGTGTGCAAATGATACTCGAAAGGTGTATAAAGCATAGCCTATTAAAAACATCATTATACTGCACAACATGAAAATGCATATTATTAAAAATCGTGTTTTTGCCATCACAGTGCATATTCTCGTTTCAAAGTTCGTTGATCTGGCAGGTCTCTCTATCTTGGGAAACTCCATCCTCTAGGTTGCTGCCCGTGGTGGGAGATTGTTTCTGCTAAGGAGTGCTTCTGTCAATCCAGGGTAACTCCCTTGAACCAAACAGAACTGTCCACCTAACCGCCTCCAGCTGCACTCCAAAGACTGTGGCAACCGCGACCCTAGCAGCAGAACCGGATGGCGGTTCGAAAATCAAAAATGAGCAAGTTTCTTGGATGAGAGAGCTGCACAATCAAAAAGAAAAACTTTTATTTGTCCATAGTCATAGGTCTTGGCCTCAAATTGTAGCGATTTCAACCAGGTGCTGTGTGGTCTAGAAACAAGAGTTCAGGCTCAGCAGTGTTCAATCGCACTGACGGAGGCACAGCTTCTTGTAAAATGTTATTGCTTTCCTTTTCAGAAGTAGTTCCTTTCAAACGTGCATCACTAAAGAGCAAGAAGCGAGGCACAGTCTCGACCTCAGAGTCAGCAATTCCCTCCTGGACCCACCGGTCATACAGAAGAGGCAGTGGGACCCTCTTACAATGGTTGCCGTGAATCCAATGTTTTTTCCCTTCAACTCGGACGGCAGATCTGGTCGAGAGAAGAACTAGATGAGGGCCGGTCCACCGGGGCTGGTCATTCTTTGTTCGCTGGAAGTTCTTGACCAGCACATATGATCCAGGATCGATCGTATGCCCTGGAGCTTCGGAGGCCTGAGGTAGACTGTCGTGGACCTGTTGGTGTAAAACATGCAATTTAGCCGTCAATTCGTACGGATAATCAAGCAGTACAGGATGCTCTATTTCACTGAACCTGGTGGGCCTTGGTACTCCTCATATGTTGGCTGGGCGGCCGAACACAATTTCATGTGGACTAAGTCCCACTCTAGAGTGAACAGTCATTCTTGTCGATAGGAGTGCCAAAGGCAGGGCGTCAGGCCATTTAAGACCTGTGCTCGCTTGGATCTTGGCCAGTTTCAATTTTAACGTGCCATTATAGCACTCTACTAGTCCAGCTGATTGGGGGTGATTTGCAGCGTGGAACTTCTGTTGTATGCCTAGCCCCTCACACACTTTCTTCATCACTCGTCCCACAAATTCACTCCCATTATCACTCCAAACCATTCTAGGCATTCCAAACCTAGGGAAGAACTCTTTGACAAGGGCTTTGGCTGTGGATAAGGCAGTATTGTCCTTAAGGGGATACGCCTCCACCCACCTGGAAAAGGCACAAACAACAACGAGCACGTATTTCAGATTGTTGCACCTTTCCATGTGGATGAAATCTAGCTGCAAAACCTCCAACGGATACGTTGGAGGCGCAAAATGACCAGCTGGAGTTGGTGTTCCCCTACCAGGATTGTACTTCAGACACACCATACAATTCTTGACCACATTCTCTGCACATTTAGGGATCCCACCATTTTGCCATACTGGAGCCAATAACTTACAGATCCCTTTCACACTGATGTGAGCCATTCCATGAGCCATTGTCACCACTGCAAGCACATACGCATCGGGTAGCAAACATCTCTGATGCTCTGACAGTTCGACCCAACAACCATTCGCATCCAATCTACCCTTACTTTCTCTCCATTCATTCACCTCTTTCTCTGTGGCTTCAGCTTGGATGGACTTCACACTCTCAATCGTGTCTTCACACATACCAACATCACCAATCCATCTTGCGGGACCTGCAACATACATTCGACTCATTACATTCCTAGCAGTCTCTTTTGCAACTTCATCCGCAAACGCATTTCCACGACCAACATCACCCGTCACCTTTTTGTGTGCACTGCATTTCACAATCGCAACTTGTAGTGGCAAGGTCAGTGACTCGAGAAGCTCATTCACTAACTGACCATGTTGGATCTTAGCACCATGCGATGTCAGGAACCCATGTTCACGCCACAATCGTCCAAAACTGTGAGCAACGCCACAAGCGTATTGGCTGTCCGTGTACACATTCACTCGCTTTCCTTTTGCCAACACACATGCTCTTGTAAGTGCAGTCAATTCTGCTGCTTGCGCAGAATTGTGTGAGATACGTGCAGCTTCAACAATCGTATGCAAAGTCGTCACAGCATATGCTGCAGTCGTATCACCATTCGGCAACTTGAAACACGAACCATCAACCCATAAAGCATCATCACATTCAGGAAGAGGAGTGTCCTGTAAATCTACTCTCCCTTTTGTCTCTTCTTCTGTCCTAAAACAGCAGTCATGTTGTTCGACCTCATCTGTCTCTACTGGAATGGGCAATAACGTGGCTGGGTTCAGTGTATCACACCTCTTTATGTGTACATGACTCGCTAATAGTGTCAGCTCATAACTTGACAATCGAGCACTAGTTAAGTGCTGTGTCCTTGTTCTGTTTAACAGAAGGTCTACTGCATGTGGGACCATGACGATCAGCATATTATTCATTACTATCCCAGCAGACTGTCGAATACAGACAGCTGCTGCCACAGTGGCCCTCAAGCAACTTGGCAATGCCTTAGCTACCGGATCTAAAGTCGCCGAAAAGTACGCGCATGGACGCTGTTTGCCCCCAAAAGATTGTGTCAGAACTGATAATGCACAACCTTCTTTCTCATAGACATATAGTGTAAAAGGCTTACTGTAGTCGGGGGTACCCAACACAGCAGCCGAACACAGTGCATTACGTAATTCGTAAAAACTTTTCTGACACTCTTCAGACCACGGAATGGGTTTCGGTGTATCCTTGCAAGTTAATGCCACCAAAGGTTTGGCCAACAAGGAGAAATTCGGTATCCATTGTCTGCAATATGATGTAATGCCCAAGAAAGCACGCACTTCTCTCTGTGTCCTTGGGACACTCAATTTTGCAATTGCCTGTATTCTTTCTGGGGTCAGCTTCCTTCCCTCCTTCGATAAGATGTGACCTAAGTAGGTCACTTCTTGTCGACAATATTGCAACTTTGAAAGAGAGACTTTGTGGCGCAGATCACATAAATGACGCAACAATGACAAAGTGGCTTGTTTGCAAATCTTCTCAGTATCAGCCGCGGCCAGCAAATCATCGGCGTACTGAATAAGAGTCGCGCCATCAGGTAGAACAATCGTGTCAAGCTGTGATTTCAGAGCCTGACTGAATATTGATGGACTTTCACAGTAGACCTGAGGAGCGCGTTTGAAGCGGAAACTTCGGCCTCCTAAATTGAAGCCAAAAATATCCCTGCTCTCCTCGGCAATAGGGATGCTGAAGAAAGCATTCTTCAAGTCAATCACTGTGAACCAAGTGGCTGAAGCTGGAATCATAGTCAATAGGGCAGTGATATCAGGAACAACTGGAAACTGTGGCACAACAATTTTATTCACCTCTCTAAGATCAATCACAAACCTATAGACAGGTGGTTGGGAAGGATCAATACGCTTTAAAACCGGCAGAACAGGGCTGTTACAAATGTTGCCTGTTGTCTCTTCAATGACATCCTTCTCAATTAGACCATAAATGATTGCTAACAACGCCTTTTCACCTTCGCTAGAGATCTGGTATTGGGGAATACGTGGCATTCTAACATTGGCTTTCAATGTTATAACATATGGCGCTATTTCCAAAAGACCCACATCATTACAGCCAGTGGCCCAAAGCATATCCGGAAGAGAAGACAATTCGGTTGGAAGTTTTTCCCTTGACAAATACATTGGAGAAACTACTTTCTTACCCAGTGTAAGTTGTACTCCCGAAGGAGAACAGTACAAAGTCGCATATAGTCTCTTTAACAGGTCCAGTCCCAACACGTTTTCACCACAACCTGTTGTAAGAATGAGGGGTGCTTCTAATTCACATGGCCCAACAGAAAGGGACATAGGACTAGAGATCGGATTCCTAACCGGGGCGCCAGAAAAACCTACTGAAACATTTATTTCGCCAGACAAAGGTGCGCCAGGAAGTTTTGAGTGCATAATAGAACTCTTTGTAGCACCAGTATCCAACAGAAAAGGCTCTGACACACCTGATGTAATCACCTCAACATAAGGTCCATTCTGATCTACTGGAACTGAAACAACTCCCTCTCTTTGTCCATGGCTGTCCTAGCAATCATTACCGTCCATATTCTCATTTTCTGCATAGTAGTCATCAGCATAGTACTGAGCTGTCCTGGAAAACGCGTTATTCTGCTGGTCAAAACTATTCATAGAATTCTGAGGCGGGAAAGAAGGAGCATTCTGGGGGAAATTTCCACGACCCCTACCTCTAGGGGCGTGTTGAACACCTCGACCTCTTGCACCAGAAACACCATTCATACGCCGTAACAAAGCCGGACAACTACTCTTGAAATGACCCTCTTCCTTGCAATACGCACACTGATTCGGACCATACGGTAAACGCTGTTGAGAAGACTCGTTTCTTTGCGAGTTTCTCGAATACTGCTGGGGTTGCTGATAGTCGTGCTGACTAGCAGTACGAGGTGGATAAGCTTGCTGCAGAAGGACTTTAGTTTTCAATTCTTTAGTCTTTTTATCTGCCTTTTCTAGCTCATCTTTGCGCCTATTCTCGTAGTACTGGGCTGTAGCTAGAATCTGCGCTGATGTGGAAACAGCCCAAGCACTCTCAGAATCCTTCAACTTATTGCATAATTCAGGAAGCAAAGTATGTACAAATTTGTCGACAAACAATCTTTGGCCACCCTCAGTAGCCATATCCTGACCACTATGATCGACGAAAGTCTCTTCAAACCTCGTGAAAAAGTCAGACACATTCTCATCTTTCTTCTGTTTGCACGCAGACAACTTGTCCCAATTCACACGCAATTAGGGCTTTAAAGTCTTCATATATGCAATAATTCTACCAGGAAGCTCAGCTACTAAAGGCTCGGGCTTAGAGCCACCAACTTGTCTAGCATCAGCAGCAGCGATATTAACCCATGTGTCACCTAATTCTTGATCATGATCTGCATGACGAATTTTTCCCCATAAAGGCTGTGGAACAACATTTCCAAACAGCATGTCTACATCTGCTAGATTCATGATACAGGAGCTGGCAGTTTGTGATAACTCCTTATAATACCCTGCAGGATTTATGCAGGGATCAGGCAATGTCTGTTTTAGAGCCAAAACTTCAGATCTCTTCCGAGGAACATGTACCCATACATGCTGAAAATGCGGGGGAATGGCTGGATTAGCATTTGCGTCGCCTTCCCTCCAAACTGGGGGAACCTCTCTCATGGGATACTGTCGCGCCTTTTTCCTACCTGGCATGTCATGCTCAGAAAGTGATCTAGAATTGCTCCCCTTACTCCTATAAGACAACAACGTCTCAATCGTTTGTTCAACATCGGCACCCACAATCATGCCTTCTGCGAACTTGAACCGCACACGGAATAATTCAGGCATGTCGTGCTCTGGATCATTTCCCCTCAAATCTAAACGGAGAAATACACACATTTGTTCAAAAACATCTCTGCGTAGATGCTTCCCACTGACGGAAGACTTCCATGACGGACTAAACGTCATATCTTACAGTATCGGTAACCCATTTACGTGCTAACTCATTCAGTACTTCTCTCTCTTGGTAGTCAGGCAGTCGACTCCGCAACTGTCTTCGTTCTGGGTTAGGGGTCGTATTAGGCGACCCAAAGAAAGGTGAGAAAAGACCAGTAACAGTGTTTGCCACTCTCTGCCGAACAGAAGGAGAAACTGACGGAAAGGCAAATACGCCAGAAAAGACAGGCTGATGTAAAGCGGAGATGGAGGCAGTAGTAGAAGGAGTATTAGGATAAGCAGTTGGAGCAGTAGGCGAAGTTGTAGGAAAGGCAGATGAAGTAGGTAGCAAAGGCGGCGGCCCTTGAGAGGGCTGCGCCGGAGGAGTAGAAACCAGCTGAAGAGGAGCTGGCGATTGCGTTAGGACCTATTGTCCAACAATAGGTCGTTGTACAACCAAAGGTTGCTGTGGTGCTGTAGCACTTTGCGCATATGGAGGTGGTGAACTCAGTAAATGAGACATTAAAGGATCCTTATCAAGTTAGTCTTTTGATCCTCATCCTTTATTTGGCAGAACTGGGTAGCATTTATCTACTGCTAGCTTCCTACTTCTAAGCGTTTGTTCACTCTCTTGCTCTTCCTCATTATCCCTGAACGCAATGGCAGCATGTACCATTGACATACCTCGTTTATTTTTCTTTGCTAATTTCATTTCTTTCTGTTTGGCTTCTTTGCGCCATAGGCGAAAGGAGTCAACCATCGCCGGCCGGGCTTTCTTCTAAAAAAGTTTTACCTCTAAATTATCTAAAATGTCAGTGTCAAAGCTACCATATTGGGGCCATTTTAAAACACCATCGTTTCTGGTGTATCGGATCCACACTTCATTATATGTGATAGGGCCTACGCTATGCTTCACATAGAGCTCATATGTTGGAGTTCCAATCGGAGGAACCGGACACGAGTCCTCCAACCGGGAATCCCTACTACAACCAAGACAAAACAAGTTTCCAAGTCTGCTAAAACCAGGCATCTTCGCTCTCTAGTCTAGCTTCAAACTTCAAAGGATTATCGAATACGATAGTCTCGTGAATACACGAGTCCCTCGGCTTTGGCGCTTGCAAGTTCCAAATCAAAGCTATCCCAAAGGATATCAAACTAAGAACCAAACTAAGGACTGGGAGACGCTCCACTTATACTTAACTGAAGTATCGATGACATCACTAGAAGACTCGTCTATCGTTTCGCTCTACCAATCATCAAGGGTCCAAAACAGGGCGATAGTCAGGGCAGCAGTCCTTCATAGCCGTCGGGACGCGGGGAACCTCGCAGCAAAGACCTTCGGAACCACGTCGACATACAGGGGTCGCTGAAGTGGCTGGCTGTCCTCTGGAATTTTCACACAAAGCTCTTCACGAACAACTGGCTTGGACCGATACCGCTTGATACCGCCCCGAGTTGGGCGCCAACTGAGGTACCGGGTTTTTATGGACCCGGCGGTGCCAGGGGAACACCCAGAGAACTCTTTGAGTCCTTCCTGTTTTGGACCACAGAAACACAGAGTCTTCTAGGTGATGTCAAGGATCGAGTTTATTGGCTGCAACCAGTAACAGGTATCCTAGAAGTACAACAGCATGTAGCGCATGTATGTTCTCAGGAGACTGCTCGTTTTTACAGAACCAGCCTCTTCTTTTTATACAAAATAATACACTTCGGGCAAGAATTCCTCGGTTTACAGTTGGTCATATAAATATTTCTACTACAAAGAAAAAGCAGAGTCATGATGGCAAGCCCATATTTTAGTTTGTCCAGTTCGTGATAGATTACCCAGCAAGGCCCAGAACCTTCATCAGATCTCGACGGACCCCCAATAAAATCGGGCACCTCCTCCTTGTAAAACTAGTCATAAAGAAGAAACAGGGACAGGTGTATGTGTGATTAGACATGGCTTGTATGCGATGAACGGTTTATGACATGTTGTGCCTTGATACTAATCTCGCTCGGCCATTGGGATGGGGACTGCCCGAACAGGTTTGGCTTGAGGCAGTGGAGTCAGCTCGCCCAGGTCACAGAGGAGTCACAAAAAGGTGTACGTGTCCTTTCAGATCGAATTCAGCCTTGGTCATTTGGCTATGTAATGGTAATCACAAAATGGATGCCGCTCAAAAAATGGAACCCGAGGGTTCAAGACGAAAACTACGATTTCGGGGTGATTTCGTCACTCAAACATGACGCAAATGCATAGGTATAATATCTCAATCATTACCGGTCTGCCAATACCAAAATCGTCATGATATGATGATATTTTTTGACACGAGTGTAGAGCTTCAGTACCACACAATAGCAGGGTCCAGAATTTTCAGTACCACAAGCTGACCCCTCATCAGGGGAACACAAATAAAATTACACCACAGAACATACAATCATGTCTTGGTAAAACACCCATAAAACGGGAACAAATTCCTTTCTGGTTAGAGCAGAAAATTACTCAAATAGGAGGCAGTATTTCCGAATACTACCCCTATTGAGAAACACAGAATCATGACCATCTGCCTTCCAATGGGGGTCGCACCACACGTGGAGGACTGTGACACTTGGGGTACAGTCTTTGCTTCCATTTACACAAAAACACATGGTGTTCCGTCCATGGCGGTAATACCAGATGTGCTAAAACAGATTCAGAATGAATACGGTCCAGAACCTGCTTTAACTCTTGGTATGAAACTACTGAAAGACTTCAAGCAGGTCTCGGCTATATTATTAGCCAATATACAAGGAGAAGCAGCATCTGTGGCAATCCGCCAGAAATTGAAGGAAACAGATATAACAGATCAACCAATTGAGCTTGCCAGAATTATAGAAAAATGTTATGAAGAACTAGGTAGAGACAGCTTGGGTGGAAAACCAGTAAAGCCCCAACTGCTCGAAAATCCTGAAAAACTATTTATTAAAAATAATTCTAATACTCCTAAAAAGAGCTGGGATGGAAATAAACAATCCACTCCCAAGGAAAAAGTTTTCCAGTCCAGAGGAAGGTCTCCTCCACGGAGGAAAAGAACTCCGGCTCGAGAACACCAGTCTCCCCAAAGGGAGCACTCTGAGAAAAGATATAACCTTAGAAATAGGGATAATTTGAAGAAGCCTGATAGATATCAAAGTATTGATACACGTCCCTCTCGATCTTTTTCGCAGAAATCGGAAAGAAGAGGACGGTCAGACCCAGGAGAGCACACCAAGTCCAAAGACAAGGAACCTACTCAAAGTAAAAAATCTCAATTTCCAAGAAAGAAGGTAGCCAGTATTGGAGTAATCGAACATGCTGAGAATACTGAGGACACAGTTGAAAAACGGGGAGTGGGCACAGACAATGCTAGACAGCGCAGCAGAAATCAGCATAGCTCGCAAGATCCTGATGAGTCATCTGGAGACAGTGGACACGAATTAATACATTCAAGTAGAAACTGCCGACACCAGAGTTAGCGAACCTCATAAGATATACGAAATAACACTGCGTATAGAGGGTGATAAGACTAGGAAAATAAGGGGTCTATTTTGGGATACTCTCAAAAGGCTATGACATCCTGTTAGCTGAAAAAGATTGGCCCCCAGAGTTTGTCAGGGACTGCCCTCGTGGCGAAGAAATGATTATGCCTGCCTTCTCCAATCACATTCCGATTCACACTAAATATTTATATGCAAGGAAATGGGCAGTGGCCCAGGCACCAGCATTATATAAAAATCATGTAGGATGGGGTGAGGACTCTCTTCCTCACAAAATCCAGTTAAAAAGTCAACCGACTGCACAAAGGCAGTATCCCATTAAGCAAGAAGCTAAAAAACAGGTCAGGGAGATGTTAGATCAACTTGAATACCAGGGGGTGATTGAAACATGCACCATTCAAATGAACAATCCTTTGTTTCCTGTCTCCAAACCGGACGATTCATATTGTCTAGTTTTGGACTACAGACACCTAAACTCATGTTGCAAAACATTCGCAGTACAAAATTCGCATAGTGCTGCACTAATGAATAACATAGTTCGTAAAAAATATAAAACGACATTAGACATATCAAATGGTTTCTTTTATCAAAACATTGCACCAGAAAGCAGATACTTGACCGCTTTCTCAGTAATGGGGTCTCAGAAAAACTTCTGCAGGCTCCCACAGGGATTCAAGAACAGCCCAGGACTAGTCTCAGCCAGAGTAACAGAGTTACTACAAATGTATGATGATGAGGCATTATCTTATGTAGATGATATCTATCTCACAGACGACGACTTGGAGACTCACTTGAAAAGAGTGAACACCATAATACTTGGGTTGGCAGCAGAGGGTTACAAATTCAACTTTAAAAAGTCTCGAATTGCCCATCTGACAGTATTATTTTTAGGATACGAATTATCAAGTGAAGGAAAAAGCCTAGCGGACAACTTCTTAGAGAAGTGCGCTGTACTCCAAGCACCTAAAACGCTGAAAAACTTTTCGATTCTAGGCTTCCTGAATTTCGGAAGAACTTACATTCTAAATTACGCAGAGAGGGTTAAACCTCTCTACGAACTAATTAAACCTGATGATTTTAAACCAATCAACTGGACTCAAAAACACACAGAAATTTTGAGATCACTGCAAACAGACATGTTAGCAAAAACAAAATTAGACACACGTGACAATACACGCAACCTTGTAATCCGAGTCATCCCAGGAAGATGCAGATTCACGTACCTGACCTCTAATGAGGGAGAAAAGGTACCAATAGCTTACAAATCTCACTTGTACACACAAGCAGAAAAAACATTCAGTCTCACAGAAAATACTGTGAAAGCAGTACTAACTGCATTAGCTAATGAAAGGGAACTAGCACACGGCAAAAGGATTAATGTCCTCACAGCGGAATCCGCCTTCGAGGCGCTATTCAGCCCAGTAAACCTGCCTACAGTGTCACTGGATCCGAAATGGATACAGTATGTAAATTCTCTTGCTGCGGACGACGTGCAATACTATTTTGCTCCGCAATTCGAAAAACGGAATGATTTAAAATATGAACAAGAATATCCTCTGCCAATCGAAATTCTGCCTCTCCAACAATACTCCTGTATAATCTACACAGACAGATTCGTACAGCATTTCAACGTAGAAAATAAATCCTATGATGCAGCCTGCGCGATTGTTAAAGGTCGCTGGCTGTGCGGTAAATTTAGACCGAAAATAACAAAAACTGAATCAGTAAGAAACTGTTCGGCTCAGAGAGCTGAAATCAGATCTTTAAAGATGGCGCTTGAAAATGCAGAACGTGAATTCCTGACACTAATCGTGTGCGATTCGCATTTTTGCGTCAACTCTTACAATAAGTTGAAGAGCTGGATTCAAACTGATTTCAATGATGACACAGGTGCCAAAATCAAGCATACAATGCTTTCGAAACAGGTAGTTCTTTTACAGAAATTACTACAAAAGACTCACGTGATACACACGATGAGTCATCGACGTGATGGCGTTCACGTTGAAGGGAATTCATTGGCTAATACAGCCACAGCGGAAGCAACTAAACCGGCTTCCGTAGCCACAAAAAAGCGTTCAGAAAAATACATAGACGGGGAAACCATGCTGGCAGTAAAAACGTCCTCAAAGGGCAGCTGTGTAGCGCTACCCGTGAACTATCCACTCAATTATGCATACGTAATTGATGCAAACTCCGTTCCTTTTGCTCGAATCCCTGGAGTGGGGGATAGGGTAATTCCAAACCGGAGAGGTTTCCTCACACAGGAAGCACATATGGGGTTGGGTCTGAGACACCAAACAATCAGGGACTCTGTGAAAGAATTACAATCAGAATACTGGTGGCCGGGAATGAGCGTAGATATTCATTATTTTGCAAAAAATTGTGTAGACTGCAACAGAGATCGCAGTGGAGAACCGGCCAGCGTAGTGTCAGGAACCCTAATAGAAATACGCATAATCAAACAAGAGAAATGCGTCCCATTGTATATCATTTAAGACTAGAATTCACTTAAAAAATGTGGCCCCAGCGTTCGGCTGACGCCAAAACTGTTATAAAAGATCTGCAAGTCTTTATTGGCACATACGCAATTGCCATGTTCCATTCTGACCAGGTCCTGCATTCAACTCTCGAGCTTATAAGGAGGCCATGGCCAGTATGGGCGTTGGGTTGCGATACTCTTGTCCATCACACCCCGAAGGGAACAGTGTAGTGGAAAGAAAAAACCGGGACATAAAGCAATCGATAACAGCGAAGGTATTAGGTTCGGGTGATGGGTGGGTCAAACATTTAATAAGTGTCCAACTCAGTCTAAACAATTTGCCAAGAAATTCTCTAAAAGGTTTCAGCCCATACGAACTATTGTTCGGAACTAGAATGCACATTCAGGACTTAGATAGTCAGGTATCAGTGGTAGAAGTTAAGAATAAAGACTTTAAAATCAAAGATCGTTTGGCTGTTTTACAGGACTTGAATGAAACAAGAAAATCCTTAAGCAACATAAAGTTAAAGCAACAGCCAACTACCACTGAAGAGGCACCACCAGCCCCAGCAAGGCTTGTCTGGATTCCAAAGATTGGGGATCTAGTCAGAGAGAAAATAGCGGTGAAGAAGGAATTCGGGCCTTCTTACAGAAAAGCAGTACCTGTTTTGGCAATCAAAGGAACAAGATCAGCAGTACTACCGCCTCTTGCTGGTAAAAAGGAGAACAGAGTTGTATCAATCGACCTGGTAAAACCACAAGCATGTGGCCTATAATCAACAGTAGGCCCAGTGGACTCCCGAGAAACAACAGAATACCCAAATTTGCAACAATCCAAGAGGTTCAAACTGAAAGACTAATCACATTCGATAAGCCTGCAGTGCACAGAGAGGGACTATGCAATAATGCCATGGAACTCGTGCCACTTGGAACACAGATTGAATCAGTTTGTCAAGAAACACCAGTCTACAATGACGTGGCATCAGAATGTGCTAACGAAAGACAAATTGAAAAAACAATTCCAACAATTGACAGAACTGCCTCTGGCTACTTCATCAACTTCGACAACTTTTCTGAAGATCAAACCGACCCTGAAGTGATGCCAGAAACAAAGACTTTTAAAGAAAAAGCAACAGAACTCTTATCAAATCAAAGAAGTATATCTGGATGCACCATTGATTGAGCATTGGATAATCTTAGGGGTACTTATACTCCTACTATGCCTAATCTTAGTTTTAATTTTAGGAAAGTTTATTACAGTTCAATGGACACAGCAAGTCAGAACATCAACCTAGTCCTAAAACCACACAGATCATCCCACGTGAAGAAAAGAGAACTATCAACAGTAAATGTCACAGCCATTCCAATACCCGGGGGGGTAGTCTGGGACAAAACTGACTATGAAATATATGGTCCGGTCGAAATCCTGAAATATCCTCACCAGTTCAAGGTTTCCTTAAGTGACTTTGTAAAACCAAGTACATTCTCTGATGATTGGGATTTTTAAAGTATTAATAATATGATGTCTGATTTAGTATTGTCAGCTAGATTTACAGAACATGATTATTTACAAGGTTCGTCTAATTATGAACAGATGTACTGCTTCTCACATTACGGTGACCATTACTTGCATAAATCTGCACAACCTAGAAATGTTTTTAAATATAACCAATGGGAACATTGTGCTACTCCACCTAAAAGCAGTTCTAAAACATTCTATGAGAAATTCCAGTACTTCTCAGGGTTTAACACCAGTGATGCAGAAGCGTTTTATTATAAACTGTTAGATAAAACAGGATTGAAAACAATGCTGACAAATACTAAATTAATATATTCAGAAGCATTTTATGAAAAAATGATGACATTTGGGTTTGATTTTTGGAAAAATAACATTGAAACAAAAACCATCTGGGGTACAAAAGATTGGCAGGTACAAGGCCTAGAAGCATTATTTCGAGCCTGCATGATCCCAGAACAAATAATGTTCTTAAATGACACAATTCACCAAACAACCTGTCTTGGCCTAGCTAAGATTAAAGACCTTAACAAACCGTCTATTCCAAAGCCAATACCTGGTAATGCAACTACAGATATTGAAATAGACGTATCTAAAATTTTACATCTAAACAGAACACATCCTGGTTGGAAAAAGTGGTTAATCTGGCCTACTGACACGAATAACTGTCAAGATAGATTCCTGAACAAAACACAGGGGTTAACAATGATCAGACCAGACCCTAGATACTCCCAGAGACAACATCCAGGGATAGTAACAACATACAGTGTAGGGAAGCTGTGCCTTGAATGGCTAGAATCATCCACACTGGCAGAAATTAAGCAACACTTATCTTTACTTAAAGATGGTGCTGATTTGCGCGATTTCATTCTGGGACCTCGCAAGCAACGTCAAAAAAGTTTCATAGCGACCAGTATATATGCGGCTTACAACGAGGCTTGGAAAGTAACACAAATTGAAACAGCTGAAAAAATACGAGAAATTGATCGTATTCATTTGGAAAAATCACTTTCTGTTGTGGACAATGGGTTAATGACTCTGTCCTCCAGAATATATTCACTGGACAGTATTGTATCATCTGCCATAGATATAATATACAAAGACTTGCTAATGTTACAGCATGGCCAGTCACAATTGCGTTCTATTGTACAGTTAGGCTGGACGCTGCAAAATCTTCGTTCAGGCTACGTGCCATGGCGTTTAATCAACACAACGTCATTGTTTTCCATCTTTAACCTTACTGATAAACAAATCAGCTTGGCACAGAAAGGAGCAGACTATACAATCCTGAGCATCGAAAAACTTGAGAGATTACCATTGACAATGTCAGAAAGTCCTGTCATTGAATGGATAATACACAGGATTATCACAATTCCGATAACTTTCCGATTTAAAAATTGCCATGAATACATACCGACTGGCCAGTATGAACGTTTGGGTAAAGGGGACATTAAGTCAGCATGGAAATTACCATATACACACACATGCTATAGTGACAGCAACAAAAATGTATTTCTTAGTGGTGAAAACTGCAAACGTTCACTAAGCGGTATACTTTTGTGCCAGGGTATTAATTTACACGGGGCCTGTGAAGGAACTTCAAACAACCTTTCATGCCACCAACATGTCACACCTGCAACGCAGATAGAGCCTTTCTTTAAGCAGCTCTCGAACGGGAGTTACATTCTAATAACGGATCACAGCTGTTGTGGCCTTTTGCCAGGGAAAGCATATCTCGTAAGCGTAACTTCCATGGTCAAATGCTGTATGCAAGCATTGTTTCCAAACGGCCCTGGAGACTCCGAGACTCCCATTTGGCCTTGTTTGAATGTCTCTTCTATACGAATTGATACTTTAAGCAGAATGAAGTCTGTGCTTTTGCAGACAACAGTGCCCATCACATCATCAAAAGAGACGTATGATCTCCAAGTTGCAAGGACAGCATCGGAGATTCATGACCTTTTATCAACAAATTGCACCGAGCATTTCACAGAAATGCTTAGGCAAATTCTAAATATGTCAAGTGCCATAGGCATCCCAGGCGTATTTAAGACAATTTTTTCGGGACTGTTAACACCATTCAAAGCAATTCTGGGCATCATTCCCAATTTTGTCCATTCAGTCTTTGGCGGCATACCCCTGATTTTGGGACTTGTAGCAGGCATTTTATTTTTGACCCTCCTGCTCCGATATGGCAAGCCAAAACACAGACATGACTCTGGCAGGGATGGAAGAAACTATCCTAGCAATACGCTACCGGGACCGCATAACTAGAGTCCTTGGATTGGCCAGGCTGAGAGATCTGAACATGACCTGGTTTCTTTCATTCAGACCTATATGGCAGACCTGCATCTTACCTGTGCTTCTATGTATGCTATGCGGAGAAGAATGCGTGTTAGACACCTGTCTTGCACTTCCATCAGCAGTACCAATGGATATCGATACTTTGCTAAGTCCTGTAACGGCTCACGCATTGTGTTGTCCCCAGCGGCTACCAATCCTGATGACGGCATTCGTTGAGACTCCTGTGCTACAACTTGGTGGTGACAGTGGAGCGAGAAATAAAAGCATCACCACCCAGGTACGACCTTCTGTGAGCATTGGTGATCCAGACTCCGATGATAGCAATCATTCTCACACCTGCCAAGTTACAGCATTATCGAACTTGGTCGAACTGTCACCTGATTTTGTAGACCAATTCTTTCAGAGTCTGTCTGATATGATGTTCTCCCCTGAACAGAAACAATTTTAGAAAAGCTTTCCGACATACAGCGTTCCCATGAACTCTGAATTCGGCCTTCAGTTTTGATCAACAAAAACTACTGAAAAGCGTTGGAACTCTATTCCCCCGTTCACCATGAAAAAATTTTGGGGGGGAATTGAACATTTTTTCAAAATATTTACCTTTTTTCTGGCACGATAACCTTTGCTTAAAGTAGAACTATTCATAAAGAACAGAACTTCTATTTATAGGTAGATCTAGAGACATAATAACTTTACATCAGCCTCTAGCACATGTTACAGCAAATGCATTTATATGTGATGAAATTATCTCGCCCTTTTCTGTATAAAGAGATATTTCATGTGTAATTTTTTCGCAAAATCGTTCAATGATTACATATGCTATAATTTTGAATGATTTCTATGCTTGAAGACGTACAGTACCTGTATTTCCATGCATTTTTCAAATACGCCATTTCAAATGCAAATATGTATTTTGGGGTGGGTAATGTTACACATGCATCTTATTGCTTTAGTTTTTAGTAATTTGATGGACATAAATTTGTGGAGTGGGTGTCGCGTTCTAATCTAGGACCCTGATCAATACTGTGACCTTATGCCCCTATACGGCTATAATCCATTCATACCCCTATAATGGCATAAACGATCAGAGCCATATTTCAGCCATATTTCAGAAACTCGCCTCTGCAGCTCATTAACGTAAATGACACAGCAGAAGCCACTATCTAAGATTCCTAGATTACACTCCGAGTTCTTCAACAAGATAAAACTCAGCAACCTGGGAAAGCCCCGCTTGCTATGTTTTGATTAGTAATAGAACTCTAATGAGCACTGAAAGGACGATCACTTCCTAGTGACATCTTTATTGACGTCTTATGTCCAAAAACTTACGTCAAACCAGGCACCTTTCAGGTATAAATATTACCAACGTTGCCTTAAGCAAATGCAATGCCGTTAATGATGGTGTGGTGAATACAGGAGCAGATCAGCTGTCCCTTGCAGAGCCCAGCAGATGCAAGCAGCCCACGGACGCTGCCCCGCCTCGACGCGCTGAGAGAGACGCTGTCTTTTCTCCAGCCGAGAAAATCCAGCTCCGGCGTTTCCAGCCTACTCTTGCGAGTGACTGGGATATCGAGCCCTGAAAGGAGATACAAGACCTCCAACATTCTATTCCAGAGGTATGGTGTTGACTAAACCCTTAGAGAGAATTCTTGAAGCAAACCTTGGCAAAACCAACTTAACTAAACTGCTACTTACGCACTCCCTTCCAAGTATTAGGCTTAGGTCAGGTACACTGGGGTAGGCGTAGTTAGAAGCACCAGTTAAGTACGTTAGCTAAATGTATATATGAATGTATATATTTTATTCATTTTAACCATTGTATGGCTAAGAAACCATATCAATGCTTTTACAGTATTATTTCGCAATCCTCCTTTTACTGTACGCACTTTTTATAATAAGTTTTGCAATTGTGGCAATTCATTTCTCTTGCATGAGAAGAAAGACTGTTCAATAAATAATACCTTTTATTGAAAAAAAATGTCTCTCTATTCTCTGCACCTTGGTGAAAGTAATCTGCACAACTGACTGAGTAAAATAACTGTCTATTGTTTCACACGACTCTAGAGATTGACTCTTATTCTAAGGAGCAAAGTTGTCATGTTTATGCGGTTGTTGGAAAACTGAATCCCTTCTTGTCTGAGCCAGGGGAGCTGATCACTCCCTATTCAGTCAAGAAAGTTTCCAGTGACCTCTGAGCTAGTTGGTAACAAACCCAATTAAGTTTAGCATAGTCAGTAGAGACCTGGAAGACCGCACTTCTACGTCTATACTGCTGTTTATGTAATTCCAATGCGCAGGGCCTATAGGGAAAATAGGAACTACACTACATGACAGGGATGAACTTGATGCACACAAGGTAGGTGGTCATGGGGTTGAAGCCCGCACATGATCACATTCTAAGACTACTGGACTACCTCCGACTATGTACTGCTGATGGTTATTGGTTGTAAGGTATAATACTAGAAATGACGTGACTGGGGGTAGGGGGCGGGGGGGAAGTTGAGAGGTTTAATAGTGCAGAATTTTTATGATTCATAGTGAGGCTATAACGGGTGGGCATTGTTAATAGGGAGGGATGTACTTCTGTAATTTGTCTATTTTCTTTTTTTTTTTCTTGTTGAGCGGTCCAATTTAAGACAAAGGGCTGGTATGTCATTTGGGGTTCATTCTAGAATGGAGAACTGTACGATTGAAGAGACAATTGGGATTTATGCTCTCAAGACCTGACACCAATAAGCGACTAATGGTTGTGAGCTGTAAAATTAATTAAGTATGATTAAAAAAAAATCAGCCTGGCTTGGGAAAGTAGGGTACAGGCCTCCCCTGGGACCATGAGCAGAACTTGTGCAATCGAATCCCGCAGTGATTGGGAGAAACTACCCAAAAGCCATGCCATGTTCATTGACCACAGTGCCACACAGGTGGAAGAGAACATTTTCTTCCCCAAGCTATCCAGCCTCTTGGATTCACTATCCAGTGAAGTGGTAGGGAATAAGCCATGATTTACACAGAAGGTTTAAGCTTGGACCACAAAGCTCACTGGGGTAGGGTGTTGGATGAAGGAATTGGAGTCCTCCGGGGAGAAGCAGGTCAGTGGTGTCTGCATGCAATCGTCCTGTTTACAGGAGCCCCTGAGCAGAATTTGGACCAAGTACCATGCAGAGCATCGGAAGGGCTTCATTAAATGGTAGAAGCGGTTCCTAGGGTGCCACTATCGGCTGATGTACCTCTGTCAAGAAGTTAGGCATGACTGCCACTGATGGTAGGCGAAGGTCCAGGGCCTCCGCTACACTTCCCACTACCACTGCAAAAGAGGCTCCCTCCTCCATAGCCACAGTAGGAAGAGAGACCATTCCAGTATCTGGCGAGGTGTCCAGTCCCCTGGCGTCTGCCAAGTCCTCACACCGGTCTTTGTTAGGGTCTAGAGGTTAGTATCCTTCAGGGTCTAGTGACTCCTCTCAATCCTTCCTGAGTCCCAGCACATAGGAATAGGGCTCAAGCTCAGACTCCAGCCTGGAAGGCATGCCTCCAGTTTACGGCAGAGTCAGGGGTTGAGAATGGGGATGGTGGCACCAGGAACGTCGGCACCGTGCCGGGAAGGTTGAGGTGGTACGACAGGCATCTGTCCAGATCCATTCGTGGATCCAAGGATCCTGACTGGAGCTGGGGATGAAACCGCCGAGGGATAACCAAAGAGGTCTCCTCCCGAACCCCCGGGGCCCGAAGGCCACCAGCAGCATTGGGCTGCCCAAATATGAGATGCATGGCCTCAACTCACGAAAGTTGGCATGGGTCTCTCTGGCTTTCAGAAACTTGGGGAGGTGCAGAGTTGGCCCAGGTGCAGGCTAAACCAAAGAGCCAGGCTTCGAACGACTAAGCTCCTTCGTCTCGTTGGATGATTACCACGAACGGGGCCAAGTCAAAGACCTCTTCGACTTCTTACTTTTATTTCTCTCATGGAACTTACCCAAAGACGACTTTGAATGGGACGAGGTTCTTGGGCTCCGCGACTGATCCCTGGACCTTCCTCTCAACGGGTATTAAGACTATCCCAGTGTCACACGTCAGGCGGCAAGGAGCTTAAGGGAGTGCTTCAGCGAGATTTTGGGGTGCACAGCGTGGCAGTCGACGCAAACAAGGTGCATGACCGACATCGGTCGGTGACAGGCGCCTTCCTTATTAATATCCTGCCACACCAGGAGAAGATCTAAAAAAATACTGACAAAAAGTCGAAAAAGGTCAATAAAAAAATTACTGTGCGATAGACCTCTCCGGGTCTGAGCTGACTGGCGCAGAAATAAAAGAACGCACACCAGCACACTGAGGTGGCATCTATATAGACACACGCACGTCACGTCAGGCGCGGACGACGCCAAACAGAGCCTAACGATGCCATCTATTGGTGTGCAGGGGTACTGCTTGTGAAAAACTTCCAGGTCCAGTCTGACACCTGGGGATAATTCTAAGACCAGTGAAACTCACGCACACAAATTCTAAACAAGGAGACAACTTTTATACCAACCTACAAGACTACTTTTCATGAAACTGAAGTTGCAATATACCGCTTCATGCGAACATTACGGTTGCAACATTTTTTTGATAATGTGTTAATGCATCCCATCACCAAAGAAGAGCACAAGTTTTTAGAATTCAAGCCCAAGAGTACTTTCGTGTCACCTGTACCCCATAAAATATTGGATTGTTTTGATGAATCTTCAGTGAAACAGGTTTTGAAGAGATTGGAGTACCATCAACATTAAGGCCAAAATTTATCCAAAAAAAGAGAGAATTATTTTGAACTATTTAGCCAACAATGAGGCATTGACATTTCAGCCGGGAGATAAGGGTGGTGCTTGGTGACGATGGATTCATCATATTACCATAGAAAAGTCCTAGAACACTTAGCGGATGAAAACAACTATCTGAAATTGGATCATGATTCCACTACGGTAATATTTCAGGTTTTGAAGAACATTTTGGACAGAGCACAAGACATGGATTGGATCTCCGGTAAAACAAAACGTTTTCTGACTGAAGAGTATCCCAAACAGCCACACATATATATGTTGCCAAAGATTCACAAACATTCTACGGACCCACCATTCAGACCCATTGTGTCTGGGTGTGGGTCGATATTTGAGCCATTGGGTGTTTACATCGATCAATTTCTTCAACCCATAGTATGGACATGGAAATCATACACAAGAGATACTACCAACTTCTTATCTCGTTTAAACCAGCTAGATCTATCCAATACTGCTGAATTCTTGTTATGCACCATCAACTTCACATTGTTGTACACTTCCATTCCTCTACAGGAAGGACTTGAGGCTATAGAATGGGCGTTACTCAATCAACCAGAAATACGTACTCAAAGTTTTTCTCATGGAGTTGCTATAATTCGGTCTTCAACACAGTTATTTTTACTACAAGAAGGACTGTTTCTTCAAATAAGTGGTACATCCATGGGCTTTGGGGGGGGGGAGGGCGCCCACATACGCAAACATCTTCATGGCTGCCTTTGTAGAAAAGTACATCTTTGAAAACCCTAATTGGAGCAAACATTTAATCACATATTGCCGTTATATTGATGACATTTTTCTGATCTGGTCTAATACTGAAGAATTGCTCCGAGAACAAATCCAAAGCTTGAATACTCGCAACAGGATTCAATTCACATTCAATATTAGCTCGACAAGTCTACCATTTTTGGATGTTCTGGTGGAAAAGTCTAATTCCACCATACATACATACTAATGTAAATGTAAATGTACATGTATTTATATAGCGCAAATCGCCCACATCGCAGGCATCTATGCGCTTGCTTAGGGAACCCGTCCTGGAATTCCCCTGTGAGATACCCCGGCAGGGTATCCACAAGGTGAAAGCCAGGCATCCCGCCGCGAGGGGCCGTTGTGGAGATTAAGCAAGCTATTGCCCAGAGTCGCAGAGTGTGAACCCGTGAGTCGAGTAGGCACCGGAGCGAGAATTATCGAGTCCGTGGAATTATTGAGCCCAACCCCCGTCGGGGCGGGGAATTGAACCCTGGTCCAGGGCCGATCTCAGCTTCCGGGTCTGCCGCCTCTAACCCCTGAGCCACACTTCTCCACTAGCGTATTCATTAAACCCACTGACCGCAACAACACCTTATTGTTCCAAAGCTTTCACTCTCCTAAATTGGTACAGAATCTACCTTATTCTCATATGATTCGTTCTAAGAGAATATCATCTACCACACATAAATCCAAAGAAGAACTCACCAGGATCAACACTACATTCACACAACGCGGTTATCCTCTAGCTATCATTCAGAGTGCAGAGGACCGTATCCAAAGCATTGATCGGAGTACTCTCCTTATGACCAAACAAAAAAACGCCCACCAATCGGACAGTCTGTCACCAAGTTTTCCACTAAATCGAAAAGCATTAAAAAATTCATTCTCAAAAGATGGGAATTATTAGCACAGGAACCTGATTTTGGCACATCGTTCAATCAACCACCATTATTCGCTTACACAAGAAGTCAAAACCTCAAAGAACTTTTGCCAAAACAAGTTTGCCTACCAACATGAAACACACAGGGATGAACATTTTTTGAAACTGCACACATTGCAATAATGTGATGCAACAAAATGTCATTACACACCCAAAACAGGAGCAAAAATTATTCTTAATCACTCATCAGATTGTAACACAGCCAATGTTATTTTTTGCATGAAATGCCTGTGTGGCCACCTTTATGTTAGAAAAACGGAGAGAAAAATAAAAATACGTATTGTGAACACAAAAGTATGATTAGAAATAAAAATACAAACTTCAACCTCGTAGTCCATTGAATGGGGCAAGGTCACAACATCACCCAGGTTCGGTTCGCAGTCATAGAAAAACTGACATTGAAGAAAGGAATCCATTCAAGCAAAAAACTTTGTCAAAGAGAAGTGTTTTGGATCAGGAAACTCAATACAATG
Source organism: Lissotriton vulgaris (assembly GCF_964263255.1). Taxonomy (NCBI): domain Eukaryota; kingdom Metazoa; phylum Chordata; class Amphibia; order Caudata; family Salamandridae; genus Lissotriton; species Lissotriton vulgaris. Next base: position 910,116,414 of record NC_141694.1, read on the forward strand.
ATGCCGCATTGTCTTAACGACAAATTGGATTTGAGCTGTTTTCTGTAAATCACCACATTTTTAAAAGTTGCTTTCACCAGACATCATCATTATCATTGTACACTTTCGTTTCACTCATTAAGTACATTGTTTGCCATATTATTTCACTCTAAGTTCCCATAGCATAACCACATTTTTTTCAGAGGTACACTTGATTTGTTTTAGCTTTTTTTTTTATAGAGGATACACACCAAAATTATTGTTACCAGCACCAAATGTTTTTCATGAAAATTGTATGTATTGGTCATTCCATGTAATAGGTACCCGGATGGGTTCCATCACATTGTGTGTTTATGATTCACTCACAGTTTTTTGCACTGGTTATTCTAGGTCTCTGCCTGTTCACATTTTCTTTCAATTCCCATTTCCTTCACTTATTGTGTATCATTTGGCAGTGTCTTTAGATACATGGAATCTGTTCAGGTTCTGACCCTTTCCATAAATACAGCACTTAACACAGTTTAAGGTTCGTACTCTCAAGGTCCTGTACGCAAGAATTCTTTATTAAGCATGCAATCGCGGTATATGCGTTTCATTATCCTACTTGCATATTCAGTTTTATTTCACGCTAGCCTGGTTGAGTTTCTTTTCTTCATTTTTATATGTATTTGCATCGCATTATGTCGCGTGACTACGTCTCTGCATGGGTGTTGTTCCCCCGCCGTTTATGTTCATGCAGTTTAGATTCTATTTTAATATGTCTTCGTTCGTTTGTATTACCACACGAAGATGGCGACATATTTATCCGCAGGTAGTATCAGTTTTTCTTCACATTGTCATATGACCAGTCTAGCGTCGCAGGTTTTCTCATTTCCTTAAATTAGGCGGAGGAGTCTTGAACGCCATTCTCTAAACTTTTCGGAAACTTTACTGGGTAGGATCTATTTCTGAGCAATCGGTAAGTTGCGACATTTTATTCTGATCGTAACTATATACCCGTTCAGCACCTCGCAATTTCTTGTAATTTATTCTCATTGCATTACATTTATTGTTTGTTTTGAAACGGTATGCTGTATTTCCAGTAATACAAGGTAACCACCTCTTGGGGCACGGGGTGATTTATTCTCTGAATCAGTTTATTCACACTTTAGTTATCAGTTATTTACATGCAAGTTTTCTCGTTTTCACTTTTTAGGCCTTTGCCTCGTATTTCAGTTCATCAGGTAAACAAACTAATTATATTTTTTTGTGAGTTTGGCTATCAACATTATTGGCATTAGCCTCCTGATCTAAGTTCTAGCGTTTGATGTGTGTTACTTTTTTACAGTTTACGTGCTTTCACAAACACTCGAGGTCATAAACTAAGTTTGGACCTCTGCAGTCTACTTTCGAGCACGTGATTTTCATTCATTTCTCTTGTTTCTTACGGTCTATGCCGGGTGTTTTTACGACATGGGGCTTTCTTAGCATGTATAGAGCATGATTTATCACAGAAGAATGAATATGCTACTTACCAGTATGCATCTGTTCTTGGCATGTAGGGCTGCTAACATTCATATCTTAGCATTAGATCGCCGCTTAGTGTTGGGTCCGGATGATCGCACATTGTTGTCCTGGAAGAGTCTTCGAAGTATCCTGAGATAGGTGGCTCCTCCCCTGGACTACAGTGCGCATGGGCATCGGCTCCATCCCCAGATTGTTTTTCGCCATTGTGGCAGAGGATGGAGTGAAAAGTGTAAAGGATGTCCATGCTAATGATTGAATACAATAGTATATCTGCAGCTGCGACAGGCACCGGGGAGGAGGGTGGGCGATATGAATGTTAGCAGCCCTACATGCCAAGAACAGATGCATACTGGTAAGTAGCATATTCAGTTCGAGGCATGTGGGCTGCTAAATTCATATCTTAGCATAGAATACATAGCAGTCCCTCCATCAGCGGCGGTTGCCCGTGCCAGCTGCAGAAACCTGAAAAAGTGTCTTGAGAACAGCCTGTCCTACAGCCGCTTGCTGTTTGGAATGTACATCAACACAGTAGTGTTTTGTAAAGGTATGTGGTGTAATCCACGTGGCTGCTCTGCAAATGTCCTCTAGAGGAATGTTTCCTAGGAAAGCCATGGATGCCCCCAATTTGCGTGTGGAGTGCGCCTTTGGGGGTATTGTTAAAGTGCGCTTGGCTTTTTGATAACAGATTTGAATGCACTTAACAATCCACCTGGCTATTCCTGCTTTGGAAATCGGGTTGCCTTTGTGTTGTGGTGAGAAGGCAACAAAAAGTTGTTTCGTTTTCCTAAAGTGTTGTGTCCTGTCTATGTAGTACATCAATGCCCTCCGTACGTCTAACGTATGGAGCATTCTTTCCGCCACTGTTTGTGGGTTCTGGAAGAATGCCGGCAAATCGATTGTTTGGTTGAGATGAAAATGTGACACCACCTTTGGAAGGAATTTGGGGTTAGTACGTAGCACTACCCTATTTGGATGAATCTGAATGAATGGCTCTTGGATTGTGAGCGCTTGTAGCTCACTAACACGCCTTAGTGACGTAATAGCAATTAGACTCAAAAAGGTCGGAAAGGCAATGCACAGCGTGATTTTTAAAGAAGGTGTAATTGATTGTTCACAATACTTTTTTGTGGATTTTAAAGGTGCTCCAACTGGTGGCGTAACCGTCCGTTTACGCCAAAGTTATGACTTCAAATGTGTGTGAGCATTGGAAATGCACACATCCCAGGATTTGGGCACTCCCTCTGGTTCAAAAATGAATTGACTCCATGTAGTTTTGTAAATTTCTTCAATAAAGATTATTTATTTTCAAAAGTTCATCAATGGATTATTTGCATCCAATTAATTATATGTATTTTTCCACAAAATCATCATTGCTCCGATGCATTTCGGGTCCATTACCCTTTCTCAAGGAGCACTGTAAAAAACAAGAACGATCTATATTGGCATCAAGGTTATGTAACCGCAAAAATGGACATGTTCAGAAAAACGCATTTCCCAAATAAGTGAAAACACACGTGTACATTCAAAAGGATAAAGGCTGTGCAGATGGATGTGTAAATAACCAGGGAATATGAGGAAGTTTGAACCAAACCAGAAGGCAGAGAAGTGTGTCAAAAAAAACGGGATTAGTGCTCCCATAGCAAAGGGTGGATGCGTTACACAAATGCTGGGGTAAAACGATAAATGCTCACGTGTAAGCGGAGCTTTAATGCGGAGCTGCAGGGGGAAAGTAAAAACCGGCGGTTAGATTGTCACTCGAGGAACGAGTGTTGGTTAAAACAAAACGTTTGCTGCCAGGTCTAGGCTGATGCGCTTACCGATATTGGGATTTAAAGGTGGGGACAAATGCAGTCTCCAGGTCGTTTGCTGCAACACGGGCTCGCCGGGCTGAAGTGACGGCTCGCGAGTGCAATTGACATAGCTTAAACGCTAAGCGGGATCGGCTGGTGTGGAAATTAACAAAGGACCAAGTGGTGTTGGTTTTGGGAGCCATATTGGAACGTGCAAATTACATAAACAAAAAGGCTTGCAATGGGCATAAATAAACGAGTGATCGAGGGGTGAAGGAGGTAAACATATAAACTGGCAGATAACAAGAATGTCATTAAAGAATATGACGTAAACATAAACATAAATATAGGCAATATTGCGACAGATAATAGTAATAAAGGTACATGATCATTTCAGTAGACTCGCACTATGTAAATGTGTCCATGTTGTACCCAGCAGGGTACTTTACAGAAAGCAACTTAACTCTATACGATCATTAAGTCCAAAAGGTTTATATGATTGCAAATGGTAAATCCATGAAGTTTCCCTTTGTAATAGGTACTTGTTGTTGTCTCTTCCTTCTTTTTTTTCAACCATCTCGAGAACCTAATATTAGGACAAAGCAAACCAAGTCTAGTGTGGCAGCACACTTCATGGAAAATCAACATACTGTGGCACAATTGAAATTCTTGGTTCTCGAGATGGTTGAAAAAAAAGAAGGAAGAGACAACAACAAGTACCTATTACACCTTATAAACCTTTTGGACTTAATGATCGTATAGAGTTAAGTTGCTTTCTGTAAAGTACCCTGCTGGGTACAACATGGACACATTTACATAGTGCGAGTCTACTGAAATGATCATGTACCTTTATTACTATTATCTGTCGCAATATTGCCTATATTTATGTTTATGTTTACGTCATATTCTTTAATGACATTCTTGTTATCTGCCAGTTTATATGTTTACCTCCTTCACCCCTCGATCACTCGTTTATTTATGCCCATTGCAAGCCTTTTTGTTTATGTAATTTGCACGTTCCAATATGGCTCCCAAAACCAACACCACTTGGTCCTTTGTTAATTTCCACACCAGCCGATCCCGCTTAGCGTTTAAGCTATGTCAATTGCACTCGCGAGCCGTCACTTCAGCCCGGCGAGCCCGTGTTGCAGCAAACGACCTGGAGACTGCATTTGTCCCCACCTTTAAATCCCAATATCGGTAAGCGCATCAGCCTAGACCTGGCAGCAAACGTTTTGTTTTAACCAACACTCGTTCCTCGAGTGACAATCTAACCGCCGGTTTTTACTTTCCCCCTGCAGCTCCGCATTAAAGCTCCGCTTACACGTGAGCATTTATCGTTTTACCCCAGCATTTGTGTAACGCATCCACCCTTTGCTATGGGAGCACTAATCCCGTTTTTTTTGACACACTTCTCTGCCTTCTGGTTTGGTTCAAACTTCCTCATATTCCCTGGTTATTTACACATCCATCTGCACAGCCTTTATCCTTTTGAATGTACACGTGTGTTTTCACTTATTTGGGAAATGCGTTTTTCTGAACATGTCCATTTTTGCGGTTACATAACCTTGATGCCAATATAGATCGTTCTTGTTTTTTACAGTGCTCCTTGAGAAAGGGTAATGGACCCGAAATGCATCGGAGCAATGATGATTTTGTGGAAAAATACATATAATTAATTGGATGCAAATAATCCATTGATGAACTTTTGAAAATAAATAATCTTTATTGAAGAAATTTACAAAACTACATGGAGTCAATTCATTTTTGAACCAGAGGGAGTGCCCAAATCCTGGGATGTGTGCATTTCCAATGCTCACACACATTTGAAGTAATAGCAATTAGGAAAGCAACTTTCCACGTTAGGAATTGCAGTTCACACGAGTGCAGTGGCTCAAATGGTGGTCCCATCAGTCTGGTGAGGACCACATTGAGGTTCCACACCGGAGCTGGCGGTGTTCTTGGGGGAATGACTCGTTTCAGACCTTCAAGAAACGCTTTAATGGCAGGCACCCTGAAGACCGAGAGATGCTGCCTGTTTTGAAGGTAAGCTGCGATGGCGGATAGATGTATCCGAATAGAAGTGAACGCTAGTTTGCACTTATAAAGGTGTAACAGATAGCAAATGATGTTAGGGATAGATGCATCTAGCGGGTTTATGTCATTGTCTGCACAGTAAATGACAAAACGCTTCCATTTTGCGGCATAGCATGCTCTGGTTGACGGCTTCCTCGCCTCCTTGATGATGTTCATGCATTCAGGAGGTAGGTTGAGGTATCCAAACTCTAAGACTTCAGGAGCCAGATCGCTAGGTTGAGCTGTTGCGGATCTGGATGCTGAATTTCTCCATGGTTCTGCGTCAGAAGTCTGGGCGTGAGGCGCAGTCTTTGATGCGGTACCACTGAGAGTTCGAGGAACGTGGTGTACCAGGCCTGGCGCGCCCACGTTGGAGCAACTAGGATGAGTGTCATCGAGTGTTGCCTTAGTTTTCTCGCCACCAGTGGTATCAGAGGTGTCGGGGGAAAAGCGTACGCAAATTTGCCTGACCAGTTCATCCATATCGCATTGCCCTGCGATTGCGGGTGTGGGAACCTGGCGGCGAAGCTTTGGCATTTTGCGTTCTCCCTTGTGGCGAACAGGTCTATGTCTGGACGACCCCACCTTTGGAAGTACGGCTGGAGTACTGATGGATGTATCTCCCACTCGTGCATTTGATGGCTGTATCTGCTGAGCAGATCCGCCATCTGATTGTCCTTCCCTGGGAGGTGTTCTGCCATGAGGAAGATGTTCCTCTGATGGCCCACTTCCACATGCTCTGAGCCAGGTGAGACAGCTGCGGTGAGTGGGTGCCCCCCTGCTTTTGGATGTAGTACATCGCGGTCATGTTGTCCGTCCGGACTAACACCACTTTGTTGCACAGATGTACAATGAAGGACTTGAGCGCCATGAAGATCGCCATCAGTTCTAGATAGTTGATGTGCATCTTCTGTTGCTGCGTCGTCCATAGTCCCTGCACCGTGTAAGTGAGCAGATGAGCTCCCCATCCCTGGAGAGATGCGTCCGTTGTCAGGATAACCTGTGGCACTGGCTCCTGGAACAGTCGGCCCTTGCAAAGGTTGTGTGGAGTCCACCAATGCAGAGAGTTGTATGCCCGACTGGTAACCAACACTAGGTCTGTTAATTGTCCCTGAGCCTGTGTCCACTGATTTGCTAAGCACTCCTGGAGCGGGCGCATATGCAACCGTGCGTGAGGGACTATGAAGATGCAGGAGGCCATCATGCCTATCAACTGCATGAACACTCTTGCTGGAAGTGAGTGTCTCGGTCTGAACTTCTGGATTAGAGACTGCATGCTGTCTATCCTGACCTGGTTTGGTTGCGCCTTGGCCGTCAGGGTATTGATTGTCGCACCCAGAAACTGCCGGACATGTGCCGGCTGAAGGTGTGACTTTGGGTAATTCAACGAGAAACCCAGGTCGTGGAGGAGGTGAATGGTAGTCGACATGTCCGCGGCGCACTGTTGTTCCGACCTGGCTTGAACGAGCCAGTCGTCGAGGTAGGGGTAGACATGGATGTTCTGCCTCCTGAGGTGCGCTGCTACTGTCGCCAGGCACTTGGTAAACACCCTTGGGGCTGTTGTGACTCCGAAGGGTAGGACTTTGAACTGATAATGCGTGCCTTGGATAGTGAACCTGAGGTACTTTCTGTGGGACGGGTGTAGTGGAAGGTGGAAATAAGCATCCTTGAGGTCTAAGGTTGCTAAGAAGTCTCCTTTGTTTAACATAGGAAGAATCTGTTGCAGTGTAAGCATATGGAAATGCTCTGACAGTATATACAGATTGAGGGGACGGAGATCCAGAATTGGTCTGAGAGATCCGTCCTTCTTTGGAATGAGGAAGTACAGGGAATATACCCCTGTGCCTTCCTCCCCCACTGGCACGAGCTCGATTGCTCCTTTTTGCAGCATCACCACCACTTCCTGCTGCAATAAGTGCAAGTGCTCTGCGGACATAGGTCTTTGCCTTGGTGGAATGTTGGGTGGAGTGGATTTTAACTCTAGACAATAACCGTACTGGATAAGTTGTCGCACCCACCTGTCTGTGGTGATGTTGATCCAGACGGGCAGGAACTGCTGTAGTCTCCCCCCGACAGGTGTTAAGTGGTCGGGGGGCAGTGACAGAGAGTCACTGGTTGCTTGGGGCAGAGGAGCGTGAATTGTTGGTCCCTCTGCCGCGTCCTTTGTTGCTGTTTCCCCTGTAGCCCCTCTTGTTCTGTTTGGGGTACGAGGATTGTGCTCTACCTCTAGGGAACTGTGACTGCTGACCCATCTGTCCTCTGGTGACTCCACGGGCACCTGAGCGACGAAAACTATTGCCACGAAACTGCTGTGATTGTAGGGCCCCCATAGATTTAGCAGTTTCGGTGTCTTTTTTAATTTTTTCCAGGGTGGTGTCAACATCTGGACCAAACAGTCTATCAGGATTGACTGGTTGATTAAGTATGGTTGTTTGAATGTCAGGTTTAAACCCCGATATGCGGAGCCACGCCGGTCGTCTCAGCATGACACTGGTGTTAATGGCCCTAGCGGCTGTGTCCGCGGCATCAAGTGCACACTTTATGGCCGCGTTGGAGATCAGTTGTCCTTCCTGTATAATCATTTTGGTGCCCTCTTGAAACTGTGGAGGCAGGTGTTGCACAATTTGCTCTAGTGTGTCGTAATGTGACCTATCATAACGAGCCAGTAGTGCCTGTGTATTTGCAATACGCCAGAAATTGGCAGCTTGCGCAGCCACTCTTTTGCCTCCTGCCTCTAGCACTTTGGACTCCTTATCCGGGGGAGGAGCTTCACCCGTTGTTTGGGAGTTGGCCCTTTTACGGGCATTTGCGACCACAAGGGAGTCAAGCGGCAACTGTCCCCGAATGTATGCAGGGTCTGCAGGCGCTGGTCTGTACTTTTTTTCAATACGTGGGTTGACCACCCTCGCCCTGGTAGGCTCTTTAAAGATGTCCGCAGCATGCTTGAGGACCCCTTTGAGCATAGGCAGTGTCTTTACAGTTCTTTCCGAGACTGAAAAAGTGTCGAATAGAAAGTCTTCTTCAACTGGGTCAGCATGCATGTCCACATCATGATTAGCAGCTGCCCTCTCAATGAGTGCATGGAAACCTGCAGAATCCTCTGTTGGGGATGCACGTGTACTGAAAGCCTGTGGGTCTTGTCCCACATTTTGGGTGCCTTGGTCCCCAATGTCATCATATGAATCCTGCTGTGCATCTGGTTCATTGACCGGGAAAGTGTATTGGTCATCTTCATCATAGCCCTCACTTTCAGAGTGGTCTGGAGACGGTGTTGGGCTCCTTCTTGGAGGGGGCTGGATAGGTTCCATGAGGCCTGAGGCGTCCTGTGGAAACTTTTTCTTCTTCAGTGGGATGACATAGGATTCCACCGGCTGTGAAGTGATCTTCCTTTTGTAAAGGGTTAATTTGCCCGTGTCTGCGTCTATGAAGCACTCCGAATCCTCTTCTGAGTCGAGTACTCGCGCTGAAAATGCCCCTGCCGTAGAAGATTCCGACTTCTTTGGCGTCGATTTTGATGAAAAGGCCTTCGGCGCCACTTTTGGCGGCAGAAGGAAGAGGAGTTTACTTGCGGGCTTGACCGGGACGTCTGTCGCCTTCTGCGGCGATGGCGCCGGCGCCGACGAAGCAGAGGCCTTCTCCCTAATTCTTTGTAGTGAAGAAGCAATGAGAGATGCGTCGGTGACAGTGGCCTTTGGCACCGACGAGGTGGCCTTGCCTTCGGATCCGACGTTCTGTTGGTCTTTTGGAGGGTTGGACGATGATGCCACGTCCGCCGACCCCGAGTCCTTGGACCGATGCGCAGATGTCCCTGCCGGAGCCGGAGCTGTGTCGCTGGCCTTGGCGGGCTTCGCCGGCGCCGGCGCGCTTGTCTTGTGCGTGCCACCCTTTTTAGAGGATCTCTCCTCCGGCGCCGATTTCGACCCTGTGGAATCGCCAGATTTCTTCGACTTCTGCGGACCGGAGGTCGACGGAGTCGATGAGGCTGCAGGCTTATTCGTTTTTGTTGTTACGATCGCCATCTTAGGGACGCCTGAGTCCTTAAGTTTCGGTTTCGGGTCGGCCATTTTAGGTGTAGTCGATACCGTTGCTTTCAGTTTCGGTTTCGATACCCTCTGCGCAGCAAGTATGTCCGTGGCCGGGCCCGCAGGCGGGGCCGTGGCTTGCGCTACGGGGTCTTGGGTAAGGCCGACAGGCGATCCCGTGACCTGCTCCTTATGTCCGTAAACTTCGGGGCATAGCTCGTCCTCTGAGCTATCTTCCACGGCCCCATAAACCTCTTCGTCGTCCCCTACCTCGTCGACGTATTCAAGGCCTTGACCCACGACTCCGTCGTCGTCTTCCGGATCTGCCTCGACCTCCGTCTCGGGCGGGGAGATTTGAAGATGATGGCTCCGGTCCTCCTCTTCTTGGTCGTCGAAGATGTTTTCCGGATCCGGGGCCGCTTGTTTGGCCACAAGGCGCACCGCGCGCCGAATCGTGAGAGTCTTCTTTGACCTGAAACTCGCACAGACCCTGCAGCTTCCTTCGTCATGATCTGGCGAAAGGCATTTGTTACAGACCGGGTGCACGTCTATATGTGGGTATTTGGACCCACAGAGCGGACAGAGCTTAAACGGGCTCCGCTCCATGTTGGAAAATCGGTGTCGAGTCGCGATGAGAAGGCCTCGATGTCCGAAGAGTTGAAAAACTCCGCTGATTCCGGCTCCGAGAGACGGAAGAACTCGAGACCGCACGCAAACAATACCGACGTAAAGAACACACAGCCTTTTGGCCGTTTAAAGTTATGTTTTCTCGGTTCCGACGGAGAGACGTCGAGACCGCATCCGAACCCAATGGCGGAAAAAAACAATCTGGGGATGGAGCCGATGCCCATGCGCACTGTAGTCCAGGGGAGGAGCCACCTATCTCAGGATACTTCGAAGACTCTTCCAGGACAACAATGTGCGATCATCCGGACCCAACACTAGGCGGCGATCTAATGCTAAGATATGAATTTAGCAGCCCACATGCCTCAAACCTGCTGTTTCACTGGTGATGGCAACTTTTCCCTCTGTTCACCATTCACAGATTGTCCATACACGGTCCGGTTAACGCAATTTAGCTGCATTTAACCAATGGTGTCTCACAATTTTTGGTAGTTCTATAACCAACTAATGTTTTGACAAATTGAATACATGTATATAGCATTTATTTGAATATATATTTTTGTATTTCAGTGGCCCCTGACGAAGGGACTTAAGGTCCTGAAATGCATTGGGCTACCCTCAACTGATTGTGAATTATTAGCATAGTAATGCAAGATTTTCAATAATGTATTCAGGATTAATTGACCTATCTATAGGCTAAAGAAGAAAAAAGCAATCTATGCATTTTTTTGTTCTATTTGATTTGTTCACACTATACAATAACAATTGTTTAACGTAATTAACTTTTGTTTTAAGGTTTGTTTTTGAATTATCGTCGTCTTATATTGCTGATTTACATTGTTGATCACGTAAAATATGACTCCGTTTTTAGAACATACACTGGTAGTGCACACAGTTCTTCAAGTGAGTGTTCACTTGATTTTTTTGGACACAGGGATGTGTGCCATGTCGACTCTTCACTTTGTTCTGCACCAAGACACGCAGGCTGCAAAGGCAGTGTGAGAGTGTCAGGGTACAGGACCTCTAAGGGTGGCACAACAAGTGCTGCAGCCCTTAGAGACCTTTTCTGGTCACAGTGCCCTGGGTAGCTGTGGTACCATTTAGCAGAGATGCCAATTGGGTTTATTTGGGGAAAGAACACAGGCCCTGGGAACCTGAATGGCAGGGACCCAGGGCACACCAACAAAAAGTGCTTCAGTAGCCAGGCAAACAGTGGGGGGGGGGGGGGGGTTACTGCAACAGAAACCCACTTTCCTACATTCACTCAGCTATACAGTCATTGACAGAGGCATGCACTCATCTATATAGCCACTCTCACATTCACTCACGCATACAGTGACTCATATATCCAGTCACTCACGTATACTGCCTTTCAGATATTCAGTTACTCATCCATACTGACACATGCAATCAATCGCCAACAAAGTCATACAGACACTCACCCACCCAGATAAGTTTTCACACAAGCAACAGTACCCCATACAGCCACTGACTCACCCACTCACTGATCCATACAGGCATTGACACCTCCTCACCCACAAAACAGATACCCAGACGACCATAGACTTAGTCAGATAACCAATCAATCACCCATATAGCCATTCATGTACCCACTAACACTCTTACACCCACTTAGACATTAACTGACAGATACATTCACACAACCACTCACTCACCCATACATTCATGGAGACACCTAATCACTCACTTATACAGTCAGTCACACACCCACTGAATCATCCTGTCACTCATAAACCCACTAATACACCAGTACACCTGGTATATATATTTAACACTCAAACTTTTAAAAACCACTCAGTCACTGGATGAAGTCATCAGTGATGTCATCAGTGATGTAATTTGAGAGGTCATCAGTGATGTCACTGACCATGTCATGAGTGATGTAATATGTGAGGTCATAAGCAGTGCATTGCGGGCAGGGACGAGAGATCAAGTTAGCTGCCAATGCAGCCTGAGTTGGTGTTTGCACCTCCCACAACAGATGCAATTTTCCTTATATCTGAGGTTACTGCACTTAAAACCTGTAAGTTACCCCTATGGCAGGCTCTACAGTCCTGAGGCAGGGCACTTGGTTACAAGTGTGAGGTGACGCTGCATGAGCAGGACACCCCGTAAAACCGTAGAGTCGATTCTCCTGGCTTTGTAAGTGCGGTCAGCCATTTATTAGAAATATAGTGGACGTCATTCATTACGACGTCCTCAACTATATAATGGCTGCACCGACCCCAGTCAAGTTTGGTATCAAACATGTTAGAATCATACCCAAACACTGATTCCAGTGTTGGAAGTATGATACCATGTACTGGGGAGCTTCATAGGGGACCCCCCGTACTCTCGGTAGCAGCCTTGCAGGGTCTGCAAGCAAGCTAGTGTTGTTCCTGACCACAGACATAATCCTGCCATCCTGCTGCTAAGTAAGGCTCAAGCAGGGGAAGGTAGGACAATAGGTTTGCTGTCACAGGCAGGTGAGACCACCTCCCAGACAGGACTTAATGTATTGGGCTGGGGTGGGGCACTTGCCAGCGCCCCCAGACTGCTTTGAAAGGCACATTTGGGGCCCTTCCTGCATATTCCAGTTTAAACCAGTTCAGGGAGCTCTTATCTGCCGCTCTGGTGCAAAACTGGAAAGAGAACATGGGAGTTTCATCCACTCTGTCTACCCCCTCATCTGGCAGGAACCCTAGCAGTCCTAATCCTTTCCTTAGGGTATTTAAGGGCTCTGCTGTGGGTGGGTCCTCAGATTCATTGTGGGACAAGACTCAACCCTTAAACTACGTGGCTCTTCAAACATGGACACTTGGACTTCACCTAGAACAGAGATTGGACCAAGGAAGACTCCTGCAGCTCCTGGTCTCGCTGTTCCTGAAGTCTTCTTCGTCTGTGCTTCTTCCAGGTTCTTGAACAGACCTGTTGGTTGGTGGGCATCAAGGACACCCGAAGAAATCTTCCTTGGAGTGAATGAGTCGTTCTCCAGCATCTACAGGCGCCGCAACGAAGCGGATTGATCTGCTGCTCCTGTCATCTTATGGACTTCCATAGCCCTGACCTGTCATCTCTGCAATTTTGAGGCCAGTATCTCTTGTCGGAACTGCTGGGACCAAACCCCTGTGCACCACGTCGACTTGCCGTTGCCAAGGCGTGTTGGCTCTGCACCCCAGAGATCTTCGGGCTGCAAGAAGCTCCAGCCCGTAGCTTCCCTCCCCTCCAAGGTCAGCGCCCTCACTGCCTCCTCTGCACTATGGGCCTCCATCTTTGGTGAGCTTCTAGAGGTCCTCTTGCGACTCCTGTGCCTTCGGCCTGTGGGTCCTCCTGAGGGTCCTCTCTTGCTTCAGTGGGCTCCTCTGCTTGCTCGGGGCCTGCTCTGACTCTTCTGATGTTGGGGAGTCCCTTGATCCTTGCTGCTCCCAATGATGCTCCTTTTTCATTTTTCACGCAAGATGCCGCTACCAAGGCTTGTTGGTGCTCCCGTCGGACACCGGCCACCGACATTCAACGTTGGACAGCTCATGCATGGCTCCTGGTCTTCCTCAGCGTCGCCTTGTACTCAAAGCTGCAGTGACTAGGTCACAGTTGACTCTTCAGAACCTTCTGCCATCAGTGGGCATAGTGTCGCTGTGCCTCCTGGTCAACTCCAAGGGCCACAGACTCTATCCCCTCTGCTTGCAGGTTCTTCCGTTTCTGAATCCACCGGCCTCCTTCACAGTCTTCTCCAGCGGCACATTCTTCAAAGTCATCCATTGTTGTCTACAGCAGGCTCTGACCTCACTTCACCCTTATTCACCCGGTTTCCCTGGTTTAGGTAACCTGGTTCCCGGGATATCCACATGTGGGGTGGAACTACAACCTTCTGTCTTTCAAAGGGTTTCTTCAGGGTCCTCTGGGAAGTGTCCTTTTTCTTCAAAACTGCACCCACAACTTCTTCATAGACTTTCATTGGGTCTTTGGCTGTGTTTTTCACTCTGCAAACAGCCTCCATGGGGTTCCTGAAAACGTACATTGGGTGGCTCCTGCTGCGCCTGGCTCCTCCGAGTCTTCTGGTCTAAGTCTTATGCTCTTTTGCAATTTGCTGTCCACTTCTTAGTATATGGTTTGATCTCCCCCTGGAACCACTGTATTTTGTGCTACTTTCCCCATTGCTTTTGAAGTATTCTTGTGTATTATGTTGATATCTCCAGGTAGGAGATATACCAATGTGATAGTGGTATTGTGTTGTGAAAGACTTAATTTTGCTAAACACGGTGTGGTTACTTTTCATCTAACTTACACTACAGACTAAACTGGTAAAACAAGCTCCTTCACACTCCTTCAATGTAAGCCTAATGGCTGCTCTCCACTTTGAGAGCTTTCTATGGTTATCAAAGACCACTAAAATCACCATAAGGGTTGTATGGATTAGCACAATGTGCACCACTTGAATAAGTGTGACCACCTACTAAGCCAGCCTCCTACAATATATACACATACTTTCTAAATTGCTCTGGGACCCCCACACGTGGGTGAGCTACTCAATGCTTATGAGTATGGATGAGGATTCCCTGGAAGCAAATACCCATTACTTCCTTATAGGAATGCAAGAGAGCGGTGCCTGCAATTGACTAACTCTTTAAGTAGAGGTGATTTCTAGCAATAAAACAGTCTTCTAGGTTAACTGCTGCAATTAAGGCCTATGGAGGGTTTCACATGTATTACCCATTCATTTGAATAAAAATACATTAAGTTCCCATGGTGGGGACGGTTCCTCACTGGAGAACAAAGTTTCAATGAAGACTCAACTAGTAGAGGTTTAAAGAACATTAACATAAGAAAATTGCATTGTAGCTTAGACTGGCAAAATGCAGCACAAACGTCAGGATTACTTTTTCTTGATATATGATGGGATTGAAGTTCTATTCCATGCAAATCTGAGGCAAATGCAAGGCTTTGCTTTGTCTCATTTCAGAACCTAGGCTCCCAAGTAAAATTCGGATGAAACAAATAACCATGCTACCTGGTCAGCAGGCACAGTTTGCACGGAAGTCTCTTGGGTGCTTTTAAGGACATCTGCAGAAAAACCAGAAAACAACATGATCTGGCCCACTTGGAGCGATCAAAAACAGTGTTGCCTGGGAGGTTAACATCTTCAATAGCACTGGCAGAATCAGAGGAATGGGATTAAAAAACAAAAACAAAGTAAGCCCCCTGGCAAGTTGATCTAAAGGGTATTGTCCACTGAGCATTGTTCCAATTTCCTGGAGGCAAAGCTGGGGGTTTAGGCTGTTGTGCTGTTGCAAACAGGGTTGCACCTGTCCAGTCCCATCCAGAGAAAACTGAATGAAGCATTTCACTGTGTAATACCCTTTCATGAATCTCCTCTTAGAACCTGCTGAGAAAATCAACTTGTTGATTCCGGACTCCCATAGATGAATCCAGTTTTGACTGAAGACTTGATGTTGCTTTGGTGGTTTGTATATCTCCAAAAGCTGATGGGTCCGGTTTTAGTCATGGCTGAAGTGTGAAACTTTTCTTCTGTCATTTTCAACAAGCTGGCACCATACGCAGGAGAGGCCCAAGTGTTATTCAGGGTATCCCATAATAACAGAAACTGCTGTATGTGGAGCAGCAAAAGGGCTGTGTTCATTTGTTAAGGTCCTCTTGCTAAGCCTTATTGTAAGGTAATACCATCATGCACTGGTAAGACTCATGATGAAAAACCAGTAATAGAGATAGGAGTGTAGAGGAATAAGAAACACAACCACTGAATGGTCTTGTCAGGCAATGCTATACTTAAGTGGTGGATGATAAGCCCCTGGAAAGTGTGGTAAATTGGAGGACCATGGGGAAATAGAGGTGCCTATACTTAACTATGCTCTCCAGTGCCAGTGATGGGTGCCTTTTTTTTAATAGGAGATGCTGAGTTCAGATTGGAGACCATGATTTTAGCGCAGGATAAGTGGTCTTGTTGCACAAGTTACTACTTGTGTTACGATATATCTGTAAGAGACATTAGTTAGTGATAGATTCCTTATCTTAGAATATCCCCAGCCGTCAGACTGGATCCGGAAACTTTTGCGTAGCAGTACCCTTGCGCGTCGGTAGGCGTCGTCTGCGGCTCCGCGTCCATCGTCGGCGTCGTGATGACGTTGTCGGAGTACTTAGACGCTGCCTCCGCGTGCTGACGTCAGTTCTTAGACACAGCTTTTCCGCGCCAGAAACGCAGAGCTATGCTAAAAACCAACAATGGTGCCTTGAAACTAGGGCCCTGAAAGGGGATGACCTTAACCCTAGATATCGGTTCGCAGAACGGGGAGGATGGGTGGGTCGGTAAGGAATCGATCACTAACTAATGTCTCTTACAGATATATCGTTACACAAGTAGTAACTTGTACATCTAAAAGAGACACGTTAGTGATAGATTCCTTACCTTAGAATAGATACCCCAGCAATATCAACCCTGGTGGTGGGTCTGCGAACCAACAATCACACCAGAAAGTCCTGGAGGACGGAACGGCCAAAGAAGCCATCCCTCCGGACTTGGCTGTCCAGGCAATAGTGTCTTGCAAACGTGTGCAGCGAGGCCCACGTAGCCGCCTGGCAAATGTCATGCAAGGGCACTCCTCGGCCCAAGGCAGTTGTAGTCGCTGTGTCCAGAGTGGAATGAGCCCTCAGCCCAACAGGGAGTTCCTTCTTAGCCAAAGAGTAAAACGCCTGGATACACAAGATGATCCACCGCGAGATGGTCTGCTTGTGCACCGCTTTCCCCTTCTTAGCGCCCACCTAACCAACAAAGAGTTGGTTATCCACCCGGAACTGGCGTGTGCGATCCAGATAGAACGAGAGCGCACGTTTTGTGTCCAGACAGTGGAGCCTCTCTTCCTCTCTCGAGGGATGTTGAGGTGGAAAGAAGGTGGGCAAGGTGATAGATTGCCAGATGTGAAAGGCCGTGACTACCTTGGGTAGAAAAGAGGGCCGTGTCCTCAACACAACCTTGTCCGGATGGACCGAAAGGAAAGGAGGTTTACAGGATAGAGCCTGGAGCTCACTCATTCTCCTGGCAGAGGTGATGGCTACCAGGAAGGCAGTCTTCAAAGTGAGAAGGCGAAGAGGACAGTTGTGAAATGGCTCAAAGGGAGCACACATCAGAAAAGTAAGAACCAAGTTCAAGTCCCACTGAGGCATCACAAAGGGCACAGGAGGGAACGTATGCGTGATGCCTTTCAAGAATCGGTTAACAATAGGGGACTTGAACAAAGAAGGTTGATCAGGCAGCCTCAAAAAGGCTGAAAGAGCAGAAAGGTAGCCCTTGACAGTGCCCAGAGCAGAGCCCTGCTGGGCAAGAGAAAGAAGAAAGAGAAGAACCTCAGAAAGAGGGGCAGAGAGGATCCACAGCCTTTGCTGTGCACCATGCCACAAATCTGTTCCACCTGCAGGCGTATACCGACTTTGTGGAGGAACGCCTGGCTGCCAGAATGATATTACAGACTTCAGGAGGCAAGTCAAATGGCCTCAACTGTCGCCGCTCAATCTCCAAGCATGGAGGTGGAGACTGGACAGGTTCGGGTGGAGGACCATCCCCTGCTGCTGCGACAGAAGGTCCTCCCAAAGAGGCAGACGAACCGGGGGATCGACTGACATACTTAATAGCTCGGGATACCAGTACCTTTGTGCCCAGTCCGGAGCCACAAGGATACCTTGGGCCTGGTCGCGCCTGATCTTCTTCAGCACTCTGGGCAGAAGTGGAATAGGTGGAAAGGCGTACTACAGACCGCAACTCCACTCGCGACGAAAAGCGTCTCCGAGCGAGTGCCGCCTTGGAAATTCCAACGCGGAGAACTGATGACATTGCGCGTTCTCTTCGGTGGCGAATAGATCTAACCAAGGCTCTCCCCACGGCAGAAAGAGACCTTGCGCCACGTCCGAGTTCAGACGCCATTCATTATCCATCTTGCACCGGCGGCTGAGTTCGTCCGCCTTGGCGTTCAGAGAACCTGCCAGGTGTTGAACCACCAGGGTCACGCCCTGATGTTCCAGCCATTGCCAGAGGCCAGAGCCTCCTGGCATAGGGTCCACGACTCCACCCTGCCCTGTTTGTTGCAGTACCACATGGCGGTGGTGTTGTCCGTGAACACCTGCACTGCACTCCCTCGGACAGAGGGGAGGAATGCCTTCAGTGCTAGACGAATCGCCCGCAGCTCCAAAAGGTTGATATGGAGCCGGGACTCCGCCAGAGGCCTCTGATCTCCGCCTCTCCCATGTGGCCTCCCCAGCCCTGGAGGGACATGTCCGTCACAACTACGTGCTCCGGTTGGGGAAGGGAGAGGGATCTGCCACTGACCCAATCGCGGTCCCTGAGCCACCACTGCAGCGGTCTCGCAGTGCCCTCCGAGATCAGGACATGGTCTGACAGGTTGCCCTGATGCTGGGCCCACTGAAACTTCAGGTCCCACTGCAGAGCCCGCATCCGCCAACAGGCGTGATGCACCAGAAGGATGCAGGAAGCCATCAGCCCCAGAAGCCGCAGCGTCAACCTGACCGAGACTCAGGATAAAGGCTGGAAGATTGGTATGAGAGCCTGTATATCCCGAACCCGCTGTTCGGGCGGGTAAACCCGAAACTGCGCCGAGTCGAGAACCGCTCCGATGAAAAGGAGCTTCTGAGAGGGGCACAGGTGTGACTTCGGCACATTGATGGAGAACCCCAGCTGGTGCAAGAGGTCTGCAGTCATCTGGAGGTGGCTGACGACTGTCTGGGGCGAGCCCGCCTTCAACAACCAGTCGTTGAGATAGGGGAAGACTGAAACCCCTAACCTGCGCAGATGAGCTGCGAGCACCGCCATCACTTTCGTGAACACCCGTGGGGCGCTGGTAAGGCCGAAGGGGGGCACGGTAAACTGAAAGTGCTCGTGGCCTACCGTGAACCGCAGGTAACGCCGGTGGGCAGGCAGGACGGGGATGTGGAAATAAGCGTCCTGCAAGTCCAACGCTACCATCCAGTCTCCTGGGTCCAGGGCAGACAAGACCTGAGCCAGAGTCCGCATCTTGAACTTCTCCTTCCTGAGGAAGCCGTTGACGTTCCGTAGGTCCAAGATAGGGCGTAGGCC
Source organism: Lissotriton vulgaris (assembly GCF_964263255.1). Lineage (NCBI taxonomy): Eukaryota > Metazoa > Chordata > Amphibia > Caudata > Salamandridae > Lissotriton > Lissotriton vulgaris. The sequence continues at coordinate 910,135,508 of NC_141694.1, forward strand.
CCCTTTGCCCTTCTTGGGTACCAGAAAGTAGTGGGAGTAGAAACCACGTCCTACTTCAGGCCCAGGAATGCGCTCAATGGCCCCCTTGGCCAAGAGGGCCGTAACTTCCTCCTGCAGAAGCCGTAAATGATCCCTCGATACGCGGTGGTGTTGCGGTGGCATGGCTTGAGGGGTCGTCTCGAAGGGGAGGGAGTAGCCCCTCCGGACGATCTGCAGCACCCACCTGTCCGAAGTGACAGTGCGCCAGTGAGTGGTGATGGCGAAGCCTGCCCCCCACTGGCGTCACATGGGCCGAGAAGCACGGACTAGGAGGGTTTAGAGGCGGATGCTGCGGGGGAAGGTGTGGACTGGCTTCGCAGTTGTCCCCAACCGCCTCCACGGAGATTTCCACGGCCGCCACCGCGCTGGAAGTTAGTCTGCGGTGTGTGGCTGGCAGCACGTGTGGGGGAGGCCCTTCCTTGGCCACGAAAGGAGCGAAAGGCACCCGTTTGCTGGCGCGGGCCGAGAGGCCCAAGGACTTGGCCGTAGCCCTGGAGTCCTTAAAGCGCTCAAGCGCATGGTCTGCCTTGTCGCCAAAAAGGCGACGGCCATCAAACGGCATTTCCATCAGTGTGTTTTGGACATCGGCCGAAAAGTTGGCGGACCTCAACCAGGCATGGCGTCTAACCGCCACCGTCGTTGCCATTGCTCTACCTAGTGAGTCGGTGGTATCCAGCCCACACCGGATAGAATATTTGGCTGCATCGCGGCCCTCCACAAGGGCTTGGCCGAGTTTGGCCCGTACCTCCAACGGACACTCTGGCAGCACTTCCGCAACCGTCTCCCACATGGAGTGGGTGTAGCGGCCCAAGAGGCATGCGGTGTTGGAAGACCGCAGTCCCAGACAAACGGAGGAGAAGATATTTTTTCCGTACTGCTCGTACCTCTTGGATTCCATGTCCGGCGGAGCCAACGGGAATGCGGTCTGGGAATTGGATGCCTGGATGACCAGGCTCTCTGGGGTGGGGTGGGTGGACAGGAAACATGGGTCACCCGGGACCAGGCGGTGGCGTCTGGCCAAGATCCTATCTACGGGCGAACCCGTAGCGGGCCTGGACCAAGTGCCCAAAAGAACGTCGGTCAAGGCCTCATTAAAGGGCAGCAGAGGCTCGGCCGAGCTTGACTGCGGTTTAAGGACCTCAGTGAGGAGGTTATTCCTCACGGCCGCGACGGGGAGCTCAAGGCCCAAGGCCTTGGCAGCCCTCATCAACACCACACTATAGGTTGCCCCCTCCTCCAAAGCCACGGTAGGAGGAGAGACAAAACCAGTGCCTGGAGAGGTGTCCAGACCACTGGCCTCCCCAAGTTCCCCTGTCCAGTCATCCTGAGACTGACACTCTCGTGTCAGAGGGTCCTCAGACCCCTCCCAATCCTCCTCATCACCCATCTCCTGATACTCAGGGTTTTCAATTAATGGCGCCGGTTCATTGAAGTAAAACTCCCCAAACGCCGTCGAAAGCGGCGCCCAGCGGCGCCATTCCAACGTCGGAACCGGAGCGAAGGAGGCATCGGGGACGGCGCCGCCCGAGGACGGCGCCGGAGGCGACACCTGACGGACCGATGCCAGGGGGGTCGTAAGGTCCACCGGCGACGACCCAGATCCCGAAGCGGGTCCAGTGGGGTCCTGCGGCGAGGCACCCGACTGTGTCGGGCCGATGCCCCCAACCCGCTAGGGGCCCCAGACGGGTCCGCTGGGCCCGAAGGCGCCGCAGAACCCGTCAGGGAAGAGAGGTTCCTCATGGCCATGAGGAAGCGATCGATCTCCCCCGGCGGCGCTTCTTGCCCAGGGACCAGAGGGTGTGGAGTATGCCGCGACGCCCGCGATTCCGGCGGAGCCGCGCTGGCGGTGTCACCCGAACCCCCAGCTGCGTTGGGAGTCAGAAGAGCCATGACGCCTCTTCGACTTCTTGTGTTTCTTACCCGACGACGACTTTGACCCGGAGGACTGGTGCCTACTCTCGGAGCTGTGGTGGCTCCGGGCCCGCGACCTGTCCCTCGACCTCCCGTGGGACCGGGACCTCTCGCGGCGCGGGGCCGACTGCCGGAGTTCGAATCGCCTGCGGGACCGCTCCCGCCTGGCTTTCGAAGAGAGGGCCCGGAAGTCGGAGCAGGCCTTGTCGTCGTGGTCGATGTCTAGACAAGTTAGGCACAGGTGGTGAGGATCCGTAACCGACATCGTGCGGTCGCAATCCTCGCAGTGCTTGAATCCGGGCATCCCTACGGCACCGATCGGAGTCGCAAGACTTCGAGAAATTATCAAAAGTGATCCAAAAAGTTAGTCAAAAATTGACTAAGGGTTACTTCTTTTTCCGGATCTGCGCTTGCTAGCGCGAAAAAAAGAAGAACTGACATCAGCACGCGGAGGCGGCGTCTAAGTACTCCAACGACGTCATCACGGCGCCCACGACGACGGACGCGGAGCCGTAGACGACGCCTACCGACGCGCAAGGGTACTGCTACGCAAAAGTTTCCGTATCCAGTCTGACGCCTGGGGATATTCTAAGGTAAGGAATCTATCACTAACGTGTCTCTTTCAGATGCATAAACCGAGTCTTTGGCTCAGCTCTACAGAGTTTGTTTTCTCACCGACAAGTTTCACAAGTGAACTTAGTTCAATGCACCAGCAAGGAATGTTAAAGACCGGTTATTGCAGCCCCACAGAACCCCAACCAATATATAACTGAGGTAGTGTCAATGCTTTTGGGTTACTAACAGGGAGCAGCGGTAATCCAAACGACCGTTCATTAATGATTTACACACATCAGACTCAGTAGCAACAGAATAAGTATTTCAACATATTATTCTTAATCTTTTTTTAATGTCTGGAACTAGTGCACATAATATTGGTGACATCTCAGACGATAATAAACAGCTAAGCTTTCAACAGTGATAACAGGGAAAAATCATACCATCACAATTAATAGCCCTTACACCTTCATTTTGCAATCTCAAAACACTATGCTAATTTTAGTTTCGGAGGTGGTGCCCATACCTGGACAACAGGGTTTGTTGTCTGTTTGGAATAGGTTGTCAGCTACTTCAACCCCAAGGCGAAGAGCTAGGAGTTTGCGTTTGTATGAAAGCACAATCCTGGAACCAGGCTCTGAAGGCAGAATGGAATGCTTTGCCAAGCCTCAGGGATGCCTGCTGGAGTCTTCTTCAGTTGAGAAGGAATCTGCTTTTGTGCTTACCTGGATCTGCGTCTATGACCTGGGTGAAGTTCTCCCCTGACAAGTAGCCAAGTTGCAACCCTTTTACACTGTCTTTTCTAAGAAGGAGTTTCCACCATTGCCTTAGGAATTTCTTGACAATCATATACATCAGTAGATGTACTAATAAGGTAAAATACGATTAATATGGACTACATTGCTTTGGTTATGGTTATTTGACCTTGAATAAGACACCTGTCCTAGACTGATGTCTCACTGTGGTTTTTTTGTCTATGTCATTGATGGGAGGATAGGGCACATTTACGGTTTTCTCAAAAAGCTAAAGTTCACTGTCTTTTATTCTAGGAAGTTAAAGACTGACATTTGCTAGACAGGCCTATTAAACAAGCATTTGCAATGCAATGGTCTCGGCATCATTAAAGGTAGAGCTATTGGCATTGCTCATGACATTTCTTTTTTTTTCTTTAAATCATAAATAAATGGCATTGTCATTTACATTGCCAATTAACAGCACTCTGCACTCAACAGCACACACCGCTCTGCACTCAACAGCACACACCGCTCTGCACTCAACAGCACACACCGCTCTGCACCTGCACTCACTGCTCTGCACCTGCACTCACTACTCTGCACTCACTACTCTGCACTCACTACTCTGCACTCACTACTCTGCACTCACTACTCTGCACTCACTACTCTGCACTCACTACTCTGCACTCACTACTCTGCACTCACTACTCTGCACTCACTACTCTGCACTCACTACTCTGCACTCACTACTCTGCACTCACTACTCTGCACTCACTACTCTGCACTCACTACTCTGCACTCACTACTCTGCACTCACTACTCTGCACTCACTACTCTGCACTCACTACTCTGCACTCACTACTCTGCACTCACTACTCTGTACTCACTACTCACTACTCACTACTCACTACTCACTACTCACTACTCACTACTCTGCACTCACTACTCTGCACTCACTACTCTGCACTCACTACTCTGCACTCACTACTCTGCACTCACTACTCTGCACTCACTACTCTGCACTCACTACTCTGCACTCACTACTCTGCACTCACTACTCTGCACTCACTACTCTGCACTCACTACTCTGCACTCACTACTCTGCACTCACTACTCTGCACTCACTACTCTGCACTCACTACTCACTACTCTGCACTCACTACTCTGCACTCACTACTCACTACTCTGCACTCACTACTCTGCACTCACTACTCACTACTCTGTACTCACTACTCTGCACTCACTACTCTGCACTCACTACTCTGCACTCACTACTCTGCACTCACTACTCACTACTCTGTACTCACTACTCTGCACTCACTGCTCTGCACTCACTGCTCTGCACTCACTGCTCTGCACTCACTGCTCTGCACTCACTGCTCTGCACTCACTGCTCTGCACTCACTACTCTGCACTCACTACTCTGCACTCACTACTCTGTACTCACTACTCACTGCTCTGCACTCACTGCTCTGCACTCACTGCTCTGCACTCACTGCTCTGCACTCACTGCTCTGCACTCACTGCTCTGCACTCACTGCTCTGCACTCACTACTCTGCACTCACTACTCTGCACTCACTACTCTGCACTCACTACTCTGCACTCACTACTCTGCACTCACTACTCTGCACTCACTACTCTGCACTCACTACTCTGCACTCACTACTCTGCACTCACTACTCACTACTCTGCACTCACTACTCTGCACTCACTACTCTGCACTCACTACTCTGCACTCACTACTCTGCACTCACTACTCACTACTCTGCACTCACTACTCTGTGCTCTGCACTCACTACTCTGTGCTCTGCACTCACTGCTCTGCACTCACTGCTCTGCACTCACTGCTCTGCACTCACTGCTCTGCACTCACTGCTCTGCCCTCACTGCTCTGCCCTCACTGCTCTGCCCTCACTGCTCTGCCCTCACTACTCTGCCCTCACTACTCTGCCCTCACTACTCTGCCCTCACTACTCTGCCCTCACTACTCTGCCCTCACTACTCTGCCCTCACTACTCTGCCCTCACTACTCTGCCCTCACTACTCTGCACTCACTACTCACTACTCTGCCCTCACTACTCTGCCCTCACTACTCTGCCCTCACTACTCTGCCCTCACTACTCTGCCCTCACTACTCTGCCCTCACTACTCTGCCCTCACTACTCTGCCCTCACTACTCTGCCCTCACTACTCTGCACTCACTACTCTGCACTCACTACTCTGCACTCACTACATCGCTTAATTCAACAACACAGGCCTCAGTATTAATATTGGGACCAATAGATGAACAGATGTTTAAATGAATGCCCATCGGATTGTAAGGGGAGGGGGGGGGGAAGAGTAACATAGGCAGCCCCAATCAATGGACCAGTCGAGGGAGCCCCGAAACCAAGAGAAAGACGCCTCTCAGTTAATTCGATCTCGTTGGCTATGATATTGACAGCTCTTTCCAACATACTGTCAATACTTGATGTGACAGGTCGCTGTTGGGGTAACCCCTCACGCTTTTCCATGTTGGATGCATAAGGAAGAGAAGCTTAAGTGTGATGGACTCACCTCGTTGCAGGTAAGTAGTTAACAGGTGACAGAGGGGTGGCCTAGCCCAGTCTCCTCTGGCCTCTGACTGGCACGACGGGCCCGCTCTTAGCCCTGGCCTCCCCCGGGCTGCACGCTTGTGCGCCGCGGGAGCCCCTGCAGGATTTTAAGGCGCCTCCTGGTGCGAAACAAACGTTGGCGGCTGCACAACGGCGCTGGAAGCCATGATGCGCGCTGGGGAGTGCGGTCCTCTGCTCTACCAGCTCCCGGTCAGCTTCCCTCTCGCGGTTTTGGCCCCCAGCGTGGGGTCGAACATGCAGCAACAGGGCGTCCTTACATACGGCCTGTGAGCTGAGTTAGTGAAAGACAATTTCAGATTGAATGTGGCTGATCAAAGTTTGCAGCATCCTAAATGCCCCCGGAAGCCCGCCGCGGCCGCCCCGGAAGTCAGGCACGGTCGCCTGTGACGGGGGCGGGGCCACGTCCAGACCGGAAGAGGAGGCAGGCGGAGTCGATGCGTCTCGCGGCCCGGGGCTCCTGTGAGCGGTGTAGATCCCCGGGGCCGCGCAAGCAGGAGGTTTGGCGCTGCGTGCTGAGTGCAGAGTCCCCGACATTGGCCAGGTAAGTTCCAAAAGGCTGGGGGGGCTTGGTGCACTTGTGTGTGTGTGTGTATGCTCGTGTGTGTGTGTATGTATGTGTGCGACGATGACGGCGGGGGAGGGGGGGGCCTCGGTGCACTTGTGTGTGTGTGCGCGCGTGTGTGTATGTGTGACGGGGGTGGGGGTGTCTCTGTATGTATGTATGTATGTGCGTGCGTGCATGGGCGCTTGTGTGTATGCGCATGCGTGTGTGGTGCTTGAGCTTCCCAGGAGACAGCGCCTGGCCACAGCGCGCGTTCCCGTTTCAAATCGGCTCCAGGGATGCGCATGGCCGAAACTGTCTCCTGGGAAGCACACTCGCTAACAAAAGATCTCGGCGAGACGCGCTTCCGCGCGTTGAGCCGAGACCTAAAAATGGAGCCTCTGCCTGTTCAAACTGGAGTCTGCATTTGTGTTCAAGGACCTAAACCTAAAATACATAAACCTAAAAAGAAGTGAATAAATAGATAAAATTCTATAATTATGGAGTGATAGTCATAAGATTTTAGACAATCCGGGAACAATTTCTAAACCAAATAGTCACTAAATTATCACTGAATGTGCTTTCGATTGATCATGCTTATAAGACATATTATATATTTACAGAATAACAGTCCATGCCAGAAATGTGCATTTGATGGAATAAGAACACATCACTTGTCTTCAAACTGAAATGCAAAAAGGGGTCTCTGCGCTGGAAGACATGAACCTTACAATAGTCCCAGAGGTATCTGAAGAGGATTCTGTGTTGAAATTGTTAAGAAAGAGGGCCTTAAATATGCTGGAAAGGTTACAGGTTCGCCGGTGAGTAGTCTGACTGTGGGGTCCGACTAGAGTGTTTCAACATCTATCTTCCTAATGAAGAATTATTATGCTACACCAATCGCGTCTATCTCTCCTTGTGGTCCAGTGAGAGCCCTAAAAATTGAATTGTCGAGGTCAGGGGTGCCTTTCTTTTTTCTCATTTCTGTACCTCTACTCCGTGGTCCCTCTGAAAGAGTCCTTTGGAGAGTCAGGAAGCGTCGAAGTAAAAGGAGATAGTTCCTTGCGAGCCTTGTCCTTCGCAAACATCTCTTCCAAATTTCCTCTCTTTCCAATCTCCTCTCCGCCCTAGAGGGTAACTATAGATAACTGGTACAAAACTAATTCCTACAATGAGAACTGGAACGCACACCACTCAGACCAGATGAGGGTAACAAAAAAGTCTGAATTTACTTTGCAGCAAGAGGAAACGTTGAATGAAGCAGAAAATGAAATATTTATGGCACAAAATGGGCTGGGAAATACCCCCAGTATTCCACACCCCACTCTCACAAGCCGGAAAAAAGAACTGTCTCAGAGGCAACTGCCAGTATGAGGGATTATAGGATTAAAACCTCTATATTTTTAAAAGTCACAAGGTGCTTTTTAAACTTTCTAATTCTTAGCCCATCGGGCCTCATTTTTTCCATCCATTATATTCAGGCTAAGAAGCAATTTAGGTCAAGGCGCTGCAATGTAGTTTTATAAGAGGGATTCATTTTTGGAATTGTGATAATCCCAGGATAACAAAATAGATTGCCCATTGATAGAATTCAGAAGGCACTCTCTAGCTTTGATTAGGCTGATTCTTGCACCTGATTTGCAATGAAGTGTACAGTCAATGTTCTGGGGATAATTATTCAAAGGTTTATGACTGTCAATGAAGATCATACGAAGGAGAACTGGTTGACTGCACAAGCTATTACATTACAATGACCATGCCAAATCAACATCAACAAACAGCAATAAGGAACTGAAAACAGACCTGCACTGTATGTCTTCCTGCAAGGCTATCATCATAGACAAGTGCTGGTCGATTTCTGGCTGACTTGCCGATTCACTTTCTCCTTTTAAAGGATCATGCATTAACTTCACCTCACTCTCCCAAGGCAAGATATATGTATGGCCATAGTAAAATCCTAAAGGAATCTTGGCTCGGGCATTTGTGCTTCCATATCGACCAATCACAGTGATCTGAAAAAGTACAAGAAACTAATATGAAATATAATTAATGACTGGCTAAAATGAAAAAAAAAATTGTGAAAAAAGGCTTTTCTAAATTTTGTATACACAAATCCATCTATTAATCAAAAACGGAGTCCCAGATTTACTTAATGAATAAGTTACTTACCTTCAGTAATGATGCATCTGTAAAATTCATGAAGTTATAGATTCCTTACCTTAAGAATTACCCCCAGGCGCCAGACTGTATCCAGAGATTTTTCTTTAGCAGTACCCCTGCGCATCAGTAGGTGGTGTCGGTCAACTCTGTGTCTATCGTTGGTGTCGTGATCATAGGAATAACGTCGCAAGGTCTACTTAGATACCGCCCCTGCGCACGGACGTCAGTTCGGACACGACTTTCTACACCAGAAGAGCAGAGAAATGCAAGACACTGACCACTAGTGTAGCTGCCCGTCGCCCTGATATAGTCGGCAAGCAATCCCCCTAGGTATTCCTTCTTTGCCAAGGAGTAACAGATTTTAAACCATAGGGCAACCCATCGAGAGATGGTACGTTTTTGTACAGCCTGACCTCTCTTGGCGCCAACGAAGAGTTGATCTTCCACCCGAAAATATTTTGTGGGGTCTAAATAGAAAGACAGCATGTGTTTTGGATCCAGACGGTGGAGTCTCCCCTCCTCCTTGGAGGGATGCGGAGGCGGGAAAAAGGTCGGCAGAGTGATGGTCTGTCCTACGTGGAACGAGGTAGCCATTTTAGGAAGAAAAGAGGCCTATGCCCGAAGGCCTACTTTGTCTGGATGAACAGCAAGAAAAGGAGGTTTTGAGGACAGAGCTTGAAGCTCACTCACTCTGCGAGCAGAGGTAATGGCAACAAGGAAGGCAGTCTTCAGAGTAAGGAGCCTGATACAGCAGTAATGTAGAAGCTCAAAGTGAGAACACATAAGGAATGTCAAGACAAAGTTAAAGTCCCACTGGGGCATTACGAAAGGAGAAGGAAAACAATATATAATGCCCTTAAGGGAATCTATTAACAATAGAAAGGCTGACCAGGAAGGCAAAGAAAGGCAGAAATGGCCGAAAGATAGCCTTTTAGTGTGCCCAGGGCAAAGCCCTGCTGGGCTAGAGAGTGGATGAACAAGAGTACCACCGAAAGGGGAGCAGAAAGGGGATCCACAGCCTTTGCTGTGCACCATGCCACAAACTTACTCCTTCTACAGGCGTACACAGACTTGGTGGAAAGACGCCTGACTGCCAAGATGACATTACAGACTTCGGGCGGAAGCTCAAAATATGTCAACTACCGCCGCTGAAACTCCATGCAAGGAGGTGAAGGCTGGATAGGTTCGGGTGGAGCACCGTCCCCTGCTGCTGCGACTATGATCCTCCCGAAGAGGCAGTCTGATCAGAGGATCGATGGAAATGTGTAGCAGCTCGGGATACCAGACTCTTCGTGGCCAATCTGGAGCCTCAAGTCAGACTTAGGCCTGGTCGTGCATGATCTTCAGCACTCGGGGCTGAAGTGGTACAGGCGGAAAGGCATATGAGAGCCACAACTCCACTCACGACGAAAAGCGTTGCAGAGCAAGTGACGCCTTGGAAAACCCAGCACGCAAAACTGCTGACAATGAGCGTTCTCTTGGGTGGCAAACAGATCTAACCAAGACTCTACCCACGACTGAAAGAGACCTCCAAGTGCAGCCGCCATTTGTGATCCATCATGCACCAACGCCTGAGCTAGTCCGCCCTGGCGTTCAGAGAACCTGCCAAGTGTTGAACCACCAGGGACATGCCCTGATGTTCCAACCATGTCCAAAGGCGAAGAGCCTCTTGACATAGTATCCACGACCCCACACCGCCTTGTTTGTTGCAGTATCTCATGGCGGGGCTGTTGTCTGTGAACACCTGTACCACACTACCTTTGATAGAGGGTAGGAATGTCTTCAGTGCCAGACGAATCGCCCAGAGCTCCAGAAGGTTGATGTGGAGGCCAGACTACCAGAGACCAGAGTACTCTCATCTCCGCTTCTCCCATGTGGTCGCCCCATCCCAGGAGTGACGCATCGGTCACCACCAATAAATCTGGTTGGGGAATGGAGAGGGATCTGCCGCTGAACAAATCTTGGTTCATTAACCACCACTGCAATTAACGTGCAGTGCCCTCCGAGATCAGGACAACGTCGGAAAGATTGCCCCATTGCTGCACCCAGACTTGCTGTTCAGAGGGATAAACCTGAAACTGCACCGTATCCAAAACCGCTCCGATGAAAAGGAGCTTCTGAGAAGGAGTCAGGTGTGACTTCCGCACATTGATAGTAAAACCCAGCAAATGCAGTATGTCCGCCGTAGTCTGCAAGTGGAGAAGACAGCCTGGGGAGAACTCGCCTTCAACAGCCAGTCGTCGAGCTAGAGGAAGACTGGAACCCCTGATCTGTGCAGATGAGCTGCGACCACCGCCATCACATTCGTGAAAACCTGAGGGGCGCTGGTAAGGCCAAAAGGGAGCAAAGTGAATTGACAATGCTCGAGGCCTTCCCTGAACCGTAGAGAACGCCTGTGGGCCGGCAGGACGGGGATATGGAAATAAGCGTCTTGCAAGTCCAATGCTACCATCCAGTCTCTGGGGTCGAGGTCAGACAGGACCTGAGCCAACGTGAGCATCTTGAACTTTTCCTTCCGGAGGAAGCGGTTGAGGGCCCTGAGGTCTAAGATTGGATGCAGGCCTGTGTCCTTCTTCACTACCAGAAAGTAGTGGGAGTAGCAACCACTAACTACTTATGGCACAGGGACCCTTTCGATAGCTCCCTTGGCCAACAGAGCTGCAACTTCCTGGCGGAGAAGAGTCAAATGATCCTCCGACATGCGATCGAAAGATGGTGTCATGGAGGGACGAGTAGTCTTGAAGGGGAGGTAGAAGCCCCTCCAGACTACCTTGCAAAACCCACTTGTCCGACGTGATGGTATGCCAGTGAGGGAAGTGATGGCGAATCCTGCCACCCTCTGGCGGCCCTGAAAGGTCTGACTAGAAGGGTTTGGAGGCTGCTGCAGGGTGGACTGGCCCTCCTCGCTAGCCCTCAGACCTGCGTTCCTGGGTCTCATGTCTGCGGCCATGCACAGGCTGGACAGCTTGCATGAACCCGTGGCTAGACTGGGTCGAACGTGGCGGCACACCCCTTCCATAGCTGTCTGGGGCACAAGTTTTTACGGGGCCCAAGGATCTGGTCGTAGCCCTGGAGTCCCTGAAGCGCTCGAGCGCAGAGTCTGCCTTGTCACCGAAAAGGCGACAGTAATCAAAGGGCATGTCCAGTAAGGTAGATTGAAAATCCCCAGAGAAAATAAACGTCCTCAACGAGGCGCAGCGCCTCAGGGCTACTGACGTGGAAACCACTCTGTTCAGTGAGTCGGTGGTATCCAGCCCACATCTGATGTTGAATTTGGCTGCGTCTTTACCCTCTGCCACTGCGCAGGTGAGAACGGCCTGGGCCTACTCCGGGCACTGTGGCAGCACATAGCAACCGTATCTCACACTGTAAGAGGCATGCAGTATTCACCTACCGCAGCACTAAGCTGGCGGAAGAAAACATCTTCTTCCCAAGATGATCCAGCTGCTTGGCTGCTGGGGGAGCAGTAGGGAATGCGCCCTTGAAGGACTAGGCTTGGACTACCAAGCTCTCGGGGTCGGGTGTTGGGAGAGGAAAAGTGGGTCACCCAGGGCCAGGCGGGGGAGTCGGGCCATCATCCTGTCCACAGGAGCCCTGTGCTGGCTTGGACCAAGTTCCCAGAAGGACATCCATGAGGGCTTCATTAAAAGGCAGAAGGGGCTCCGAAGAGGCCGCTGCTGGTTGAAGCGCCTCTGTCAGGAGGTTAGTCCTGACTGCCACTGTAGGAAGCTAAAGGCCCAAGACCTCAGCCATCCCTATCCAACACCACTGCATAAAACTCTGTTGCCATGGTAGGGGGAGAAAGAATGCCAAGGTCTGGGGAGGAATCCAGACCACTGGGGTCACCCAGGTACTCTCGCCAGTCTGCCTCATCAAGTTGGTCAGTCTCAAAACTAGGGCGGCACCGCGCGGTCTAGGGTCTGCCTCACTCATCTCCTGCGCATGCATGCCGTTATGCGCCAAACTGTTTTGTGCCAAAGCGCATGTGTCTGCTTCTGCAAGTCGTTGGTGGTTACTCTGCTCCCATTTACGTTAATATGAATGCCTTGCTCAATGTATATTTGTTATTACTTCTTGAAATCATGCCTATATGAATCATGTTTAAAAATCATTTATTTATTGACTTGCTGTCATTAGTGAAGGAGTCTAATGTCTATTGCAGTCCATTATCTGTTTTGCAGGTCCAGTGTTCCTTCCTTTGTTAAGTTACATGCAGTCTTTCACTATTGTGGACTGCATTTCCCAGCATGCTATGGGTGAGCTGTTTGTGATGGGACGTGGCCACGTTTAACGTCAGCGACCACGTCCTTCTCCCTGTGCTCACTATTCCCCTGACTCCAGCAAGAGAGGATCTTTTTACTGGAGTTCCGGTATTTGGGCTTTGGAAGATTTTCTCCTCTATTGCGGTGAGCTCTCCTTTTTTATTTAGGCTCGGGCCCCTTTGGCTGGGTTTCACTCCTCCTGAAGCCTCTCGGGACAATTTCTGAAGACCGGCTCTCGCAGCTCTTCTTCCGGCATTCCCGGGTTACGAAGGAACGTGCCGGCTCCCGCAACGACTTTCCCGAACTCCACTCCACACAGAAGACAGAGTAGGTCGTACTCTGTAGGTAGGAAGGAAAGCCTGATCTAAAAACAGTTTAAGCCATAACGCTAGCGTCGTGTACAGTAATTTACATATCTGGCAAACGTTCTGAGCATTTAGTTTTTCGTGTGTGTATTGGCTCATTTGTATATTTACCGAACAGAAAACAAAGCATAACAATAGTTTCCTTGCTCATTTTATTTAGTTTTCTTTATCCTTTTTAATTCAAGCATATTTATGATTTTTGTGACCCTGTAAAGAGGTTATTTACTGCATTTAAAGGTGATTTAACCTTTTATGTTCTGAACCAGTGATATAGAAAGCCATTCATACTTAGAATGCTTATCTGGCAGCATATTATGTAAGACAATTTGACAATCTGGGCAACATTGTTTAGAATAAGCATTAGACAACTGGTTAGTGACTTTAGTGGCATTTAGTATTGTTTAGTCACTATTGAACAGTCAGAAGCTTGATGACAAAATGTTTAACTTGAAGAACCATTTTAGAATGCAACTTGGATAGTTGTTATGGTTCAGTTGAGTATGTCAAATGCTTATTGTGTTGTCTACTAACTTTTATTTTACAGATCTCCTTCCCTGCAGTCCCCTTCCTAAATCCATTCCCCCCGCTTGATCACTTCAATACTCTGTAAAATTAAAAATCAGAGTTGAAGGTATCGAGAGGTGGGCCATTGTGTCATCGCATCAGACCCTGAGGAAACAACATATGACAGTCAGCTAAAGGGTCCACAGACCCCTCCCAGTCCCCCTTACCCTGCTCTGGTTACCAGGCAGGCCTGAAAGGAACACCAGGGATAAACAGAGGCACAAAAGTACCCTTTGATGCCAGTCCCGAGGTCAGTCCGGGCCGTGTACAAATGGGGGTTGAGGCTGGGGTCAGTGCCGATCGGGACAAGACCAGCGCCTGGGGCATCGTCATCGGGATTGGCACCGGGGAAGGTACCGTGAGGTCGACCGGCGTTGATCTGGATCCAGGCCTGGATCCTCGGACGCCCTGTGACGCCGTAGCCGCCGGCTTCCAAGTCCCAGGGCCCCAGCCGAGTCAGAGGGGCCTGAAGGCACACTGGCAGAGTCGGGCTGACCAAAGATGACATGCAGCGCTTAATAAAAAGCTCAAAGCTGGGCAGGGGACGCTCCAGCACCGGGAAAAGGGGGGAAACTCTGAGCCGTACCTGGAGCAGGATCCGAAGACGGAGCTGGAGAACTACAATGCTCCGGGTCAAGCGCTGTGTCGGCCAACTGACGGGAGAAGGTGAAGAGCGAGGCTGATCTTCACCTTCTTCTTATGCTTCAACTTACTCGAAGATCTCGAAGACTTGGATGACAAATGATGGTGGTGGCTCTGTGATCGGACTCAATACCTTCCTCTCCACCGGTACCTCGAGCAACGCGAAGCCAAATGCCGGGCCTCCAACAACTTACTGGACCGCTCCCACAAAGACCTGGGATTCATGGACCAACAGTCGGAGCAAGACTCTGGGTCGTGGTTGCGCTCTAGGCACCAGAGCCACCCGAGGTGGGGGTCCGTAACCGACATCAGGCGGTTATAGGCTTCATACGGCTTGAACACGGTCCGTCGATGGGACATCCCTCGTACACCAGGAGTCGGAAGACTCTAAAAGAAATCGACAAAAGTCGAGAAAAAGGTAGTCAAAAATTGACTAAGAGGTAGCTCTCTCAAGATCGGCACAAAACTGGCGTGGAAACAGAAAGAACTGATGTCAGCGCGCAGGGGCAGCGTCTAAGTAGACTCCACAATGTCATTCCGCCGACCATGACAGACGCGGAGTCGACCCAGGCTACCTATTGACGCGCAGGGGTACTGCTAAAGAAAAATCTCCGGATCCAGTCTGACACCTGGGGGTAATTCTAAAGGTAAGCAATCTAGAACTACAGTCTCTTTGAATTAATGAGGATTATAATGATAAAAAAAACAACATTAGATGCAATTTTGCTTTATCACTCACAGACAAAAAGATGAGTAAGTACCAAAATATTACAGATGTTTCACCAAATGCTAAAGTAGTAAAAAGTCAGTCTTCCTTTCACCATGCAACAAAAGGTTGCTACATTAATAGGCATGTCTATACATCTACTTTCTTGCAGAACAACTTATTGAGAGAAAAAAAACTTTGCTCAAGGACAAACTCGAGAAAAACAGAAAAAAAGCAGCTTGGAAAAAAAAGGGATGATTGATTCATCCCTTTTTACTATGGGGCAGGGTAAGTCACAGACGAGGCAATGTATTGAGTATAACATAGGCTAAACACAGTTCCTTATAGCCCACCTCCCTCCTCACCCAGAATCATTCTTGAAATCTTGAGCAAACCAGGCAGTTTTCTGCATTACCATGTGTCATGAACATTATTCAAATGCATTCCTCGAACCCTTGAAGGCTCTGCTCTCACCATGGACAGGTTATAATGGCCTCGCAGGAGCAGTTAAATGGGCAATCTCTGATGGGTATAGACTATGGCAGGCTTCTCCAAGTAGTTTGCGAGCTACTGGTAACTCTCCAGCTACCTTTAAGTAGCTCTCCTGTGTCCATCCCAGCCTACTAAATTAGAAGATTTTGCTTTTCTGAATAAATATGCCAACACTGAAAAGTGTGCATTCAAGACAAAACTTCGTGTTTTGAGTACCCGTAAAGGAATATGTTACTTACCAGTATGCATCTGTTCTTGGCATGTAGGGCTGCTGACATTCATATCTGCAGCAGTTTGAAAAAGAGTTTTGAGGACAGCCTGGCCTACAGCAGCTTGCTGCTTTGCTTGCACGTCTACACAGTAGTGTTTTCTGAAAGTGTGTATGGTAGTCCATGTGGCTGCTCTACATATGTCTTCAAGAGGAATATTCTCTAGGAAAGCCATGGATGCCCCCATTTTTCGCGTAGTGTGTGCTCTTGGGGGGACAGTTAAAGTGCGTTTAGCCTTTTGAGAACATATTTGAATGCATTTAATGACCCATCTGGCTATTCCTGACTTTGATATTGGATTTCCTTTATGTTGTGGTGAAAAAGCAACAAATAATTGCTTTGTTTTCCTAAATGACTTCGTTCTGTCCACATAATAAAGCAGAGCTCTCTTTACATCCAGTGTGTGTAGGCATCTTTCAGCTACTGACTGTGGATTTTGGAAGAACACTGGCAGTTCTATTGATTGATTAATATGGAAATTGGATATGACCTTTGGCATAAACTTAGGGTTTGTTCTAAGAACCACCCTGTTAGCATGTACTTGCATGAAGGGTTCTTGAATTGTTAGTGCTTGTAACTCGCCTGAGTGAGGTAATGGCAATCAAGAAAGCCACATTCCACGTTAAGAATTGCAGTTCGCATGAGAGGTTCGAAAGGAGGTCCCATAAGTCTGGTAAGTACTATATTTAGATTCCAGACTGGGGAAGGTGGGTGTCTTAGAGGGATCACCCTTTTAAGACCCTCCATAAAAGCCTTTATTGCTGGTACTCTAAACAGTGAAAGGTGTTGCCTGTTTTGAAGGTATGCTGCTATAGAAGCGAGGTGTAATCTTATGGAAGAGTATGCTAGGTTGCATCTTTGAAGATGCAGCAGGTAACATATAATGTTCAGTATGGAAGCATCTAAAGGTTTGATTTGGTTATTTTTGCAGTAAATGACAAATCTCTTCCATTTAGCTGCATAGCACGCTCTCGTAGTTGGTAGTCTTGCCTCTTTAATGATGTTCATGCAGGCCGGAGGCAAGTTAAGGTATCCAAATTTTAAGACTTCAGGAGCCAGATCGCTAGGTTCATCTGATTGGGATCTGGGTGTCTGATTTCTCCATGGTTCTTAGTTAGAAGATGGGGTGCGAGGCACAGCCTTTGATGAGGAACTACTGAAAGTTCCAGAAACGTTGTGTACCATGGCTGTCTTGCCCATGTGGGAGCAACTAGGATCAGTGTGAGTGACTGCTGCCGCAGTTTGCGTGCCACCAGCGGAATCAGTGGTGCTGGGGGAAAAGCATACGCAAATCTGCCTGACCAGTTCATCCATATCGCATTGCCTTGTGACAACGGATGTGGGAACCTGGTGGCAAAGTACTGCCATTTTGAGTTTTTGTTTATTGCAAACAGGTCTATCTCCGGGTGCCCCCACTGCCTGAAGAATGGTTGGAGAACTTGGGGGTGAATCTCCCATTTGTGTAGTAGCTGGCTGTGCCTGCTGAGCAGGTCTGCTATTTGATTGTCTTTCCCTGGGAGGTGTTCTGCAAGGAGAAAGATATCTTTTGGAATTGCCCACTTCCATATGCTCTGTGCCAAGTGTGACAGCTGTGGAGTGTGTATTCCTCCCTGTTTCTGGATATAGCACATTGCTGTCATGTTGTCCGTCCGGATCAACACAGTCTTGCTGTACAAGTATTTTTGGAATGCTTTCAGGGCAAGGAATATCGCTAGCAACTCTAGTTGGTTGATATGCAGTTTCTTTTGGTTGATTGTCCAGAGCCCTTGTACTGTGTAGTGAAGGAGGTGGGCTCCCCAGCCTGTGATGCGTCCGCTGTTAGTACTAGTTTTGGAACCGGCTCTTGGAACAGTCGCCACTTGGAAAGGTTTTGTGGGTTCCGCCACTGCAGAGAGTTGTGAGCACGACTGTCTACCAACACTAGGTCATGTAGTTGTCCTTGAGCTTGGTTCCACTGCCGTGCTAGGCATTCTTGCAATGGACGCATTTGGAGTCTGGCATGGGGACAATGAATATGCAGGAGGCCATCATGCCTATGAGCTGCATGAAGACTCGAGCTGGAAGAGAGTGTTGTGGCAGAAATTTGCGAATGAGCATCTGCATACTGGCTATCCTCGCTGAGTTTGGGTATGCCTTTGCCACTGAGGTATCTATAGTAGCTCCCAGATATTCTTGAGTGTGGGATGGTTTTAGATGTGATTTTGGGTAGTTTATTGAGAAACCTAGGCTGTGTAGCAGCTGAAGTGTTTGAGACGTGTCTCTTGCACACTGTTGGTACGATTTTGCTTGTATCAGCCAATCGTCTAGGTACGGGAACACATGGATGTGTTGCCTCCTGAGATGTGCAGCTACTGTTGCTAAGCATTTTGTAAACACTCTTGGAGCCGTGGTCCCCCCGAAGGGGAGAACCTTGAATTGGTAGTGTTGACCTTCTATTGTGAACCCGAGATATTTTCTGTGAGCTAGATGGATAGGTATGTGAAAATACGCGTCCTTGAGGTCCAATGTTGCTAGGAAGTCTCCATGCTGTAGCAAAGGGAGCACTTGCTGTAGTGTGATCATATGGAAATGTTCCGACAGTATGTATTGATTAGGGGTCTGAGGTCCAATATTGGCCTGAGTGAACCGTCCTTCTTGGGAATAAGGAAGTATAGGGAGTATACTCCTGTCCCTTGGTGTTGGAAAGGGACTGGCTCTATGGCCCCCTTTTCCAGCATGCATTTCACCTCTTGTTGTAGCAGGTTGATGTGTTCTTTGGACATAGGACGGTGTCTGGGTGGTATGTTTGGTGGGGTAGAGGTGAGTTCTAGGCAATAACCATACTGGATAATTTGTCTCACCCACCTGTCCGTGGTAATTGCGTTCCAGACAGGTAGGAATTGTTGGAGTCTGCCTCCGACCGGTGTTAGTGTGTCTGGAGGTAGCATGATGAAGTCACTTTTTTGTGGCAGTGGAGGCTCTGGTGTTATTGCCTCCACGTCCTCTTCCCTTGTTCTTGTTGCCCCTATAACCTCCTCTGTTGGAGTTCTTGTTAAAGGAACCTTGGGTGTTGCCTTTGTATGTAGATGAGGTCTGTGAAGTATTGCCTCGTGTAGCTGCTCTGTATGAGGAGTGTCAAAAGGAACCGCTGTGTTGCTGAAACTGCAATGCACCCATTGATTTTGCAGTTTCTGTGTCTTTCTTCATTTTGTCTAAAATGGTGTTGACTGCAGGGCCAAAAAGGAAGTCTTGATTGACTGGTTGGTTAAGAATGGTGGACTGCACCTCGTTCTTAAAGCCCGAAATACGCAGCCATGCATGTCGTCGTAGTAAAACGCTAGTGTTAATAGACCTGGCTGCAGTGTCGGCTGCGTCAAGCGCACATTTGATGGAGGCGTTTGTAATACATTTTCCCTCCTGTATGAGGTCATTAGCTTGGGCTTTAAAAGGATCTGGCAGGTGTTGCATTAAGCTTTCAAGCTGGTCATAGTGTGCTCTGTCGTAACGACCTAGCAGAGCTTGTGTATTCGCAATTCTCCATGAATTGGAGGCCTGTGAAGCCTGTGTAGTTCCTAGTTTCCCACTAGGCCCTGCGCATTGGAATAACAAACAGTAGTATCGACGTGGAACTGCTTATATTCCAGGCCTCCACTGACTATGCTAAACTTAATTGGGTTGTGTTACCAACTAGCTCAGAGGTCACTGGAAACTTTCTTCTCTGCATAGGAAGTGATCAGCTTCCTGGGCACAGACAAGAAGGGATTCAGTTTTCCAACAACCGTGCAACATGACAACTTTGCTCCTCAGATCAAGAGTCGATCTCTAGGGTCGTGTGAAACAATAGACATAGATTTCACTCAGTCAGTCTGGTGCAGTTTACTTTCACAGATGTAGAGAATAGAGAGACGGGCGTTTATCAATAAAGGTTAACATTTATTGAACAGTCTTTCTTCTCGTACAAGAGAAATGTATTGCCACAATTGCAATAATTGTTATTATAAAAAGTACGTACAGTAAGATAAGTATTGCGAAATAGAACTGTAAAAGCATTGATATGGTTTCTTAGCCATACAATGGTTTAAAAGTAATAAAACATATATACAGTCATATATACATTAGGCTAACATACTCAACTGGTGCTTCTAACTAAGCCTACCCCAGTGTG
The DNA here is from genome assembly GCF_964263255.1 of Lissotriton vulgaris. Taxonomy (NCBI): domain Eukaryota; kingdom Metazoa; phylum Chordata; class Amphibia; order Caudata; family Salamandridae; genus Lissotriton; species Lissotriton vulgaris. Next base: position 910,155,508 of record NC_141694.1, read on the forward strand.
CCTGACCTAAGCCTAACACGTGAGAAGGGGAGTAAGTAAGTAGCTTAAGTTAAGTTGGTTTTGCCAAGGTTTGTTTCAAGAATTCTCGTCTAAGGGTTTAGTCAACACCATACCTCTGAATAGAATGATGGAGGATTGGTATCTCCTTCAGGGGTCTCTCTCGATATCCCAGTCACCCGCGAGGGTAAACCGGAAGCGCCGGGACTGGATTTCTCTGCACGAGAAAGGCAGCGGCTTCTCTCAGCGCGTCGAGGAAGGAGGGGGGACAGCGTCCGCGGGCAGCTGGGCTGGATGTCTTCGCAGAGGACGGCTGCTCGGCTCCTCAAGCGTACTGCACCATAGTTCGCGCTGTAGCGGCGATAATGGTAATCAGCAGCTTCACCACCACAGGATAGCAGGCTGCAGCGACAGAGTGCTAGTTTTTACCAACACTGGGTCATGCAGGCAGCTGGCATCAGCAACAGGGAACGAACTCGCAGCTCGTATCTCTCTCAGCTCAAGGCAACGTTGGTAATATTTATACCTGACAGGTGCCGGGTTTGACGCAAGTTTGCTGGACATAAGACGTCAATTAAAGATGTCACTAGGAAGTGACAGTTATCAGTTGCTCATTAGAGTTCCATTACTAATCAAAACATAGCAAGCGGGGATTTCCAGGTTTGCTAAGTTTTTATCTTGTTGAAGAACTCGGAGTGTTATCTAGGAATATCAGATAGTGACTGCTGCACTGTCATTGCACTAATTGGTCGCAAAGGAAGTAGCAGAGAGTCATGCTGGAATGTGGCTCTGTTCGTGTGAGGCCAGAGATGACTTTTCAGAAAATCGCACTTGAACGGTTATGCCAATATAGGGAATAAATGGATTTATAGCCGAATAGGGGCATAAGGTCACAGTATCGATCAGGAACCTAGATAAGCACGCAACAGGACAGGGAACCAAAACCGGCCCTGGCAAAGTGCTTGGCTGCCCCCCATCCCCACTCGGGGGGGGGGGGGGGTTAAGGGGGGGGTTGGAGGTGCCGCCGAGCGCTTTGCTAGATGATTTACAAAAGGGGGTGGTGATGAACAGAGTGTCTGAGTTAAACAGACCACTCTTACCCAGTCCAAAGATCAGGGCTTGATCCATCACCGTTATTTATCTCACTGCCCCATCCCAGCTCAGAACCTGGCTATATGCAAATCAGTCTGTCCCTGGCCCAGTGCATCATGGGAACAGGGCAGACTAAACTACCAAGCCAATTCTTCACCAGAAAGGAGACAAGCTACCGGGGACCGGTTTCTGGCATTTCAGCCTTCTTAGGCCCGGCTTGCTTGAATCCTGATGGAGCAGTGAGAAAGGGACTCATGTCTGAGTATACCCTGCCACACCTATAGTGGCCAAAAACGATTTACAAAAGGGGGTGGTGATGAACAGAGTGTGAGTTAAACAGACCACTCTTTGCTAGGGCCGGTTTTCGGCCGATTTTGTTGCAGGGCCGATTTTGCAGCTATGCTGCAAAAACGGCCCTGTAACAAAAGTGGCCCCCAGGGGCTCAGAAACGGCCCCCACCCTTGCGGCGCACCAGGGGATTGCCCGGTGCCCGCTAAGGCTAGTCCGGGCCTGCTTTGAAGCTACCCTTTTACGCGAGGCCTTCAGTATTTTGGAGCCTCCCCTGTTGTCTGTGAGTTGGCCCTTTTGCGTGCATTAGCCACTACCAGTGAGTCTAATGGTAACTGACCTCTGATATAGGTAGGGTCTGTAGGGGCTGCTCTATATTTATTTTCAATTCTGGGATTGATTACGCGTGCCCTGGCTGTATCTTTAAATATATCAAGCGCGTGTTTTAATACCCCCTTTAGCATAGGAAGTGTTCTGACGTTTTTCTCTGAAGTAGGGAAAGTGTCAAATAAGAAGTCTTCTTCTATAGGATCATTGTGCATGTCTACGTTGTGGTACTGCGCTGCCCTGTCTATTAGTTGGTTGAAGACAATGGTGTTGTCAGTAGGTGACTGCTTTGTTGGGTATGAGGAGACGTCAGGGATGGGATGCGTGTCATATGGGTCAGTTGGCTCTAGCCATGGTTCATTTTGGGGGTTAGGATCCTCTGGATAGTCATAATCATGCTGAGGATCTTCCCCTGTGTCACCCTCATTGTCCCCATAGTGAGAAGGAGAGCAAGGAGCAAAAGGCGTAGTAGGCATAGTGGGATAGAAAGGAATGAAGGGTCTAGAGGGAGAAGTCTCAAAGTCCTTCTTCTTTAGAGGAATGGGGGAATGAGAGTCTGTGTCCAGTGGTCTCTTCTTCCTGTGTAGGATTGTGACTTTACCAGTCTCAGAATTAATATATATTTTTGCCTGGTCGTCTGATGGATCTGGATGGCAGAGTTCTTCTTCCACTGTCCTTGGCTGTGTCTTTGACTTCTTCGGCTTAGTCTGTTTTGGATCGACTATTGCCTCTGGGTCGATAACCCCTTCTGTTTCGACGACTTTCGGTGCTTTATTGCTTTTTCTCGGCTCTGACCCTTTGTTCGGGTCGACAAGTGATTTCGGATCGACCGGGTTTTTCGGTTCGACGCGCTTCTTGTGCTCGACAGGTTTTTTCGGTTGACTGTCCTTTGTCGAGTCGATGGCTTTTTTCGGATCGACCGGTCTTTTTGGAGCACTTTGTAGGAGAGTAGGGTCTGCAATCCTATGATCACCCCAGATTTTTGCTTTTTGCTTCACTGGTTTACGACTTCTCTGGCTGTGGGCCTGCTAATCAGACCCCCAGCCTAGCTGTTCTCTCACTAAATTGACACGTGTACCTTAGGTGCATATACCAATTGGTACTGGGCCACCTTATCAGACCCTGTAACTCAGGGCATAGGTGTACCCAGGGCCTACCAGGGGCTGCAGCATGTATTATGCCACCCCTGGCTGGCCATCTAAATCTGACACAACTGGCTGCACGACAGCTGGGGCAAGGTGGTGTAATCACCCTTTGCTTTAGATAAAGTATACCTATATCTAACCCTAAAATGGACACATGTATTCCTATCAGTCACTCCTATGGCAGGCCTTAACAATCCTGAAGGCAGAGTGCTTGGAATCATGTGAGATGGTGCTCTGGCATGAGCTGAGCCCGTTTGCAGCTTGCGGAACCAAGTCCTAATAGCTGTTCCATGATAACGCATACCATATACTCTTAAGTGCATTATAATCCTCGCGGTTATATGCCAACTCTGGTATCGCTTTATCAAAACATGTCGAGTAAGGTGTCATACGAATTGGAATACTAACCCCTCGCCAATTCTGGCGACGGGGTTAGCATTCCACCCTTCTAGAGGGACACGACATGTGTGTAACTGTGAACCCCGGTTAAAGTTAACTCAAGCCTCAGCATCACAAAATGGATGCTGCCACCACAGACACAAGTCTGACCTCCTGCTGCTGGGAGTCCTTCCAGCGAGGAGAGCTTGGACACAGGGTTTCCTGTCAGGGGCGGTGCTAGCACCATCCCAGACAGGGTTTTGTGTATCCTGGGTAGGCAGGGCGGAATAGGAAGGTGAATGCAAGTGGTACCCCGGTGCTCACTATGCATAGGCCGGCTTGAACCAGTTCCAGGGGCACACCAGCCCCTGAGCTGGGGAAAGTCCGGACAGGGGAGAGGGGTGTAACCACCCCCCTTCCTGGTCCCACCCATGGGCAGGACCTAGTCCCGTACCAGCCCCTTTCTTTAGAATAAAGGTAGGAGCGGGGACCCTTCCAAATTAGATCATCTTTGAATCCTGAAACTACTTTCTACGAAAGGAACTCAAGACTTCTTCTTAAGATTTCTCCCTTGTGACTAAGGAGTAGTCACCCTGCAGCAGCAGGCACCAACTAAGTATCTTGTGGTTTGCTAAGACGTCCTTCCTCCGGAACCAGACTGACCAGCACGACGAGACCCGGACTCCCTGCCCTCTCTGACCTCAACCTGCCTCTACAGCACAGCTGAGAACCGTAGGTGCGACGAGACCAGAGGACCCGGCGACCATCAGAACCAACACGACGCTGACCTAGCACGACCACCGAGGGACCCTCGAGTGGGTGCACTGGGGTAAGAGAAGCCCCAACCCCAAGCAGCACAAGCACCGAAGACCAGCCCCCCAGCATCCTCCAGATCTGCGTGGGGCCCTTTTACTTCTGTGTCGCTTGCCACGTTGTCCGGTCACTTGCCCGTTGGCTAGTGACCCTTCAGACGACGTCCTACATTTGTTACACCGCTGGTCTAGCTCCTCTAGACTGGCCCTAGTCTCCTCCTGAAGGGGACCTTCCTCGGACCCTCCTGGTCCACTCAAGACGCCATTTTGTGTCGCCACGTGGGCTTGCCGTAGCCAAGGCTTGTTGCCTCCTTCACCGGATCCAGCATCGCCAGCAGCAGACATCCGACTTGGGACAGCTCGCAGACCTCCAGCCTGGTCGACATCAGCGCCCCTGGTCCGTGCAGCAGCAGAATCCAGTGTCACCTCTTCGCCTGGCTGAGTGACCTCGTCCGGTGCCATCCTGGTGCCCACCTAATCACTGGCTAGTGATTCAGAACTTGGTCCCCTCTGCTTACAGGTACTCTTCTTCAACTGATCCAGTCCTTGGATCAGCCCGTAACATCTTCACTGGTCGCCTGCCAGCAACTTTCACTTCAGGCTCCTGGTTCGTCAACGAGGATTCCCGACGACACTTGAACCCTATGCAGCCGCAGCCCCTGGGCTAGGTAAACCGAGTACTACGGTGCTCCAGCGTAGACTAACTCTCTAAGTGTCTAGATCCACTTTCGTTTTTGACCTACCTACTCGGGTTCGCCCGAGAACACTAACTTTTGCATTTACTAGTATCCATAGACTTTGTCCCGCATTACGGGTGAGAGTTCCCACTCTGCACACGACGTCCCTAGGCCTCCTGCTTCTAATCGAAGGGTTCAGCATTGTATGCCTAGCGTTTCTAAAGTCTATGAGAGTAGTACTTACCTGCTAGTAATTTCGCATTCCACTTCCATAGTATATGGTTTCGTGCCCCTCGGGCATTTGTGTAAATTGTGCGACTTTCAGTATTTCTTTAATAGTTTTGTATTGTGCTTAGCACCCTGTCCTCATACAGAGTCCAGGGTTGTTGTGTTATAAATAAATATCCTTTTATTTTCATAACAACTTGTGTGGTGTCCTTTCACTTGGTGTTCAAGGGGTATATGTGATGGTATAACAGCTGGCTTAACACGCCCTCTAGAGTTTAGCCTAAAGACTGCTCTTGTCCATGCTACTAGGATAGCTGGTCTATAAGGTTGACTTACAACCAATCATCAATAAGGGTCGTTTGGACTGATACATAGTGATCACTAGAATAGTGAGCACTGCATATCAGGCCAACTTCTCACACACTTGTCTTTGGTTCGATAGCCTTCTCCGTCTGGATCACAGACCTTCTTCGGTTCGGCGACCTTCGGCACAGCAGGCTTTTTTGGCTCGACGGCCTTCTTCAGGTCGGCGCCCTTCGGCTCGGTGGCCTTCTTTGGCTCGACGGCCTATTTAGGTTCGGCGCCTTTTAGCTCGACGGCCTTCTTCGGGTCGACGCCTTTAGGCTGTACGGCCTTTTTCGGGTCGACGACCTTCTTGGGTTCTAGAACCTTCTTTGGGATCACGTTACTTGGCCCTGGGGTCTCTGAAGGCTTAGTCTTTGGTTTCGGAGCCGAGCGGGACGGCGGGCTGGGGAATGTTTCTTCGGATCTTGGCTAAGGCCTTTTGGCGATGCCTCGACCGGATCCTTCTGTAAAGGGGGAATCGGTGTCGGTGGCAGTGTACTCACGATTTCCCCGGTGGGATCTCGTCTGAGTTCGAGTAGTCCTCGACGGTGACGATCTCTAGGTCCGAATCTTCAGCTTCTGGAAATTCTTGGTCATCATCGAAGAGGTTGTCTGGTCCCGGTGCCTGTCGCTGCATCTCTTGCCTAGCGGCCCGTCGAATCCGTATGGTTTTCTTCGAACGGAATTGGGCACAGGCTGGGCAGTTTTCTTCCTTATGGTCTGGTGATAGGCACTTGTTGCATGTTTGTCAGTATGCGGGAACTTGGAGTGGCATTGTGGGCACCTTTTGAACAGGCTTCTTTCCATCGACAGCAGGACCACGTGGCGTCGAAAAGTCCCAACGGCCCGCGTCGACGACCGGTTCGAGATGGAAAGTTCGATCGAGTCAATGAGTACCGAGCGAAAACAATACAGTCGAAGTCGAAGGCCTTTAGAAAAGTTGTGTTTCGATTCCGAAGTTAGAGTATAGGAATAACATCTGAACCCAATGGCGGAAAAAAACAATCTGAGGATGGAGAAGATGCCCATGCGCACTGTAGTCCAGAGGAGGAGTCACCTATCTCGTGATACTTCCAAAGCTCTTCCAGGACAACAAGGTACAATCATACGGACCCAACACTAGGCGGCGATCTATGCACAGATATGAATTCAGCAGCCCACATGCCTCGAACCTGATGTTTAGAGAAAAATAGTTGAATTCGCAAAATATATTTAAAGTTTACTAATGGAATTACCTTGGCGCCAGGGTCATTCAAACTATAGCTAATATGTATGACATATGTAACGGCATTCCAAATGGCAGAGCTATTTTACATTACTGCCGACTACCCTGCCTAATCATGGCTAGTGATCTTGAATGGGGTGGCTACTAATATAATCTTGTGTGATGTGGTCACCATTACAATACTATTAATAATGGTAGCTCTGGATTATTTTCATTGATCATAAGTACCTCTTATTTCAGAAAAGGTTGGAGACCCCTAGACTAAGGAAAGCATATTGCAAGGCAACGGCCTAGGTCTTGCTTTCATAGCCTGCTGCAAAAGTAGTTCAACACACTGCACTGGGATTACCTTTTTCTGGTCTTGGACCACTTTGGAGCCTGTACCATATGGCTGATTCTGCTTCTGTACATGGATCCAATAATACAGATCTGTTTTCCAGGAGCAAGCATGTTCACCTATTTTGGCACCAAGCAGGGCTGCCCGCTCTCCCTCTTCATTTTTCCACACAGAAAAAAGCCACTAGTGATCCGGGGGGCCCATAGTGGGGAGAAATGGGAGAAATGGGAGATTCCCCCTTCAGGACAGACGTCACACAATGTCTCTCTATTTGGACGATGTTCTATTTTACTTCAAAGATCTTGAGCCGAACAATCATGGTATCGCCCTACTCCTTGCAGAGTTAAAGACAGTATCGGGCCTTGGGGTTATCTTGAAAAATTCCTGTCTTTTCCCATTTAACCCCAGGCCCCATCAGCAGGTCAGTCTGGGAGAGAAATTGGTTGGCTGGGAGAGAATTTCCTTCTGATATCCAAGCATCCGCATTTTTCAATCAACCGGACCACAGCAGTTACCTCCCTATGCACATACATCATATAATGGTGGAGGCTCGAATTATCTTTTATGAGGGTGCATGGCGGTGGTGAAAATGTTAATGATTCCTCGACTCTTATACCTCTTTGATAATCTTCTGATGTTCCTCCCATGTCAATCTTTCCGAGAACTGGAGGGACTCCTAAGGGACTTCATCAAGCATGGGTCTCGCTGATGCATGGCTCTGCTAAGTTCAGTCTCCTGGTCAAGCAGGGACAGCTTGGCCCCCAAAACTTTGAATATTGTTACAGTCACCCAGCTACAGTGTCTGGCCCAGCTCCAGTGTCTGGCCCATAGGTTGGCCGAGCGATCCATTGACAAACATGTACCACTGGACCAAACTGCACCCTCGGGGACATCTTAGTGCTCTCAACCTCAGGAGTAGCCCTTCAGATGGACCTTGCCACCTTCTCTTGTTGACGTTATATTGCCTAGCTACAGGCATACAGATTACCAAATCTGTTATTCCCTATGCCCCTGCAATGCCACTACTGGGCTTACCCAAATCTGCGGGACACTTGAGAGCTGTGTGCCACATTTCTGGGAGTGGGCTGGCAGAACAAATCTGAAAGACCTTTTCAGAGATAAAGCCTAGAACTCAAGGAAGATTCTGGCCTTCAAAAGAGTACATTTCTTACCTACGGCCTGATGCCAAGCACCCTCAGACAGACCTAGTCCATAGTAGATGCAAAACAACTTACACACAAGATGATTGTCTGTATACTTTGGGCACTGGCCGAAAACACACTTGGCTCAATATAGCCCTGCTTACTCACACATAGGTCTCATTACGAACCACGCAGGACGGCTGGAAGGACACATTTGGAATGGCCCTCCATGTTAGGGAAAGGGCTAGGCCTCTAGAATACCAGCAGCATGTTCATTTTGATGCTAGACTGAAGGTCATACACTTCTACATATTAGACAGGGCATACCTCCTGCCCACATACATATGCAGAATATTCCCCAGAGCCTCTGATCCCTGCACTTGATGCACCGCTACAGCAGCTGATATTAAACAAAATTTCAGTTTGACCCTCCCTACGCACAAATAGAGCTCAGTGATAAGTTGCCTCAAGACGATTACTGAGCCGCTTGAGATAGACTCCTGGAAGGTGGCTGCGCTAGGTTTTTATAAAATACCAAGAAACACAAGCTGACTTCTTTTTTTCTTAATTTGGCACTATTGCATTCAGATCACTCAGACTGTGGGCAGGGGCTGAGCGAGTGGCCCTTCAGAAGAGGAGGCTAGAGGCCCATGTCGACATATGATAAAAGCTGACAAGTATAAGCTGGTGTGCCAGATGACTGATGCAACAAATCCTCATCCTTACCACCCTTTCTCCTCTCTGAGACTGCATTACCTTTCCTGTACAATAACAGCTACACCCCCCACTCAAGGGGAAACCTATTATGTAACCCTCTGTTTGCTCGCCCTCCTGCATAATAGGATTGGGACTTTCCTCCATTAAACTACTCTCTGGTTTCTTTCCCTTTAGTTTGTCCACAGTTTCCTCTTACAGTTTTCAATGTTTGACACCTTGTGCCATCACATTCTGAGAACTCAATCTCTACCTAACGACAATGCACGATACCTCTGAATACTCCAGGCGTGACAAATGAAATTGTGGTTTCCTATTTTTTTGTCCACTAGTTATACAAAATGGCAATAAAAATGATTTCGAAAAATAAAACACCTGTGGTCGCATTCTGGCAAGAAAGGCTGCTCAAGCCACCTTTTTTCCAATCCTTACAAACTCTAAGAGAAAACTTCAATGGATGCAACTGTGTTCTGGAGAGTCATGAACCTACAGGATACAACCTGGCCACCCAATTGGAAAGCACTAAATTGGGGCATGAAACACCAGTAATAAAAGACCATACTCACATAGAATACTAAGCAGTCAATGACTGCTTCAAGAACACAAGGGGAGTCACACTGGGTGAACTGACCAAGCACTATGAGCTTACAATTTTTTTAAATTCTACTGGTAATTCTCTTTTACCCTAACCCTACAAACTCATCTTCATTTGACGTAGGCTTCAGATTTGCTGTAAGAAATCAGGAAAGAATTAAAAACCCAGTGGCAGTCACATGTATATTATGCAACCATTTATTGTGTTTGTGAGTGAAAATACTGGACCAACAATAGCATTTTTTGTATTCATTCACACTCATTGTTTGAGTTAATCCACCTAGATAAGCTGTTTCAGCAGGTTGGCTAGCAAACCAAGACATGATTAGGCTTTCTGTTTATGGCATTACTTAAGGGTAGGTATACAGCACAAATTAAGATTCCAAATTCAAATCTACAATTTCGGTGAGAGTAAAAGGACATCAAGACAGCCCAGCAAGGAGAGTATGTTGTAGTTTCTGAAGGAAATGTTTGACGACAATCAGCAGTCTGCAATATTCAATATTTATTTATTTATTTATTTTGAAAGTTTTGTATAGCGCGAACATGATCTTTGCAGATATCAGAGCGCTTTACACGGCTGGGAATGCCAGCAAGAGAGTGGGGTTACACATAAGTAGTACAGCACATCAATAATACAAATATAACAGTTAAATGTGTGCATAGATAGTCAGTAGCATCAATAATACAGGTGAGATACATAGTCATAGAGTTCGAACAGCGAGTTAAATGTGTGCGTAGATAGTTAGTAGCAACAATAATTCAGGTGAAATACATAGTCATAGAGTTCGAACAAAGTAATACAGGTCGGAGTAGGGTCTTTCCAAATCCACGCTAATAGGTCAAGTGTATTTGGCCATAAAAATAGCTTTTACTTCTTTCTTAAAAAGTGTGAAGGAGGAGATGAGCCTGGTTTCAGGAGGGAGTGAGTTCCAGATCCTGGGTGCCATTCCTGAGAAAGAGCGTTTACAGGTTTTTACCTTCCGGAATCTTCGAGGTTTTAGCAGAAGATTGTCTGTGCCTCTAGTGTTTCTAGAGCCGCCAGAGTTTGACAGCTTCTGAGTGAGGTATCCGGGAGAGCTCAGATGTAGAGCCTTGTGTGTCATGCAGGCGATTTTCAAATGTATTCTGGCTTCAAAAGGCAGCCAGTCCAGTGTTTTCAGATCAGGGGTGATGTGCGAGTGTTTTTTTGATCCAGTGATGAGTCTGGCTGCAGCGTTTAGAGAGGCTCTTAGGGGTGCAGTGCTGGTTAACGGGAGACCGCAAAGGGCGGTGCTGCCGTATTCAATTCGCAGGATTACTAGAGCTTGTACTGCAGTTTGGAAGTCTTTGGCTGGTAGGAAGGGTTTAAGTTTCCTCAGTGTATTGATTTGGAAGTTCGCTCCCTTAGTAGCCTTACTGATATGATGCTGCATGTTAAGGTTGGAGTCGAGGGTTATGCCTAAAGATTTCGCTGAGTCCACTATGATGGGTTGGACATTGAGTGCAGTTAACTGTTTAAGCCAGGTTTGCGTGATGGGGATCTTCGCGGGAGGTGTGATCAGCAGGAATTCTGTTTTCAGAGCATTGAGTTTGAGATGATTATCAGCAAGCCAGGATTGGGTGCTTCTGATCGTAGAGTTCAGTAGTAAAATGTTGTTGGGGGATTGTAATTTGAGATATAGTTGGGTGTCATCTGCGTACATGTGAAAAAGTACATTGGATGCTTGGAGCAAGGTGGTGAGAGGTTCCATAACTAGGTTGAACAGGGTTGGTGATAGGGAAGAACCTTGGGGGACGCCTAACGACACAGGTATTGGATAGGACATCAGGTTGTTACTCTTGAATTTCTGCGACCTGTTGTGTAAAAAGGAGGTGAACCACTTGAGAACAGTCCCAGAAAGACCCATTCTTGTGCTCAAAAGATCGAGTAACTTCTCATGTTTGACAGTGTCGAATGCCGAAGAGAGATCAAGCAGGATGAGGAGGCAGGTATCACCTTGATCTAGGATTTGAAGGGCGTCGTCAATTATATGAGTCATAGCTGTTTCAGTGCTGTGCCCTGCTCGGAAGCCTGATTGATGCGGGTTGAGGAGATCAAACAGGTCGATTTGTTTAGTCAGTTGTAGTTGAGCGCATTTTTCCAATAATTTGGCGAGAGTGGGAATATTGGTAATGGGACGGTAGTTGTTTAGGTCGGATGGGTCGGCAGTAGGTTTCTTTAGCAAAGGTGTGACTTGTCCAACTTTGAGGGAGTCAGGGATGGTTCCTTCTTGGAGCGAGCTGTTGATGATTTTAGTCCAGAGAGGAAGGAGCAGTGGGATGAAATCTTTGACAGCGTTAGCAGGCAGGGGATCCGAGAGGTGATTGGAAGGTTTCAAGGTGTTGAGCAGTTTGCCTATTTCTTCTTCGGAGTAGGTTTCAAAGGTTGACCATGTTGCATTGTTTTTAGGTTCGGTGGGTGTTATGCAGTTGAGTGTGCTGTGGAGTCTTGCGTCAGCGCGGAGATCATTCTTTATGTTGTCAGTTTTTTGGGTAAAGAAAGTGGCGAAGTCTTCACAGGAGGGTGCTTCGTGCAAGGTACTGAGAGGTTCGGGTTGTTCCTTGGCTTGTGTTCTGATTAACTCAAACAGTTTTCTAGGGCGATTTTTTGCTTGGTCGAGATGGAGGCTGAAGAAGTTTGCTTTTGAGCGCTTTATTTTCCTGAAGTAGGCCTTTCTCTTTTTCTTCAGGGTTTTCAGGTGTAGTGCAGAGGGAGCTGTCCTCCAGGTGCGCTCTGCCAATCTCATGGCTCGTCTATCTTCATTGAGACTCCCGTCGTACCATGGGTTGGAGATTTTAGCGGAGACTCTTTTTAGCTGCATGGGAGCAGCCTCATTAATTATTGAGGTCACTGCGCTAAGATAGTGGTCAGTCAGGGATTGGACATCTGTAACGCCAGTAGGGGGGAGTAGGAGGTCGCGACTGTTCGGGGGTAAGGATAATGGGTTGAGTCTTTTCAGGTCTCTTTTCCAGACTTTAGGTCTGGTGGGTTGAACAGAATTGAGTTTGACTTTTTCATTGATGTGAAATGTAACAATATGATGGTCTGACCAGTCACAGGGTTGAATAGCCTCAAGTTGAGTAGCGCCCTCTTTGGCAATGATAAGGTCGAGGATAGAGCCTTTCTCGTGGGTCGGGCTGTTGCATAATTGTGTGAGGTCCAGGGCGCTGAGGAAGCTTTTAAGACTATTTACCACCGCATCGTTAAGATCGTTCCAATGGAGGTTGAAGTCGCCCAGGTATATTTGGGTGAGCTGTCGTCCTGCGTTGGTTGAAATCAGGTCCATCATTTGCTGGGCGAAGATGAGGTGGTCTCTCGGAGGGTGGTAAATGCCATGGAGAGAGCATATCGGTTTGCCATCACTGATGATATCGAGGCAGATGTATTCGTAGGAAGTTGGAGAGGGTAGGGACGGCACGGAAACTGACAGAACAGAAAGGCTGTTCCTGTATATGCATGCGATTCCGCCACCTATCTTGCCAGACCTGTCAAGCCTAATGATGTGGTAGTTAGGGGGGACCAGAATGTCCATTATAGGTGTAGAGGATTCGGTTAACCAGGTTTCAGTCAGGATGATTAGATCAATGTCCAATCTTAGGATGAGATCAGCGATGGCGGAGGAGTGTTTAGAAGCCGATCTGCAGTTTAGGAGAGTGCATTTGAGACGGGGTGTGTCTGGAGAGGAAGAGGGTACTAGAGAGAGGGGGACTTTTCTAAGGTTATTTGGGACGGATATTCTGTTATTAAGAGTGGAGGATCTACGGGGGTTTGAGTGTATTGTGGGGATGGGGAGGTGCAAGGCAGTTGTGATGTTTAGGGGAGCTTGGTCGTAGGAGCGGAGGAGGGAGAGAGTGTCGAGGTCCGAGAGAGGGTTGCATGTACGAAGGGGGCGGTTGTTGCGATTGTGGGCGGGGATCGCGGTCCAGTGAGTGCGGCGGTTGTGCTTGTTGCGATTGTGGGCATGGATCGCGGTCCGGTGCGAGGGACATGGCTTAGGAGCGTCGTCGGGACGGGAGGGGAGCAGGTTGAGAGGGGGGGGTGGTGGTGAGTGAGGCGAGTCAAGGGGGTGTGGTGAGCAGCTCTTTGATGGTGTGCATGTCTTCCTTGATGGTGTGAATTTCTTCTTTGAGTTGTAGGAGGAAGGACATAATCTTGTCTAGCGTGGGGTGAGTATTAGTGCTGAGGGTGGAAGTCATGGTTGGGTGGCTGACCTGGGACTTAGCGTGCGGGTGGGGGGGAGGGTTAGTGTTCATGCAGGGCTCCGTGTTGTCGTCGTGCGGGTTGGTGTTAGGGAGAGAGGGTAAGGGGGCGATGGGAGTGGATGAAGTATGGAGGAGGTTGGAGGCGTGGAGGCGGGGATTCATGGCAGGCGGAGAGAGCGGGGTGGAAGTGGAGTGTATGATGGTGGTGAAAGGGGAGCCTGAAGGGAAGTGAGCACATGCTTTTTTGTTGCCCTGTAAAACAAATGTCTTTCTCTTTCAAAAGCTATTCTTTTGGCACCTGGAAGAAAAGGAAGAGAGCCTTAAGCTGGCACTACTTGAAGAATGTTATTCTGCAGATTTCCTCCATTAAGGTAATGGATTCTGACGTAAAGTATGATGTAAAATATTACCACATGTCCAGAAACAAAGCTACCAAAGCATTAATTAGTCTTTTTTATGTATAGTTTATTTGATTTCAGGAATTATTAGAAAAAATTGAGGTTCCATTTATTTGATCTGCTTTTTATTTATAAAATTAAGTTTTAACTCTCTAACATGTTAAGTATTTTAATACAAATTATTTTCTGAACAAAAAAGGCTGCAATGTATATGTACTAGCACAGTTAAAAATGAACTGCACGGATGTAAGCAAAAACCTATAATTAAAGGTTTTGTTGGCATAATAAGGGGATTTACTCAAATACAGAAATATTCCAATGAATTATATGGAGATACACTCCTTTTAAAGTGTTAATACTGTTTCACAGTAGTATACTGGATCTAATTACCCAGAATACTGAAACATAATAATCATTTATCTCACTATCAAAGCACACCTTCCGTATTCATCAACCTTCTCAGGCAGGTCGATATAAACAGAGGAAGGTATGTTTCATAGGTAAACAGATTTTTACTTGGAGGTGCTTTCCATCAGCATAATGAGTGTCGAGTACATGTCAGTTTGCTGTAGCAGAAACCAGGCGAGTCAGAATTATTTATACAAAATACATGGATGGTCCTTTTCACGGTTTAGAACAGGAAAGGGGGCTGGGGTGAAGAATATGGTGGAGTGGCTGTCAACACTGTGCTAGCCTTTTAGTACTTGTGGACGATCATACTTGAATAGTGTGCAAATCATTCTGATCAAATGTCACTGCAAGTCCAATCACACTTGGTGGGCTATTAAGCAGTTTTCACAAGCGGAGACCCACTAAAACACACGAAGGGGCGTTGCAGGCATTCCACGGCACTTTGAGGCAGAAGAATTATTAACACTGTAAAAACTCTTGGTGTTTTTTCTCTCTCATGTTCTTGTGCTAATCTTTTTGTGCTAACAGTTACATACTGTATTGCTCAATATCAAAGGTGCAGCTAAAGAAATCCTTCAACAGATCAACAGGTTGTTCTGTTCACATGCTGCAATACAATTTGGAACAAGCTTTGAGGAAAGCCAAACTAAGTGTAAAACACTGCTATTGTTGCTTTGCGAATACCTTCATGAAGCGGCAGACTGGCGGTGGTATCAGGTCATGCAGAATTAGCGAGTGAGTGCTAATATCAGTTGCAACAACAAGTCTTCTTCCATCAACTTCCTCACCCAGGCTCCAAATATCAATTGACAATGAAGCCAGGTCGCCACAAGTGGGAATCAACACATCTGTCAAAAGCACGGGTCTTCCAAAATCTAATGTTACAAATCGCCTGGCTCCTACAAGAAAGAAAAATAGGATTACAATACTGCAATACTATGAATTAAAATAAGCAACAATGCTCCATCCCAAATTTTAAGTCACATTTTGGGCATGCTGCAAATCGCAACATACAACAGTGCGGAGAGAGAGCGAAATTGTGTGTATGTGTGTTTGTATATATGAATGCGAGTGTATATATAAAAAACAACAGTTTAAGTGACGTTATATGTAGGTTAGATGCTCAGATCTTAAGTTATGTTAAGAATAGTAGTTAGGCGTATGTCTATCAAAAGTTGCTATTTCAAAATCAGGGAGATGCTAAGTGGCTGAGAAAATAGGTAGGTTGAGTAAAATGATATAGAAAGGGGATGCTGAACTTATGCAGACATCACGGTGTCTACCTATTTGTATCCCCTTTAAAAATGCATTCTGCTTCAAAATATTAATGTCTATACTTCAGTCTCCTTTTCAGGAAAGACATTAACTCCAGAAGCTCTTATTCCAGCAAATAGGCATTCAGGTGTGCCTCACTTTAGTCCAGAATAAAAAGGTTAGCTCTCTAGTTGTTCCAACTCTGTAGTGACCCTGACGTTGATTGCAAGGGAGTTAACATAGACTGCTGCTGGTGTTGGGAGTGCGTTTCTCTCTAGATTTCAGAGTGTTTTACTGAAATGGATGGTAAGATATCGGAGAATTCATTAAAAAAAATGTCCTCATTTTAGCTTTCTAGAGCAATAACCATAATTTCTACAACAACAGGTAACCATTATTTGGTTAATTTCTAAAGGAAATGCTTAAAGTTTGACAGTTTTGATTCCATCAAGGTGAAGTTTCAAGTGTGCCACGCTTGTCATAAATACAGAATGTTAGCACTCTAGTTGATCATTATAACACTGTGTGAAGGAACCTACAATATCCTGAAGACTAAATGTCACCACATTCTGGAAATAAATAGCTATCCATGAAACATTTTGTCAAATATCCCTTCTATTATGTGGCATCATCCACATGACCTCAGACCTTCACAAACATGAAGGTACAAAACTGGTATGTAAAGTCAATGGGGCAGTAAAAAATAAAATCAGCATTAGATGAAATGATCATTGATTAGCCAAATCAAATGCCTGATGTTCACAAAACTAAATGGAAATTAGAGAAGAGGTTTTGCGAGGCACTGTAAAGACTTTATGGAAAGTCCTAGTTTGTAAGCAATACGTTCTGAAGGTCTTACTAGTGCTGTCAATCCTTAATTTAAGACAGTAAAATGACAAAACTATGAGGGACATAGGAAGAAAAAGTACAGTAAAGGTAAATGGTCACAGGCATGGTAAAATAATGACAAAACAAATGTGCTTGATAATCTGATGTAAGACCTTAAAGGAAGACAACTCCTTATAAATTAAGGTGCAATGCTCATATGTGCATGCTTCAATTTTTGAAAGCAAACACTAAATATTCCCTCTGTAAGACATTCAGAATGTATCTTCAAGAGTGAGCACATGTAAAACACTTTACATATACAAAGACAAGAAGCATTCTGCGGCAGTTTCTAAAAATCTGTTCAGAAGTAAAAAGATCACCTAAAAATAAAGGAAGCATTGACCAGCTGCAACTCTGTAAAATATTAGTTCAATATATGGCATCAGTTCAATACCCGCAGTTGTTAAAAATCTATTACTCTTAACTACACACATTTTCAAAACAGATAGTAAATATTCTAAAAAAATAATACTAAATCTGTTGTTGGTCTCTTTTCAGATTCCATATCCCTCAGAGAATAGAGGGTTTGCACCTGAGTTTTACCAGTGCAGCGATTCCAAGTTGGTAAACGCATATTAATAGTTGATAATTCTCCGCCCAATGTGAGTAGGCTCTTTAGGGTGTGCCCTGCCCTTTGAGTGAGATATTACTGGTCCTGAGGAATGCTGAGTCGAATAGGACTCACAAGCTGAAACATGTCGACCGATTTTTAGGACAGGGGGTTCAAATTTACTTAACCCTTATTTGTGCGATTTTTCCACACTGTTTTTAATTGAGTTTGAATCACCCCTCTATTAAAAGTGTTGGTTGGGGGAGTGGTCTACACTCATTTTAACTTGCACTTGTTTGTTGTACTACTACACGTACTAATAACAGGAACCCGATTAAGACGAACGGCTATCTACCATGTGTGGGTGCCTGAGGGCTCCTTTTTCCTCACTGGGAATTCACAACCTTCAAATTTGACAAAGCTAATATTTTTGCGTAGGGCACTTATGGGTGGTGGTGGTAAAGACGGGTTGTCTCACCTTTTCTCCTTTTGTGCTTTATTTGTATTATAGTTTAAGATACTCTTTAGTTGTTCTTGAAAGATAAATCTCAGCACCACCTTAATTTCCTAAAGCTAAAGCAACTGCACATTGTAAAAAAGTAAATAAAGTCTGATAAATCTTCTGGAAAACAATCAGACAATAAGTGTCGTAATGAAAGCTGGCATCCTTAACCTACAAAAACTGTGACCCGTTCTTATTCAATATAATCCATATTGTTCATTAAAAGGGATGAAAAGAAATGGACACTTTTTTTGTCACATGTTTCTGGCCATTCGAAAGCGCTAAGCACAACAATTTATTTCAAGAAAAATATTCTGTTTTGTAGAATAGCCATCAGTCCCTTTGCTGAAGTGCATTTCATGGGATTCACCATCGTGACACTATCAAAAGTTTTAAGAAGAGTCAGAATAAAATAATGACCTTAGCCAAATAGCCAACTGTGACAGATTATGCCAAGAGAGCGATTATCGTGTAGAGGCACAAGGAATTAGAATCTAGGAAAATTCTCGTTAAATCATCTTTAACATTAATACAAATATTGAAGCTTGCAAAGAAAATTAAATTACAGACAAATTTGCTGAGGCATATCATTCATCAAAATAGTTGTTATCTCAATACGAATGTGAGACAGACAATCAAAATAATACTCTTTCTAGTGAATGCTATAACCACAGATTCCTTATCTTTAGAAAATCCCCAGGCGCCAGACTGAATCGTGAAGCTTTTCAACATTGTTCTGCGCACCGGTAAGTGGCATCGTGCGGCTCCATATCAACCTCGCTCTGCCCCAGAAATGACAGCTGGAACTGCATATACATAACATCCATGCACAATGACATCAGTTTCTTTCTTGACATTGTCCGTGCCCTCAGACATGGAGCTAAAAAAATCAGTTATTTGTGCAAGCGTGCAGATCTCGGATTTGGGACCTTTATAGATGAAAAACAGGCCATTCCACAGAAAGGGTAGAAGAGACAGTGGTGAGGAATCTATAGTAAAATACGGCACCAGTGGAAAGAAAATGACCTAAGGTAAGAACATTGATTTTTGGATGGATAGTTCTAATTGCAGATTCCTCACCTTTAGAACATTTACCAAAGCAGTACCTTCCAGGGTGGTGGTGGTGGTGGTGGTGGTGGGGAGATTCCTATGTAATGTCTCAGCTCAAAAAGTCCTGGTATCTGACACGGGTGACAAATATCTAGGACAGGCACTCCACTTGCCAGCATAGTGCTAGCAGCCATGGTTCGGATGCATTGGGCCCTCAATCTTTCTGGAGGCTGCTACATGGCTAACTCATAGCAGATTGTAATGCAGAGGACTATCCAACTGGATACGGTCTCTTCAGTTCTGCCTTGCCTTTCTTAGCCCCAGATAATTGCACAAAGAGCTGATCATCCACCCAATGGTCCTTGGTACGATAAATGTAAAAGCCAAGAGTGCTTTTGGGGTCCAAACAATGGAGTTTCTCCTCCTTTTTAGGTCGAGGACCGTCGCACTGCGTAGCAGTTGGCGGAGTCCGAAGATTTTATGTTTTTTACTTGGGGGGCTTAAACCCGCCCCTCTTCTCCATTGGCTGGCTTCCTAAATGGAGGCCAGCCATTGGAGGAGAGGGGCGTCACTCGGATTCGGGGGCGTTTTTTCTTTTTTAGTTCTTTCTATCTGTGACGTCATCCGTCACTCAGCAAAAAACACCCCCCCCCCCAGCCCCCCCCCCCCGGATTCCGAAAATTTCGGACGTTTGCGGCCGCCATTTTTTTTGTTGTTGTTGGCAGGAACAGCCTCGCTGCCACAGGGTTCTGTGTGCTCTCATGGACCAGCTCCCACGCCTCAGCGCGTGTGTACCCGGGCTGGTGGTCACCAGGATCAGTCAGTCCTGCTCCAGGTCTTGTATGCGCCGCTTGTGCCGCATCAGCTCCTTGTCCCGTCCGTGTACTACAGGAACTCCTTCCTCGGTGTACCGGTGCCGCTGCTCAAGCCCATTAATTCAGCAGCCAGCCAGTCACATGGTGGTCGTCACAACTCCTGTCCTTTAAAGGACGTCCGTCGTGAGTGGGGCGGGACCCCCGCCGTCACCTCGAGAGTTGTCCTGACTGGCAGAGCTCGCCTGAAGATCTCCCCTGTTCTCCGTCTTCAGCGCAGGTGTCTATGCGGCAGTCTCAAGTGCACAGACGTGCCCTTCAGCACAGACCCCCGCTCTGCCTGCCTGTTAGCGCCAGACATCCTCATTGATGTCAGAGTTAAGTTGGGGAAGGGGGCCCACACTCTTACATGCACTGGAGAACATGCATTCCCATTCGCCAGCCATGACCCGTTTGCAGTCTTAGCTGGGGGATTTAACCCAGAATGAAGCCACAAGCTGAAGCGACGTGTATGCAAATGTTGCCATTGTTCAATAGCTTGCAGACAATGGGTTATAAACTGAGAATGACATCACCAGCCAGGACAGCATGCCCCCCTGTGGGATAGGGTGCTACCACAATACCTGCCGTTATACCCTTCACATAGCTTGCAATGGCTCTGCTCGCTACCCTAGGTACCTGTTTGTACTCGTCGTCATGGGCATGTGCGTGACTCCCACCCTGCATGCGTGCCGCCTTCCGTGGAAGAGAACAGATACCCTTCCTGCCTCCATCCACATATCTACCCTCGAGCTTACAGCCGTTTAGATACGTCTTAAAAATAAAATGCAACACTGGGAATGCCATACAAGAAGCTCTCTCAACGCACGCACATTTCCGTCTCAATTAGTCTTGGTGATAATTACTCACTGTTGAGATCACGGTAACAAATGCTCATGTAAACTGCGCATTGCGCACCGCACACGCCACTGAAGCGCAAAGCACTGACTATTCAACTCAGAAGCAAACAGATGTGTAGCCGTGCAGATGTTTCTACAATAGCACACGTGCGGCAGGGCTCCTGATAACACCCAGGGGCGATTTGATACGCTATGTGCGTGCTCTAGAAAAACCCCAACGATATTACAAAAAAAATCTGACCCAAGATATCTTAATACATCTCTCTATTATGACATGGTATAGGTATAGTACGGTTCACTATCTGCACACACAGTCACACCTGGTTGCAGCGGGGTATGCTGGCGCCACCTGGCTGCCACCCAGTGCTCCGCGGTGAAGGGCAGGTGTGCCCGTGCTCTTGGTATTTGGCAGACGTTTATGGACACAATGTCAGAAGGAACAACACGGTATGCAGATAAGCATTGGTACTGCTGGCACAGTCACCCGCGCGCAGGACTGCTCTCAGTCCAAAGGCACGGGAACAGCTTGGAAGCACCTTCCCTTCCCACACCGGGAGCAGTGCAAAGTCCATTCCACTCAGTCCAGCTCCCAGTCCTGAAGCGCACGTGTCCCCGGAAGCCATGACGCGAGGCCGAAGGGAGCAGGTACCACACTGCGCTCTGGCGCACCCCGGCAGTAGCTCGTGGTCAGCACCGCAGAGAGCGGCACCCTACTTTAGGATGGCGCAAACTGAGCCGAAGGGTACCATGACTGTTCGGTAACATCTGTACCCATCTCTGCCTAAAAGTGGGCCCTCTTTAAGTTGTACACACACCACCCCTTGCCGTACCCATAACCCACATAGCCCCCCCCCACAAATTTGGTCCACTACGCCATGTTTTAATAATTTCTGGCGAGCTCTTGCAGAGGGTTACTGCTGAAAGGGAGTGTTGGACGTACCTTGATTCCATTCGGGGTAAGTGAGTATGGTGAGCAACAGGGGTCACCGCAGATAAGCTCTCTGCAGGATTCACTAATGGAAGGCCAGAGGTGCAAAGAAATGTGGGGGCCTGCCCCCCTGCAGAGTACATGGAGCCCCCCTTTTCCCCACCCTCCGGAGTAAGGCGCTCTCAGGCCAGAGTATTGTCATCCTGCCCTTCCCCACACACACACACACACACACACACAACACCGAGGGGGCTGCAGGCCCTGTTTCGCCACTGTGCAAGACGTACACTGGCGGTGTGCAAATACTTTCATATCCCATCTAGTCCGTGTTTCCCCTGCCCTTCGACTGTCTTCGAGATCCTCCCCCACTATTGTCTTTGTGCACCTCAAGGCTGGCTCATACAGAGAGCTCTTTCCCAGTCCCTGACCCTCACTGACATGAGTTTCTTGGCCCCCTCTATCGCAATGAATAAACAATAGCAGCAGCAAGCTGCTTTTAGAGTGCTTCTCTTCACTTTGGAATAGACAGTGGGAATGCCACAAAATGTAATAATGATAAAATAAATAAATACTCATTGGAAAATCCAGTAGCTAATGCTTACTCAATGCCTTGGCTTTGTCAGTTTTTCAGCCATGTTTTACAACAGCACAAATGCCCCTCAATATCGCTGAAAGTAAAAAATAAAAACTAAAAAAAAAATGACGCTGCCAGCAGGTAGCATCATAGCACTTCTGTTTCTTTCATTGCTGCAGAGATGGAGGGTGAGAGTGGGAATGAACACAAAAGGAGGAGAATGTGTGCGTGTGTGTGTGTGTGTGTGGGGGGGGGGGGGGGAATAGATCACGAAAACACAATATTTAGACAAAACCTTACGTTTTTGCAGTTAAACAGTATATATTATGCAGGCTTTAAGTGGGATGAAAAATCTGGGGGGGCTCTCAGAGGAGCGTGGCTGATGTACTTAATCATGTGGCTTAAAAGATGTAAGCTAATAAATGATCTGTGCTTAGCATAGCCGCCGGCTGGTGTTTTGGTGCTTCTGTCATTGCATCCAGATATACAATACAACACGTCGGGTCGGAATGGTAAGGCGGGCACTCTGGCAATGGCCGAGGGGCCGGAATATTCCTTCTCAATGTATGGGACGCTTCTTAAAACGAGCCCTGAAGCTCGAGCTGTGGTGGGTGCCAGGGGGCAGCTAGCCGCCCAAGCAGGTGTAGAAGGGGGAGGGGGGGGGGGGGGGTGTGTGTGTGCGTGTGCGTGTACTTGTTTGCATGTTTTGACGTGGCTGAGTGGGAATCAAATCGTTTCTCTTTTATTGCAGAAGCAACCTTTCAAATATGGGTTCCTGCTAGACAAGTGAGTTGGAAATTACGTAAAACATGCTATTTCTGTGAGAAGGGCGGTGGTTAGGCTTCAAATCTAGATTTCTTCTCCATGATTTCTTACAACATTTAACAGTAGCAGAGGGCTGTCAGCCCAGCTATTGGCATTGTAATGACAATGCCATTTATTTAACGATTAAGCTATTGGCAATGTTAATGACAATGCCATTTATTTATGATTTAAAAAATATTTTAAAAAATTAAGCAATGCTAATAGCTCTACCTTTAATAATGCCAAGACCATTGTAAATGCTTGTTTAAGAGGGGAGGTGGAGCAAAGAACGTTGAAACATGATGGAGTGCCCAACATGGATGGGAGTCACAATCTTCGGTAGAAAGGCAACTCTAGTCCTTAGCACTAATTTGTCCGGAAAGCAGGTTGCATAGGATGACAGGACTGACAGAGCTGACAGAGCTTAAAGCTCACTAATGTGACAAGCTGAAGCGCCGGGACACTCTTTTCGAGTAGCCGTGCGCTATACAAGAGCGTTATAACATAACATAACATAACAAGCTGAAGTTATCACACTCAGAAAAATCATCTTTAGGGCCAGGAGACACAGAGAACAACTTTGCAATGGCTCAAATGGAGTGCCTATAAGAAGAGTAAGAATGAAAGTAAAGTCACACTATGGCAGCACCAAAGATTTAGGAGGAAATTAGTGGATTAATCTTCTGAAAAATACTACCACAACAGGTGATTTGAACATGGACAGTAGGTCCAGTAAACGCAAAAAGGCCAAAAGGGTTCACAGATCACCTATAACCATGGCCACTGCAAGTGTTTGCTGGGCCAAAGAGTCAACAAAAGGGACATCCAACAGTTGGACCAGCAATGGGTCTGTATTTAGAGCATCATATTAAGCCAAAAACTTGTCCCAGTATCCATCAATAACAGGACATATGGCTGTGAGGATGTTGTTCACTACTTCAAGAGGAAGATCAATTCAAAACCGTTGCTGTTCAGTCTCCATACATGGAGATGTAGATTGTGCAGGAGGGGATGCAAGCCTCTGCCTTGCTGCTGCAACCAAATAGTCTCCAAAAACGGCAGCCTGACTGAAATACAGATGCTCATGCCCAGAAGTTCCAGGTACCATATTCTACTGGCGCAGTCTGGAGCCACTAGGATGAATTGGGCCTAGTTGTTCCTGATGTTCCTCACAACTTGGGGCAATAGAGAGCAGACAGAAGGCATACATTGGTGCTGTGCTCCACTGCAGGGAGAAAGTGACTCCCAGATAGTCTTTTTGGGAACTCCAGCAGTGTTGACATTGTGTGTTCTATGCAGTGGTGAAGAGAAAAAGCCAGGTTTCTCCACATTGCTGTAAAATGTACTGCACCACCTCAGAGTGTAACTGCCATGCATGATCCGCTAGGAGTCATGCATGAGTTTGGCTGCCCTATTAACCTACTCATAACATTAAGCCCTACTTGCAACTCAAATAAAACATGAATGTAATTTATTGCAGTGTGCAGCTTTTACAAGCTACCACCTTGTTGCCTTTAACAATCTTGTGTCTCCTCAGGCGCACATGAAGTCTGTTCCACAAGACAGCTTTCTGCCCTCCTGTAGAGACATGCCAACAATTCTCAGGAAGGAGTACAATGAGGAGTTGCAGGCTTGGGAGGTGCTTCACCCCTCCTGCAGGAAGCCACTTAGGTGTTAGCCCCAAATGGCAGGCTTAAAAGACAAGCCGCCTTTGAAGATCAGATGTGTAACACTAGGGGGTTAGGCGGACTCATTGTTTAGGCAGACAAGCTGGCATAGGGAACAGAGACGGGAAACCAGTTGCCAATCAGTTTTCCCTAGGGGTGTGTGGCCCTGGGGCAGCCACACCCCAGGGGTGGGCTAGTGAGGCCTGGACACAGAGAGGGGTCTTGCCATTTTGGAAGTGAGCCAAATGGTGCATCCTGCGAGAGCCAGATGCTACACTCCACAGGTAGTGGTCAACAGATGGGAGGGAACCTGGCAGCCCATTGGCTACCAACCACATCCTGCTCTGATGGCATTTTCCACGCATAAAGGGGAAACCACTAGCACCCAGAAGACTGCCCTGCTAGACCAAGGGACGAGCAAAGAGAGGCTGCACCAAATAAGACTGCACCCGCTGGCTAGTAAAGGATGGGACTATGCCTGACATGTCCTGTCTACAGAGCCCAGAAAAGCCAAGGCACTAAGGATTTGCAGCACAGGGGCACAACAGCTGTAGAAGCATGTTGGAGCAAGTTGGTAGCCCAAAGTCTTCAAGCCACTACCATAGCCGCCAGACAGCACCATGGGCCAAGATTAGACACGCAGAGTTGACTCAAGTTCGCTAAGCCCAGGAGTTCTGCCAGAGAGCTAATGGGACCCTTAGGAGGTGAGTTATCACCCCAGGAAGGACAGGCCTGTGACCGCAACACCAGGCGACTGGTAGTCCAGTGGCGACTGAACTTCAGACAGACCAGAAAATACTTTGTGGGGTGTCTACCCTGCAACTAGGACCCACTCACCATCTTCATGGTAGGAGCAATCTTC
Organism: Lissotriton vulgaris; assembly: GCF_964263255.1. Taxonomy (NCBI): domain Eukaryota; kingdom Metazoa; phylum Chordata; class Amphibia; order Caudata; family Salamandridae; genus Lissotriton; species Lissotriton vulgaris. The sequence continues at coordinate 910,180,632 of NC_141694.1, forward strand.
ACAGGAAGACCATGTCTACCGCGCTGCATTAGGAGTATCTTAGGAGCATCTTGCATCAAGACCACTCCATAGGAATGGATTGCCACAAGGATAAAGTGCCTGGAACTGCTTGAAGACTGCTTCCTCTGTGAAGGTAACTGTTCTAAGGACCTTCTGGTGACCTGACTAGCTCTCTGCCAGAGTTGGTCGCTCCAAGTACTACCTCTACACAACTGCATTGACAATTACCCATGTTTTCCTTTAAAACGTTTCTAAGTATCAAATTCGTAGATTTTGCCAAGTCTTATTCGCAGTTGTGTGAAAATTATGTGATTCATATATTTAGAATAGGCAAAATTCATATCTCTGGAACCCTCCAGTACATCTTTTTCATTCTAGTGTCGAAATTGCTAAAAACAAATACAGTATATTTTTATAAATTGGTTTTGGATTTCTTGAGTGTTGTTTCAATTTCTTCAATTGTTTTGGTGCTGTTTAAATACTTTACACTAGTTTCTCAGTGTAAGACGTGCTGCTTAGTGCCACAGCTACCCAGGATTGGGCTGAGGGTTTGACAGACAAAACCTACTGCACATAAAGGGGGTAGTAAATGTATTACATGGTGAGGTCGCACAACCTCACCATACAATACTTCTTATTTCCTCACAGTGAACCATCAGCATCATAGTCCAAATGTCTTGGACTCTGATGTGGAGGTAAAGCCCAGTAATGCACAGTATCTAGGATGACTTAAATTAAAGGGAGCCACTGCAAAGGAGCCAGGTGCAAGTTTGCTAACAATCATAGTAAATCCCAGTGTCAGGAGGTTTGCCTTCATCTGGTGGTGGTCCATCCCACACAGTGGTGAGACTGCCTTCAACAACCAGACGTCAAGGTAGAAGATGATTGGTACACCCAACCTTCGAAGGTTTGTTGCAACCACTGTGATTCCCTTTATGAATATAGAGAAGTACTGGTGAGGCCAAATGAGTGCGGAAAACTGAAAAAGCTCAAGGCCCTTCTTCAACCATAAGTTGTTCCTATGGGCCTGCAAGACAGTGGTATTGAAATTCTTTCCTCACAGGTCCAGCACTACCATCCAGTCACTAGATCCACGACAGATTGGAAGCGGGCCAACAAGAGTAACTTGAATTTGTCCTTCTGCAGGAAGAAAATCGGGGTCCAAGACTTAAAATAGGATGTAGACCTCTGTCCTTTTTTATCATTAGAAAATAACAGAAGTAACATGCAAATCTGATTTCCAAGGTAAGGACTCTCTCTGTGGCGCCTTTCACCAAAAACGCCTGAACAAAACAGAAAAGTGTTCCTCCAAACGCCGTTCTGATGTTGATGGAAGAGATGGAGGGTCATAAAGGAATGCCACGTAGCCCTTCCTAACTATCTGTAGAACCCATCTACTGGATGTTATGGCCTGCCATCCTTGAAGAAAATGACTATTTCTGCCTCCCATTAGGCGGTTGAGGGCAAACTAAAGCAGATTAGAGGATGCTGCTAGAGGAGTGGTGGCTGGAAGTTTCATTGTCCCTGTGACGTGGAAGCTGTCTGCCTGATCACCTATCTCGACAGAACTGGAAACCCTTTGTTGACGGGGCGGTTTGGCACTACATGTAAACAAAACCCCTGGCAAAGTCATAAAAGGGGCAAATCTATTGGGAAATGCTGCCTTGGGGGTGCGGAGACACTGACGGAGCACACTGCGGCTGTACTTTCTTTAAAGTGCTCAAGGGCACAGTTGGCCTTCTCAGCAAATAGGCGAGACCAGTAAAAAGGCAAATTTATGAGTGATGCCTTAATGTAACCAGAGACACCTGTGCAACTCATCCATGCATTGCACCGGAACATCATACTAGTACCGGCTGCTCTAAACAGTTGGTCATATCCAAGTCTGACAGTATTACATAGTTGGCCGTGTCATGGCCATCCTGAATAATCTGCACCAAGTTGGCATAAAACTCATCATAGACTGCTGGCAAGATCTCCACTACTTTATCCCATTATACAACAAGCAAGCAGCTGGCGGTGACTGATCAAAGAGTGAGGCTAGCTTAAGAGATCACTAATTTCTGGAATACCTCAATTCTGTTAGACTATTTGGGAGGAGAGGGTTGATAGGGAATGAGCTCTGCTCCTGCTAGTAGTACTCTCTAAAAGGCTCTCTGGATTAGGATGCTTCACCAAAAAAGTAATCTGGGGCATTGTGCAACCTGTCTATTTATAGGAGGGAAGGAACAACCTTTGGCCGATGTGACCATGACAGGATCTGTCAGGGTTTCATTGAACAGCAGGGGCTTGGGCGAGGTCTACCCAGGGTAAAAAATGTCAGTGAGGACATTGGTTTTCACCTCAACAGACGTCAATTTTAACTCTAGGTCTTCCTGTCGGATGATAAAAGCAAATAAAGCTATCTCTTTTGTTGAAGGACAAGTATGAGAACCTAGCCCCATGTTATAGTAAGTACGAAGTGCACTGGCCTCATGTAGGTCCAAACAGAAATTGTCATTGTGTTATGGAGGAAATATATCCTCCTAATCTCCACTGTCACAAAAGACCGGCTGGCTTTGGTCAGAATGTGACCCAAACATTTGTTTGGAGTGCTGAACGGTGGCTCCAAGGCAGAGGGGTTACTCTTTTAGAGGGAACTGGTGCCAATAGTGTCTGAATTGTTCCAGGACGAGACTTCAGCGGAGGTCGAAA